>NW_006287546.1:1385200-1396754 GCF_000327345.1 Myotis davidii | reverse complement strand
AACATTGATGTGAGAGAAACACATTGATTGGCTGCCTCCCATAGACACTTAAACTGGGAATCAAACCCACAACCTTTCAGCCATGTCTGGGTCATCGTATCAATGGAACCAATCCAGAAAAATGGGTTTCATTGCCCAGGCCTTCTTCAAAACACTGGAAGTTGGTGTTTATCTTTTCTCTTCCAGATTTAAGGATTAGCAGCTTTAAATGTAGACTAGAAGCCCGATGCACAAATTTGTGCATGGGTGCAGTCCAGCTGGCCAGCCCCGATGGGGTGGGCGATCAGGGCCTGGCTGGCAAGGGGGAGGGGCTGCCTCAATTAGGGTGGGGGACCTGGCCAAGGGAGGGGCCACGAGCAGTTGAGGAGGGCAATCAGGGCCCTGATTAGGCCAGTTGACCACTGCAGTGCAAGTCACAGCGAATGGTCGTTCTGGTTGTTCCAGTTGTTCTTGTCACTTGGCTTTTATATATACAGATAAGGGCAGTCCAGATCAGAAACCCAACAGCACTTACATAAAACGTAAGTTAGCATAGCCCCTTCTGTTTTAAATCCTAGTTCTTGCTTCTCTCTTTTACTAATAAATGTCCTTTGTGGCATTTTCCCCAAAGAATATGACACTTACTTTGCGTTCAAAACCTGTTCAGGCAGATATCCTTTCTCCTTGCTAATTTTCTTAATGGTTTCTAGGAACTTGTCTGCTGTCAATTGGTCAGATGAAGCTGCTTCTCTTGTTATCTTTACATTTTTTAAGCCAAAGCTCTTTCTAAAATCATCAAACCATCCTTTGCTGGCATTAATTTCTCCAACTTTAGATCCTTGTCCTTCCTTTGGTTTTAAGTTTTCACATAATGACTTAGCTTTTCCTTGGATGCTATTAGAGTCGACAGGTATGTCTTTCTTAGAGTGATACTGTACCCACATAAAAACTGTATTTTCAACCTGAGATAAAACGTACTTCACAAAAAGTACAAGGTTTTTACACCTGCTGAAGTAGCTGCAGCTACGACTTCACAAACTTTTTCTTTTTCTTTTTTTACAATGATCCTCACACATATTTGTTTACCTTGAAATGGTGGGCAACCTTAGCTGAAGACCTCAGGCTATGGCACATAGAAAGCAATTTAACTTTTTCTTATACTGTCATTACCTTTCTCTGCCTCTTTGGAGCACTTCTGGCATCTCCAGTGGCACTTCCCATAAGTTTTGTGGTATTATTCAAGGTTTATGGCATTGCATTAAAAAGGGAGAAAAGATATGCAAGAACCAAGAGATCACTTTTTACTGTGAATCCCAGTTACTAAAGTGACACTGATCATGTAGAGATAGTGTCACACAGTCTTTTACAAGGCAACTCACAACACCTGAGCTCATGCAATAGCGATTAGGTGGCTACAAAATGATTATACTAGTAGGTTAGATACTACATTTCATTTTATGCAGTTACTAGAGGCCCGGTGCGGGGCGGCCTGGGGGATGGGTCACAGGCAGTTGGCGGGCTGACCCCACCTCTTGATCGAACTCCCGGTTGAACTCCAGTTCGAACTTGCAATGGAGGGGACAATTTGCATATTAGCCTTTTATTATATAGGATGATTTAATATTGCATCTTTACTTTTGGTTACATTTCTTTCTATTGTAAATAGCACTTTTTAGTCTCTAGGTATTAGTTGCATACATATTGATAAATTTTAACTTTTTATAATAGGTTTGTATATATTTTATGGTAGCAAATAATAAAATAGACTGCTACATACATATATTTTATGCATTCATGATGAACCTAACTTTTTTTGTTCAATATTGCTATGCTATGCGGTTAGTCTGCAGGTTTTTTCAAATAGTTGCAAATCTCAAAAAAATGTTGCAATATATATTGAAAAATATCCACATATGAGTGGACCCAAACAGTTCAACCCTGTGTGGTTCAAGGTTTAACTGTAAATTCATAAGTTTCAAGGAAAGAACAGCTACACAAAAATAACAAATATCCAGTTACCACTTAATAGTTTATAAAATAATTTTTGCAATTTATTGTGTCCTATAATTTCTATAGTACTAAATGTCACAAAGAAAATCAACAAATAGTCAAATCTAATACCAAATAGAAAGAGCAGGGGATAGAATTGATGTTTCCAATACTGTTTTTCTTAGGTTAAATTTCAGACAGTCCTTAGTACCTAAAATAGTATTAAGTATGTGAACACAGAGTTGCAATAGTGCATTAATGTTAAGATGGTGGATATTAGTGGGGAAGAGGAGAATGTATGTTTCTGATGAGGGTAATCTGAGATGTTTCTATACCTCCCCAGCTAAATTGTGAATTCCTCCTTCAGGGTAATAATTATGTGTTCTTTGCATCTCTGTCTCCACTATTTATCACAGAGCTTGATATATTACATGCAGAATGCTAGGCAAAAATTGGCAACTTATTGAATTTAAAAACAATATAATCAGATCTATTTGCATATTTACTAAGTGATTCATTTTATAACATTTATTAGAATTATATAACACTTTTTAAATTTGCAATTTCTATGCCTTTATTTTTATAAGTTAGTTAGGTGTTTATGCTTCCTCTCTATGTTATTTTTTCTTTGCACTTTTTGTGACAACATAATTGATATAATCACCTGCCTAAACTTGCTTATTCATTAGCCAGTTGGTTTTGATTGTAAATGTTTTCTATGTCCAGTGGAATTCTAATTGGTTCAATATTGGCCTCTTCTCTTTCTTAACCTCTATTTCTTGCATATGAAAATCTACAAGAGAAATACATAATTACTTTACTTAGACTTTAAAAAAATATATACTCAAACTAATCAAATTGGATTAGTTGGCAACCAGTTCATGAGCTTAGGACTTACACATTTAGTTTACAAATTGTGCAACAGAGAAATTAAGAGTAGGTTAGTAGAAACATTTTAAAAATACATTAACAGAATGAATCAGAGTTAGTGCCTAGACATCTAAACAGAAACTCAAAATAGTCAGATAATCATAATGTGGAAAGAAAATATGGCATAGGAATTTAAGGTTTTGCCACAGAGTAGCTGTAAACCTTTTTTTTTTTTTCAGTCCTTATCTTGGACTTCTTCATTGACATATAAGACAATGAATTAGGAATATCTAACACCTAAATTCCCTTCAAATATAACATTTTATGATATATTGGAATTTTGTAATATACCCAGTATTTTATATTATGGAAGTGAATATTATATAAATTACTATGTAAGATTAAATTTGTCCTATGTTTATTATGAATCAATCAATATAAAAAGAATATCTCAAGAGATTATAGCCTTCTAAAACATCAAATGATAATTTCCTCTTCTTAGACATTGAAGTACTTCGGTAAAATGTTCTTATTTGTTAAAAGCTTAAACTTTTGAGGTATAAAAAAATAGTTGGTGTCATATAGAGAAAATAACAGCATCCTTTTTAGTTACTTCACCTTTGCATCCAAGGATCTCTGTGCCTTCATATATACCCTATGATATTTTGTTTTTCTTTGTTTATGTATGAAGTTAATCAATGAGAGAATTGGCAGTGATCTTGTCTAAGAAAAAACTACCACTCTCAAGTAATCCTTTCCAGAAATATACCTTGCAAGATGTTGGAAATTACTAAATAGAACTTGAAATAAAAATCTCTTTTAATAAAGAAGTATACAGCCCCAAACAGTCATATGTACTCATTCATTTTAACCTTGAATGGATGACTATTTCTTTGTACTATAATTTTCTTTCTCTCCTCTTTCCTCTCCTCTCCTCTCCTCTCCTCTCCTCTCCTTTCCTCTCCTCTCCTCTCCTCTTCTTTCCTTTCTCTCAGTCATTTATGCATGCATACACAGCTCCTTGAGGAAGAAAAGTGTTTTACTTATATAATACCTAGTTGATAAAGTTATACTATGTATATGAATTTGTGAATAAATAAGTTAATAAAATTATTCTTAGAAATACCTTTTAAAAAGTAAAGTATTGATTCTCCATTTCTTTAGCAAATTGTCACCTTTTTGGCATATTTAATCAATACATATTCATTATCTAAGTTTCTATGAGTCACAAGTTGCTGTACAAATTGACTGGATCCTTTGCTAATATCTTACCTCATGAGCCAAAATCAAGTTGTTAGGCAGGGCTGTGGTGATGACTGTTCTACCTGGTTCATGACACAATCCATTCCTTTCAGCATTGGAATGCACAGTAGCCTCCTTATTCAGGTTTTTTGTTTTGTTTTGTTTTTAAATGTGTTTATTGTTGAGAGTATTACAGATGTCTCCCCCCTGATTTTATTCCCATTGCCTTCCTCCACTAGAATCCAAACTGCCCCAGGCCTTCACCATCCTGTTGTCTGTGTCCATGGATGATACATATATGCATACAAGTTCTTTGGATAATCTCTTCCCTGCTCTCCTTTCCCCTTACCCCTTCAGATTTCTCCGTCTGCTCCATGTTTCCATGGAGCTAGAGGTTTCAATATTATTCATCAGTTTATTTTGTTCATTAGATTCTGTGTTTATTTATTTTGATTTTTAGACTCAATTGTTGATAGATATGTATTTATTGTCATTTTACTGTTCCGATTTTTGGCTTTTTCTTCTTATTATTCTTAAAGAAGACTCTTCAACATTTCATTTTTCATGCAATACTGGTTTAGTGGTGATGAGCTCCTTTAGCTTTTTCTTGTCTATGAAGCTCTTTATCTGACCATCAATTCTAATTGATAGTTTTGCTCCCTAGAGTTATCTTGGTTGTAGATCATTGCTTTTCATCACTTTGAATATTTCTTGCCACTTCCTTCTGGCCCGAGAAGTTTCTGTTGAGAAATCAGCTGACAGTCATATGCGTGCTCCTTTGTAGGTAATGGTCACTGACCTCTTCTTAAGGCTTACCTGATTAGACCAGACCCACCCAGGAAAATACCTCTTTTATTCAAAGTTAAGTCAACTGATTAGTGTGTGTAATTATTTCTGTGAAATGTCTTTACCTTTGCATATCAGTCAACATATTCCACTACCTTTGTCATTTTCTATTTGCTAGAAGCAAATTACATGTCCTACCCCCACTTAAAATAAGGGCATAATTGGCAAGGTCTACACCTTTAGTGTCATCTTAGAATTCTTTCTACTCTAAGTAACAACATTTGAAATTGAAGTTTAAATGCCCTCAAAACTGCAAAATAGCCGAAGCCGGTTTGGCTCGGTGGATAGAGCGTCGGCCTGTGGACTGAAGGGTCCCGGGTTCGATTCCGGTCAAGGGCATGTACCTGGGTTGTGGGCACATCCCCGGTAGGGGGTGTGCGGGAGGCGGCTGATCGATGTTTCTCTCTCATCAATGTTTCTGACTCTCTATCTCTCTCTCCCTTCCTCTCTGTAAAAAATCAATAAAATATATTAAAAAAAAAAAACCCTGCAAAATAGCTTAGGATAACTATAACTAACTGACAGCTTCTGTTACATGTGAATTCTGGCATTACCTCTCTTATTTCACATTTTACCAGTCAGACTCCTGTCTAAAAGATTTGGTAGTGCTCAATTGATGATTTGTTTAATATATATTATTTTTATGAACATATAAAATTGAATTATTTCTGAATACATTGGTAAATAACTTTAAGAATATAAAAAAATATGTGAAAGACTTTTTGCACGTTTTCAGGATGTGCAGGGAAACAGACACAAAATAACATTGAGGGAAAGAAAGATCTTTTTGAAAGGCAAAGGCAATGAATAAAAATTAGCTCCAGTGTCACTCATTATGTCAGAAGAAGCATATTCTAAGGAGAAAACTCTGATTGATTTCCACATAATCACTCTGATTGTATACAGTCAGCCTCAGCCACACGTGCCATCTTTTCCACTTCGTCTGTTGGCCGTGCCTGCAAACAACCAAGGAGACATAAATCAGGAAGAGGAAATGACTAACGTATAGATTTAAATGTATCTATTTTTACCAGACCTTAGACTCCACATATCTGTTGACTATTTCATTGATACCTGAAACAGTTTGGCCATCCTTGCTGTCTATGTTAACTTCTCATGACGTTTATGAAAAGCATTTTGTACCTTATAATCAGAGAAATAATTTATCTAAGTTACTCTTGTCTTTCATTAATAAGACAGTGATAAAAAATGTATTTTTTGCAGTTTAAATGAATACTGTTTTGCCATGAAGAATTCCCTAAATAAAATTCGCTGTGAATTATACAAAATGTATATACAAATATAATAACTAGAGTCCCAGTGCACAAATTTGTGCATGGGTGGGGTCTGGCCTGCCCTGATCTGGGCTGATCAGGCTGAGCTGGCCAGGGGGAGGGGCCAAGGGTGGTTGGTGGGCTGGTCTCACCCCCTGGTAGAACTCTGGTTGAACTTCAGGTTGAACTCCTGGTCAAGAGGACAATTTGCATATTAACCTTTTATTAATAGAATATATCTAAAATTTATATTGCTCAATTAAGTAATCTCAGTATGGAGAAGAGCAAAAACTAGCACTAAGAAATAAATATTCTCAAATTCACTGACTGGTTAGCTTGGTAAGGTAGGTAGAATATATATTCATTATTCATCTTGTATTAACATTTACTGATCACTTCCATATGCTAAACATAATATTGCGTAGAACATTTAATGCATTGTTAAGGCTGATATATATTCCTCAATTATAATTTTAAAATAGAACTCATCTTTGTTATTAAAATAACTCATAAAGACTGCATAATTTATTTTAGAAATTTGAACTAACATGAAAGAACAATACAATTCTATATGTTATAAGATTCATTAACTTTTTTGTTAATGTTAGTGAAAATATCTCAGTAATTTTATATATATTCTCAGAATGCTAAAAGTCATAAACAGCCCATTATAATGAAAATAAGTGATTTGATCATTGTGCATAAGTACTCAATAAATATTTTGAAAGTTATAGACTTTTATAATTTGAAAGAATCTTAGTGCTTATTTAGCTTAACTTTGATCTTATCCTGGGAAAATTTTAGAGATGTGAAAATATTTTAGGGAAGGAAAATAACTTGTTTCAATTAGTTACCATAAGCAATTATTCCTGTTTAGGTTGTCACTCAAATATTTTATTTATGGAAAGAATTCTGGTTTCCCACATTTTACACAATGCAACTTCTGAATCAGAGCCTAATTCATCATAAGTCTCCTTTCTTTGTGTAGGAAAATGGAGTTATTGATCCTTGGACTTTGTTTATCTCAGAGTAGATGGCTTTTGTAGGATACCTGAAAGATAGGTCATTCTCTAATTTTAGCCTGAATCCAACTCACTACTTTTAAACTCCTTCCCCATCACTGTCAAGAGTAGAGCAAAGTTTTGTTACTGTCAGTTATTTATTCCCTTTGAAAGAAAACTGGGCTTTCATAATTTTCCAAGAAAATAAATTTTCTTTTTAAACTAATTCATACACATTTACTGAGTGTGTAAATATCATGACTTGTACTTGCATTTTGTAGTAATGAGCAGACTTTCTTTTAATCCCCTAACTACATTGTAAGACCACTGTCAATAATAAATCACAGGTCATAGAAAATATTTTAAAAGTCATGAAATTTACTTGCTCATTTGCTTGTTCATTCATTTATTCATTCATGCAATAGAGCTCATTAGGTAAGGGGAAAAATGTCCGAATTAATGAATCTCCATAGGAAAAGTGGCTGTTTCAAGGTATGTGTTGGTGGGATAATAGAAAGGGTTATGAGGTGATCTAGAGAGCCTTGAAAACCTCCACTCCATCCTAGTTACATGGTAATGTAGAGTAAGTGACTTCTGAGCTACATTTTAAGTAATGGACATGCTATAGCCAGGTAGATCTTCGTGTTGTTAAAGACAGCAGAGATCATTCCAAGCCTAAGGAAGAGCATGAGTTAAGTTAGAGCAACATCAGTATCCTGAGGCCAAAAATGCAGGGGAAGGCTAAATAGAATTAAGGGGAAAAGTATCAGTTCAATTTTGGGATGTTGAATTTGAAATACCTTTGGGAGGACATGCAAGCATAGTTGTCACAGCAAGCAGTTGCACATAGGATTCTGTGTGGAAGGAAAAGAGAAATCACTGGACACAGACATATGGCAGGTTTTCTTATCCAAATAATAGTGCAAAACATCTGAGAAAATAAAATGATCTCTGAAGGACAGGAAATATTAGAGGGCTGTGATGAAATTTTAGAAAACTATAACACTTGCAAGATATTTAAAGAACGAGTAAAAACTAAAACAAAAATTTAAAGTTTGGAATGGAGAAACAGTCAGAATCCCAAGGAGAATACGGAGTTGAAAAGGGCAAACAGTTCAAAAAGGTTGGTCAAATCCACAAGAGTAAGCCAGTAAAATAAGCAACAAACATTTTCAATGGGTATAATGATGAGAAAGCATACTGATACCATATTCTAGTGTATTTTTACTTATAGGAATACTGTTGATCTGGTGCATGGATTTGTGCACATTGAAAGGAAATTAATTAGAAGGTGGCCAGGCAGTGGGACTGGATGAGACAGGCTGGACACACCCTAAATTCAGTCTCCCACGGTCCCCACCTGGCGTCTGTGGAGTAAGCAGGATCCCTCTGGCAGGTGGAGTTCCTCAGACTGGCCTGTGGGGTTCATGCCAAAACCAGCTCTCTGACATCCCCTGAGGGGTCCCAGAGTACGAGAGGGCACTCTGCAAAGTTGCTATCATCAAGGGTGTGGAATGCAAACTCAAGTGTGCAGTAAACCAGATTTGGAGCCGACAGTGCCCCAGCAACAACATAACCCCCTGCCAGAGGTGGAATCACACTGCTGCGCAAGGAATTGGGATCCCTCCTCTCTGGTTTCGGGGTGTGTCACCCAAGAACCACCACTGCGAAGTCACTGCAGCTCAGCAGCTCCTGCATTGAGAGCCTGCCCCCTGGTGGTCAGTTCATGTTATAGTGACCAGTTGGACGGTTGGACACTTAGCATATTAGCCTTTTTTATAGAGAGACTAGAGGCATGGTGAACGAAATTCGTGCACTTGGGGGCGAGGGTCCCTCAGTCCGGCCTGTGCCCTCTCACAGTCTGGGAGCCCTCAGAAGGTGTCCGACTGCTGGCTTAGGCCCGCTCCCCATAGGGAGGGGGCCTAAGCCGGCAGTCGGACATCTTTAGCGCTGCCACGGAGGCAGGAGAGGCCTCGCCACCACTGCTGTGCTCACCTGCTGTTATCTGCAACCTGGTGGTCAGTTCATGTTATAGTGACCAGTTGGACGGTTGGACACTTAGCATATTAGCCTTTTTTATAGAGAGACTAGAGGCATGGTGAACGAAATTCGTGCACTTGGGGGCGAGGGTCCCTCAGTCCGGCCTGTGCCCTCTCACAGTCTGGGAGCCCTCAGAAGGTGTCCGACTGCCGGCTTAGGCCCGCTCCCTATGGGGAGCGGGCCTAAGCCGGCAGTCGGACATCTTTAGCGCTGCCACGGAGGCAGGAGAGGCCTCGCCACCACTGCTGTGCTCACCTGCTGTTATCCTGGCTTCTGGCTGAGTGGAACTCCCCCTGTGGGAGTGCACTGAGCACCAGGGGTCAGCTCCTGCATTGAGTGTCTGCCCCCTGGTGGACAGTGCACATCATAACGACTGGTCATTTGGCAGTTCAGTCAATTTGCATATTAGCCTTTTATTATATAGAATAAGTGATTTGGTTTGGACATAAAAATGGAATAAGTGATGAAGAAGTGAAGAAAAACCAAGTCCAGAGTGTTCTTTTGTCAATTGGTCTAAAGAGGAAGAGGGAAATTATGGGGTGGCATGTGAAGGGAGATGAGATTTCCAGGGAATACTGTGGGAATTTATTTGTAGAGGATTATGTTATAGAAAACACATCTGAAGGAAAGAAATAAGTGGTTTGAGAGAAGCTAAATATAAAGGAGAAAATGTTGAACCTTGATCAAGCCAGATGATGGAAATTGGCAGATTTCTTTTACCTTGGGCAACCAAGCTCCTTCCTTTGTTCATTGTTGCTTTGTGTGATACCTTAAATTGTTGTCATCATTCTGCTAGCCTCAGGATGCAGTCAATATTAATGAAAAAACAATTATAGGCTCTTGCAGTATTCTTGAACTGGTGAATCAACTAGCTCTGTATCAGAGTTAAGCTTACCTACATTTCAGGAATGTGAGAATTATTTTTTAATTTTTAAAGCAGTTTGATTTTTGCTTAGAGCTAAACACATGCTAAATGTCTTAAGCAAGAAAGATAATCATTTTTATTAAATTTTTATAGTTATGAACTCCAGGAATACAATGAAATTAAAATCTCATCTCCAATCCCACCACAAAATGGCACTGATAAGAATTTTTAAGAGGAAATATTTCTGGTGCTTTCTAGTTGTGAGCTAAAAACCAGTCTGTTGACAGTGCTTGGGAAGCCATTTTTCTATCTTACTGTCATGAATTTAAATTTTAAAACACTGTTATAGTGTGCTTCAAGTTCCATGATAATATTAACAATAACTATAATAAATTAGTTTAATATTATTGATATATTGACATATTCATTAATATACACTGAGTGGCCAGATTATTATGACCACCCATCAGTCCTTCATTGGGCCACCTTTTGCCTTCAATACTGCGGCGATTCTTCTTGGCATTGACTCCATGAGATGCTGAAAGGTGATGCGAGGAATCTGACACCTGCCTGATGAATAGCACTGTCCAGTTCTGTGAGATTTGATGGCTGTGGAACCAGCTGCCTGATGGCTCTTTTAACTTCGTCCCACAAATGCTCAATTGGATTGAGATCTGGTGATTGTGGGGGCCCCACCTAAGCAAGGTAACCTCATGGTCTTGAAACCACTCCTGCACAGTACGAGCACCGTGGCATGGCGCATTGTCTTGTTGGAAGAAGTCATTTCCATTGGGATATGCCATCAACATAATACGATTAACTTGATCAGCAATGATACTTAGGTATGTTGTGCTATTCAGATGTTTATAATGATCTGGCCCTCTAAGCAACTTCACCATGAAATTATAGCCAATTTGCCTACAAACCTCAGGTGGTCATAATAATCCGGCCACTCAGTGTATACTTTCAATCAATATTTAAGGTAGACACTATGATTCTTCTTATTAAAACACTAGTAGCTCGGTGCACAAAATTCGTGCACATTAAAAGGGAATTAATTAACGGGAATATTTTAATATTGCTATTTTCCCTTTTTCTATAATAGAAGTGTCAGAGATGAAATAAAATTAGTAAAATGTATATGAAAATCTTCCTCCTGTCAGAGTCTGGGTTACGCTGCGGGACCCAGAGTCAAGACCCTGCCCACCCGTGGTGCCTCAAAATCGCGTGAACCCAGAATCAACTGCCCCCCCTCCCTCCCCATTAGGGGAGATTGAGACCCAGTCGGTCTCACCCTTGCAAGCCCTGCCGGGTGGAGGGCACAACCTCTGGTCCCCTGTCAAGCCCCACTGGGTGGGGGGCGCAGCCTCAGGTCCCCTGTCAAGCCTCACTGGGTGGGAGGCACAGCCTCAGGTCCCCTGTCAAGCCCCACAGGGTGGGGGGTGCCG
>NW_006287546.1:1365072-1384788 GCF_000327345.1 Myotis davidii | reverse complement strand
TTGGACCTTTTTAATAGTTTTAGTAACTTCACTGTTTATATCAAGTCTAGAAATTGAAGTTTCATTTAATGGAATTGGTAATTTATATTGGGAATGAAAGGTCCTTCCACTGAGAAGTAAATTTACAGCAATTCCTGTAGATTCTGTGGGTAAAACAGTACCACCACAGCCTCTAATATAATGTATTAAAACTTTATACAGATATACAGGTGAATAGGATTCCTAGCTGGCAGGCCCCTGACAGCAAGCTGGCCATCTGTCAATTCTGTGAGGAATGGGGCTGCCTCCTCCCTAGTCACAGGGTCTGGTTTGAAGGCTGGCCACGCCCCCTGTTGGGCAAGACCCAGAGTTCCACTACACTGTGGCCTCTGCCTCAGCAACCCAGGACTGACTGCTGCTGGGTGGTCCTGGTGCTCCAAGGGTGGGTTCTTCCCTCAGGCCTAATGGAAAACAGCTCGGGGAGGGCACAGCCCTTGGAAAGACGACCCAAGACTCAGTAATTCCATGGTTTGAAGGCTGGCCACGCCCCCTGTTGGGCAAGACCCAGAGTTCCACTACACTGTGGCCTCTGCCTCAGCAACCCAGGACTGACTGCTGCTGGGTGGTCCTGGTGCTCCAAGGGTGGGTTCTTCCCTCAGGCCTAATGGAAAACAGCTCGGGGAGGGCACAGCCCTTGGAAAGACGACCCAAGACTCAGTAATTCCACACTTCTCTCCAAGGGTGGGTTCCTGCCTGAAACCTCACCCTCTGGGAAACAGCTGGGGGAGGGCCAGCTGTTTCCAAGACGACCCCTGCAGGACTGACTGACTTCCGGTTGGTTGAGCTTCAGGACGTGATGTTACACGAGAGTTTTTATATAAGTAGATAATTATGTCAGGTTATTTTTTTTTAAATGAAAGTTAAATGTACAATAATGAAGGAACAAATGTTCAATTATGAGAAAATGTCAACTGGAGTATAATTCATCAAAAATTATAATTATTTGATTTGCATAGCATTAAAATATGTCTTTCTTTTTTTAAAAATATATTTTATTGATTTTTTTACAGAGAGGAAGGGAGAGAGATAGAGAATTAGAAACATCGATGAGAGAGAAACATCGATCAGCTGCCTCCTGCACACTCCCCACTGGGGATGTGCCCGCAACCCAGGTACATGCCCGCAACCCAGGTACATGCCCGCAACCCATGTACATGCCCTTGACCAGAATTGAACCTGGGACCTTTCAGTCCGCAGGCTGACGCTCTATCCACTGAGCCAAACCGGCTTCGGCTAAAATATGTCTTTCTTATTTTGAGTTGGAAAAATACAAATCTTATATATAGAATTATCATTATTATTTATCCAAGTATCTCTCTATTTGATTATATCTAATTTATTCATTCACTTGTCTGACCACATCTAGAGTATACAGAATGTAGAAACAACATGCTAAAATATTAGCTCTTGCAAGATGGTGAGATGAGTGATTTTTTTCTTTGTTCATATATGTCTATATTTTTCAAATGCAATTACTTTATGATACTAAAAAACAGATAACTGTTGCCAATAATAGGCAAGTTCTAGTTTCCCTTCTGAAAATAATCATAAACTTTCTGTACTTCAAACATAACAATGTAGGGGGAAAAACAGATTTTTGTTATTACAAATAAACACACACAATAAACATTGGAATACTTCAATAAATATTTAAAATAAATATCAATGAAATATATCCAAAAATTCTATCAACACCTGACTTTAAATGAACTCCAAAGAAGATCCACACTCAAATGGACTCAGAATGAATAATTTTTCATTTAAAATGTCAATCCTGAACTCACTTATACTTTTATTTCAGCTTACACATAACATAAAATATAATCCATTTCATTCAAAGAGAATTTCCTTAATATGCTAAAATGTTCCCAAAATGGGCTACTTTGTATCATAGTATAAAAATCTCCCTCTTTCTACTCACATCCTAAGTCAGGTAAAAACCTCACTTTTATTTTACAAATGCAAAAATAAATTCTTACCATATCTCACAGGCCAACTCAATGGCTTTCTGGTTTGGTTTGAATAAGAAAGAGCAAGCCTTGCAGGCAAAACAACAGAATTGAAGCAGATGTGGGACATTAATGAAAACCAGTCCTCTACCTCCCTCTAAAACCTGGTGATTGTTGCCTTTGCTTCCCCCCACCCCTCCACATACTGAACATAGACCTTTGTGAGCAACCTTATGCCACCCAGTAGCATCTGGGTGTGGCTAATCATTGCTTATTTTCCATCAATAACAGTTTCTGTTTTTTTTTATAAACCTGGAAGTAGCCTTCCACAGCTGGAAGTACTCACTAAAGTCATGGTTAATATTGACCTTTTGCTTACTTCTTTAAGCTTAGAGAACCCATTAAAACAATACTATGGGAAGATACTTTTAGCTAATTTCTAGAAATGAAGAATCTGAAGATCAGAGAAATTAAGTCACTATTCCAATTCCATACAAAATATTTAATATGATAATACAAGAGGCCCGGTGCATGAAATTCATGCACGGGGGTGTGGTCCCTCAGCCCAGCCTGCACCCTCTCCAATCTGGGACCCCTTGAGGGATGTCCGACTGCCTGTTTAGGCCCGATCCCAGTGGGCCTAACTGCTCGTCTACTTGCCTTACTGATTGACCCTAACTGATTCTGCCTGCCAGCCGATCACTCCCTAATCCCTCCCCTGCAAACCTGATCAACACCTAACTGCTCCCCTGCCTGCCCGATTGCCCCCAACTGCCCTCCCCTGCAGGCCTGGTCACCCCTAACTACCTTTCAGGCCTAGTCCCTCCCAACTGCCCTCCCCTGCAGACCATTTTCTGGCGGCCATCTTGTGTCCACATGGGGGTGGCCATCTTGTGTGTTGGAGTGATGGTCAATTTGCATATTACTCTTTTATTAGATAGGATATGTAAAATTGTATAGTAAATAATAAATTAATATCCAGTCATGTAACCAAGATGTCAGATTGACATTACTCCTTCATTGGAGACTTACTAGTAATTAAACTTGGTTCAAACTCTCAATTTTGTCTTAGTCTTCCTGTGATTTCTGTTAATTATCTGGACTTACTCTCTGATGATTTCTTGGGCTTTCTACTTCAATATGTGCCAATCCTGGAACAGCCAGTGTTGACTCAAATTCAGCCCTATTTTTGGTTACCCCCCCCTCAAAAAAAAAAAAAAGTTCACTCCACTAACTGGAAAGCAATAGTGAATATTGTAAATTTTACTGAGGATTTCACAGAAGAGAAGGTATTTCCACAATATAGAACCATTATAAGAAAATGCAGTTCTCCCCAAACTAGCTTCTAGGTTGGCCCATTACCAGTGGGTGCTGGTAAATGCCTAGCTACAGGATCTGTGGTCAGGGAAAAATCCTTATTGGTAGTGTCTGCCTTTTTCTATGGTGTAAATATCCCACTGTGGCCATTTACAAACTATCAATGTGACATCACTGAATTCAGAATTGGGACTGAGAAAACCTGGGGATAATTGGCTCTTGTAAGCCACTGCTCATTACCAAAGGTTGTTCTCATTGGGCTTCTTCAATGCTGTCCCAGCTTCTCTTACTTCACTTACATTGCATTGAATTATCCATCACTACCAGCCACAACCCTTCGGAATTTTAGTCTTTCCTCCTGAACACAGATCCGGTCAGCCTTTGCACACTCTATAAAGTTTTAAAACCTGTCCACAAATTCTTGGATTTACCTCCCATGGATATAAATGTGGTTTATAGTCCCTTCTCTTGAAACTGGACCAACCTCAGCAACTATCTTATAACCAATAAAATCCAGCAGAAATGCCTCTTTATAATTTCCAAAATTGATTAAAAATAGGCCATACAGCTTTCACTTTGCATTACATTGGATCATTCCTTCTATGGTATGCCAAATACCATAAGAAGTTCTGCTACCCTGAGACTGCCATGCTCAAAAGGCATTTCTAGATGAACTCCCTGCCAACAACCAGCATTAACTGCCAACCATGTGAAGAAGCCATCTTGGATGTCCAATCTAGTGAGACTTCACATGATTGCAACTTCAGCCAACATCTGATTGTACCCACTGAAGAGACTCCAGCACTGTCCAGCCAAGTTCTTCTCAACTTTGGGCCCACAAAATCATAAGCAAGATAAAATTATTTTTTTAAACTACTAAGTTTTTGCCTTCTTTCTAATTTGTCCAAACTCATAGCAATTGGAGTTATGGAGAGAAAAAAAATATATATATATATATTTTATATCAATAAAAGCGTAATATGCTAATTAGACCAATGTCCTTCCTGACAAAGCCAGGGCCAGAAGGGAAGCCAGCCCAGGCTCCTGGTGCCTGCGGGCGGCTGGAAGAGGGAAACCCGCGTCCCAGGTACCTGAGGGAAGCTGGTGCTGGCAGCCGGAGGAAGGAAGGCCTACTCTTGCACTAATTTTCATGCATCGGGCCTCTAGTGTATATATATATATTTGCAAAATATTTTATCACTGCTAAAAATGACTGACTGAGACATGGGTAATGTAATATTCTTTCCCGGGAAGACACAGAATAGAGTGAAGTTGAAAGTGTGGAAGAGAGAAAGTTAGCCTTTAGAAGAGCAGGTTCTCCTTCTGAAACTGGTACAGTTTTACAGTGCAGCCTTAAATAATAAAGGTGACAAATCTAGCTGTATTCACTATTTCTCACCCCAGATTTGTGGTCAGTTAAACAATTTACATGTCTAAACATCTCTCAGGATTGATGGAGAGGATGGAAAAACTCTAGTGCTATTGCTGAGTGAGATGAATGTCAGCAAATGAAAGTGGATGGCAAATACATTATTTTTGTTGCTGGAGAACCCCAGACTGGGTAAAGCAAAGTGATTCTTCCAGTTTGAAAATTTACTGGCGCACTCTCTTCCTCATAGGTTGTCTGGTACTAAGCTTCTTGATCTTTGTCTTATTGAATTCTAATTAGTCTTTTAAGTCATTCTTTCCATCTTAATTCAAAGGGAGATTTCCTTTGTTCTAGCTGTAGGATCACTCTCAGCCTATGAAATTCCCAGATGAATGAAGACAGAAAAGTTTCTTACATTGTTTTTGGAGAACCTAGTTAGCCACACTCAGAATGTGATCTACAGTAGGCAAGGCTCCCAGTTTCAATGCCCACAATCCTTTATCAAAAATGGCATACATTTGAACTGGAATCTAGCCAGGTCCTACTGTTACCACTTGAACCAAAGACTGTAACCCAGTGTGTGAAGTGAAGGAGTCCCATATTTCTCTGGTAACACAGCCTGCAGAATGCTCATGATAAGTGGCAGAAGCTCCATTTCCATAAAATAACAATGCCAAATTAATTTTAATTATCCTGATCATTGAACATTTAAATGAAAATGAAGACATTAAGGTAACTAATTACTAGGAAGGCCATTTCTGAGAATGAATTATGAAAGATTTTAAACAAAGACATTGTAAAACAATGGGTTTCAACTGCCCAAATCTTGTCAGCTTGTTTATTTGTACTGATCACATTGAATTTACACACCAGAAAATTGGGAATTATTTGGTTATTAAAAGAATGTAGAAAGGGCTCGTGGAGAAGTGCATCCTCATTTATATTTCCTACAATAAAAGGTCACAGTTAATAATTTCTAAACTAGTAGTTTTATCAATTTTCAGATCCAAATATAAATTAGAAATAAAGGGTATGAAAAGTGTGAGAATTGTTTAGAAAACTTATTTATGAATAGTTGTTGATTTCATGAATTTGGCATTATTGAACAATAAAGTGATAATAGTTCTGGAATTATTATCATTTAAAGGAGAGATGGATAATCTCATTAGATGGCTATTTATGATTTGTAATAAGATTAACTTATAAAATTGTCTAACCACTAGATTTGAAACTAATATAAAACAACATTGAATGTAAACTGTAATTGAAAAATAATTTTTAAGAAAGGAGAAAAAATAAAATTTGGTTTGAAATATATAAATATATATTTATATATATTTATATATTTCACATAATTTATTTATGTGAAAAACCCAAAGTTGATAATATATTGTCTTCCCTTGTTAGTATAGAAGAAAAATTTTCTTATTTACATTTCCTCCATTTGTTTTACAGAATTAATTTCACAGGAGCAGTATCACCCTCTAGGAAAGGAAATAAAGCTTAGCTAGGCAAAACTTGTTTTATTAAACAGTTGGGCAGTAATGTAAAATGTACTTTTCAAAACTTGAGTTGATTCAGTTCAAACATATTTCCTACTAGTGATTGAATAATTTTCACATTATAAAGTTTCAGGCCCATGCAGACATTTATTTGTGAAAACAAATTAAAATAAAACAATAAAAGCAACTCTTTGCATTGCCAAATTGAGATTGGACAAAAAATCAAATATTGGAAATACTAACAGGCAATATGTTAATTTTCAATTACTTGTGTGCTAAATTTCTTAAAGTCCCCTTGCTTTAAATTTAATACATAAATTATTTATTTACTTAAAGGAGACAGGAGAGAGTTGCTGCACTTCTAAGCTCTATGATAATTTTTTTGAGTTTAACAGTACAGTTATGAGCCAGCCACATAAGGACTTTTTGGTCAATTATAGACCAAATATACAAAGGTGATCCCATAAGATTATAATGGAGCTGAAAAATTTCTATCACCTAGTGAATTTGTAGCTGCCTGAATATCACAGAGCAACACATTAAAATTGCCTAGAGTATTCAGTTAACATGTTGTACCTATTTGTAGCCTAGGAGCAAAAGGCTATACTAGATGGCCTGGGTGTGTAGTAGGCTATACCATCTAAGTTTGTGTTTGTACAACAAAATCACCTAACTAAATTTTTTCAGAAGGTATCCTATCATTAAGTGACACAACTGAATACTCTCAGATGCATTTTTATGCATATACTTTATACTTCTGATACCACCCTCTGCTAAAATTCTTGCATTAGTTCCTTGTGAAACTGAATTTAATTAAATTATTTACAATTAAAGAGCCACTGAGGGACTTAAAATATTGTTTATGATTCACTCAATGTGATTTGCTTTTTCTGTATTATTCCATTTTGCATTTCCTATTTAGATAGCAGCATCACTTAGTATAGTTGAAACAAATGAAAATAACATTTATGTAGATAAAAAACTATGGAATAACAAAATCATAAGATTGAACCCAGAACATAAAAAAAACCTATTTCTATTTTGCCCACTACTATATTCTGAAAGCCTATCATTGGTGTACTATCACATACATAATGCTCAATAATCACTTGCTTAATAAATGGAATTTCAAGTCATTGCTTATTTTATGTTACACTTGCATATACTCTTTCAAACCTTTACTTTTTAATTTAATAAGATAACAATATATTTGGTTGATTGGGAATTATCAATCAATTGAAAAGGAAACTTATATTGGAAGAGTATACATTATCAAAGATAATTAGTATAAAATATCTTAGACCACAAAAGTGAGATGGGCCAAGAGTTTGGTTGATTGGGAATTATCAATCAATTGAAAAAGAAACTTATATTGGAAGAGTATACATTATCAAAAATAATTAGTATAAAATATCTTAGACCAAAAAAGTGAGATGGGCCAAGAATCCAGTTTAATCTTGATCTACTATAGCAGAGTTATCCAAATGAAATTAAATTGGGGCCTTTCGCCATCTTAATGATATCATAACTGTGCAAATGAGGTGCATAGTGAATTGAGACAGTTATACACAGGGCTCGTTAGCTACACCTTAAGGCAAGATCAGCAAAAGAATTTGGGAGAAGTTGGTGCTGTGGACAAAGGCATAGCATAAACCAGTGTGTTTGGATAATGCTGAACTTTTGTTTTTCCCTCTGAATCCAATTAAGGATTGTGACTTAATACTGTGATTATTACTTTCATTATGTCTCTATGGTTCCACATACTCAAATCACTACCTGGAAGGAACCAGGAATTATGAAAATGCGAACTGTCACTCTCATAGTGACTTAAAGAGGCCCTGTCTGGAGAAACTGGACCTGCTGAGATTTCTCTCCTAGACTCCTCTAGTATCCCTGGGAGATTCGGGCCTGACCAAAGGAAGGTGTGAAACAGAGTCAGCATGAAGTACGCTAGGCAATGATGAGACAATATTGAAGAAGCCCCCTCCTTCGAGGATTGCATAGAATTTGAGCCAAGCTAAACCAGATAAAAGAAAAATAGAATTCTAGGGAAGAGTGTTGGAAGTAGAGGTTGTTGCCTTAACTAAAATTTCCATAAGTAATTAGCATGCCCACCTTGCAAAAAAGAGATTGACAGAAATTGGAATACTAAGGATGAATTTTAATCACAAGTTTCTAAAAGTGCCTGCCATGTGAGAAACAATTTTAAGTGTTTAGTCGTTAATTATGGGAGGAAATATCTAAAACCTAGGTGGAGGATTTAAAGAAATACAGCTACTAAGTGGTAGAAATTATATTTAAACTTGTTTTCAATCAACATTCTCTATTTCTTCTTTATAAGTTCAGATGTAGACTCTGGAGTTCGGCAAAGTTATGTCCAAACTCATTTTTCCTTTGACTAGCTATGGGACCTTGAGTACATTACTTTAATTTTTTGTATTTCACTTTCTTCACCTCTAAAAATGAATAATAATTACAATTAACTCACCAGACTGCTATGAAAAAAATTAGAAAAATCTCACTAAATTATTTAACATAAGATCCAGTTTATACTACGTGCTCAGTAAATGTGCTACTATCTTAAATTGTATGAAATAGTAATGAAAGCCAATTAGAGCCCAATTGAGCTATAGGTATTAGTAAATTAGTTATTTTCCCTTATGAATGTTGATGTTTTGTTGGCCCAGAAGTTACTTTCTTGTAGCAACAGAAAACTGAACACAGCTTAGGATAACCACCGTCTTCCCCACTTAGTTCAGGCTGACCATATCCCTAGCCCCAGGAGAGGGAAACAGTCTGTCAACCATAGGACTCCAGAATATATCATTTTCATAGGGTTAAAGACACAATCAAGTTAGAGAATCAGCACTTTGCAAGTCTCCTGCCATCACGATTGGCTCTGAGATGGGCACTTTCACAAATTGGGCTCATCAGAGCCCTCGAAGAGTCCATTCTGATATTTCAGTTGGGGACACTGGGACAGTGTCATTTTCCATTGCTATGTGCTAGAGCCTTAAAATAGAGCTCACACAGATGAGCTTAATGAGTAAATATAAAATGAAATCAACCATGTTCTGGTGATGATCTTTGAGCCCTTAAATTAACCCTACTTGAAGATCTACTTATGCATTGTTACACAAGCCAATAAATTTTTGTATTTTGCTTAAGCAAAGTAGAGTTGGGTTTTCACTCACTCGAAACAAAAAAACATCCTAGCTGACTCATAGTCATTGACACATTCTATAATTGCTATTGATTGGGACTTCTACTTAAAAAGTTAGTAGATCAGATCTCTCAGCCTCATCTAATTTAACATGTGCAAGTGCTTCCTAAGGGGGTTGTATAACCTAGCTCACATTTGCTATTGCCCATTTGCCAACTTGTCTGATTTCAATGTGTTTATTTTTTTTTGTTTTTGTTTTTAAGGCAATAGTAGATAAAATAGTGGAATCAGAAATGCAAAAGGATTATCATGAGATTTTAAATGGAACTACCATTGTAATTATCTCTTTAAAGAATTCTAAGCTTAGGGTAATATCTCCTCATTTTTTTCTATTTTAGAAACAAAAATAGATATTTATATATGTGCATGTGATATTTCTTCATTTTTATTTATTACTTTGAGAGAGGAAGAAAAATAGAAACTTCTATTTGCTGTTATAATTATTTATGCATTTATCAGTTGATTCTTCTATGTGCCCTCTCCAAGGATAGAACCTGCAATGTTGGCATATTGAGAAGATGCTATAGCCAACTGGTCAACCCAACTAGGGCCTTATATATGTGTTTTCCTTGATACTAGAAGCAATGGAAATATATGTTAACTTTAGTAAGTAAATATCTGCTTTTTGTCAGCAAAACACCTTAGGGCTTTAGTGATAGGTATATGTAAATGCCTGTCAGAATGGCTATCATCAGTAAATCAACAAACAACAAGTGCTGGGAAGAGGGAATCCTGGTTCACTGTTGGTGAAAATACAGACTGATGCAGCCATTGTGAAAAACAGTGTGAATTTTCCTCAAAAAATTAAAAACAAAACTGCCTTTTGATATAGCAATTCCATTTCTGGTAATATATCCAAAAAAAATCACAAAACACTAATTTGAAAGAATATATATACCACTGTGTTTATCACAGTGTTATTTACAATGGCCAAGATGTGGAAGCAGCCCAAGTGCCTAGCAGTAGATGGGTAGAAAAAAAAGCTGTGGTATATTTACAATGGAACACTACTATGCAGTAAAAAAGGAAATCTTACCTTTTGTGACAGCATGGATGGGTGGTCCTAGAGAGTATTATGCTAAGTGAAATAAGCCAGTCAGAGAAAGACAAGTACTCTATGATTTCACTTACATGTGGAATCTAATACACAAAATAAACTAACAAATACAAATAGACTCATAGAGACAAAGGAAGACTAATAGCATCAGAGGGGAGGGGTACTGGAGGGCTGGGTGTAAAAGGTGTGGCTATAGGATTTGCTTTAAAAAGGATCCTATGTGTGAGCTTCAAACAAAGCAGAAAATAAGTCATACACATGGAATCTCCTGCCCCCGGGGCCTTCCTTCCCCTTTTAAGGGCACTGCTCATCCAGTTCTCAGTGGCTTGGACTCATTATGCTCTAGTGTTTCTAAGTGGGTGATGTAAGGAGTCACCAATAGCAACCAGCATTTCTGTTCTCACCAGGGTGAAATAGGCCATACTCCCTCCTCTACCTCGCAGGCTCTCTCCCCAAAGGCCCCTTGGCAGTCCAGCCAAGGGTGCACTGCACAGTGTGCTGAGCCCCTGGTCCCATCAGGATGAACCTCCAGAGGGGCTGTAAAGTCTGCATGCTCCATAAAGTCATTGTGCAGTTTCCTCCTGGCTCTCTGACTCTCTTTAGAGATGAACTCGGTTCCTTTTTATCTAGACAAAGGAATAATCTTTTGTAAAACAAACTGATGGAACAAAGGGATGAAATCCACTGTGAATGGAGCATTAAGAATAGTCTATATATATATGAAATACATAGGCCAAGTAAACAGTATGGTGATAGAGGGAAAAGGGGATGGGGTGGGTGAAGGTGGGCAAAGGGGAAATGGCGACAGGAAGAGACTTTGCTTGGGGCAATGGGTTCAGGATGCACTATGCAGACGATGTTTTGTTGAGTTGTACACTTGAAACCTCCATGGTTTTGATAATCAATGGCACCCCAATAAATTAAATTTAAAAATAAAAATAAAAGTGGCCTGGAATGGAAATAGCGTAGGGTTTTCTCCAAGAGCAAAGCTCTTATCCCTAGGATTCTGGTCAAATCCTACTCCAGCAAGTGTGCCATGCAGATTGCAATCAGTGTTATCTCATTTAAAAGCAAGACTCAGAGAGACTGCATCCTCTCATGCAGTGTTCTTGTGCCTTATGCTAGTTGACATTAAAATTCCAACATACCAAAGGCAGAGACCTATTGGTCAGCACACTGTATAAAACAGAGATGCAGTCTCTACCTAGGGGGCTTGTAAACTTGAGTTCTAGAAATAAGCTAACCATTCCTAAATCCTACAGACCACCTCTATGTGGGAGTAAAGGATTCATGCTCTGTGGTAACTACAAATAAGAAATGAGTTGGATTTAATAACAAGCACACCACGTAGTGTTAGGAGATAAAGTAATTGGTTTATAGTTAAAGCATTTATAACTAATTGCACTCCATTTCTTCTGCATATATAAATAAAGATATTGACTTCTCCAATCCAAGAAAAGACACCAATGAAAGATGGGATGTAGCAGGAGCCAGAAAAAAAAAGGGGAAATAAATGAGTACTCAAAGACATAGATTGAAAACCAGTAGAACTTAAGATTTAAAAAAAAATAAAGATGGAATACTTCAGAGAAGATATGAATTATAACATGAGAGAAAGCGTTGAATCTTGTTATAAAATTGTTCTTGAAGATTTAAGAGAAGTTGTGGCAGAAGGATAAGACAAACTCTAGATTGAAAGTGGTTATTTCAGAATTGAGTGACTGGCCATTTGGTATAAAAAATGAGCATAAACTTGAGTGATTTCAGAAAGCCTTCCAGGAAGTTTGGAGATGTAGGGTGTAAGAGAAATGGCACAGTAAAAGTAAAGTAATTAATAATCAGTCTTAAGTGGCAGCATAGCATGTGCTGACATAGAGGATACATTCCCAAACTTTGGATCCTGGGTGGTGTGAAGGACAACTTATGCTCAAGGGTTAAAATAGAGAATCTTCCATTTTAAAGCAGTTTCAGAGCTACCTGCAAATTTCTAAAACAGCAGCAAACCACTCCGTCATCACCTTCAACTTGGTGCATATATTGATAAAGTTCATGACAGGCCATTTTTTCTCTCTACAAAATAGCAAACTCATTTATTTGGTTTCAAACTACTACTCAATATGGCAAAATTGTCTATTTTGAGTAAACAGTTAATTGAAATCTTTTATCAGAGTTTCAAATATGCAGAAATCTGCCTAAACAAACATTTTTGGGGTATAAATTATTGAATTATAATTATAGTAACAAGTCAAACTGAAAAAACATGTTTTGCTAGTAATTTGGAATATACACTCAGAAAATGTATGGTGTGTTTCACAAAGAATAAAACACGTACAAAAATATCAATAATATCACTATCAGTAATACAAAGTGGAACAAAGTCCTCCTCTCTTATTTTCTAGGGCAAAGAGCTAAGATTTCCAAAATAAGAGAAAATAGCTTATGTTGTGTCTATTTTTAAAAGAGTAAAATACATTTTCTAAAAATGAACCTAAAACAAGACTTAATTTTTCTTTCAAAAATGTTTTAACTGAGCATACTGCCACTTGGAGAGAATACTTTAAACATTTTTAAAGCTAGAAAACACCCCAAAATTGGAAGTGGTGCTTGTACAATGCACTGATAAATTTTGGATGAGGAAATAAAATAAATGTATCATGCAAGACATGGCCACATGTTTCTTATTCCTAGAGCTGGCCAATCAGCTTGAGTATGTTCTGTATCACAGACCATAGCTTTCTTGTCATCCCTGCTCCTCATCTTGCAGACATGTGTCTTTAATCCCAAAAAGAGCCAGTAGGAGAATGCTGACGTGTAGCTGCCAGGGATGCCACCTCAGCCCTGCTGGAGAAGAAATCAGTGTCATAACCTATGTAACATTTGGTCTCTCAGAAAACCAACCCAACCACAAAATATAAAATTTTAAAATCCCCCCCCCCCCCTTTCTTTTTTTTTTTTTACTTTTCTACAAATATTGGCTGGAAAGTAACCCATTAACTCACTGGTAACCTAAAAGGGCTAACCTAATAAGTCATAACATTCCCCCAGGTAAATAATGCAAAGATTTATATATTGTGTTTGCATAGAGCCTAAAGGCTCTCAAAGATGATAGGGAACCCATTTAATTTTTTTTTAATTCCTTTGTTCATGTTTTCCAAATTCAAAGGCCTGAGATTTAAAATTAATGAGTGGGCCTGTAATCTTTCAGAGAGATCTTAACGGCCCACTTTCACAGGGTCACAAAGAGACTACAAGAAGGCCAAGCTAAAATTCATTTTTCTTCCTGCAATGAGCTTGATGATTTAAACTCACAAAGAAATAATTTTTTCTTAAAGAACAAATAAAAGCTTTGTGCTCATTCTTGCTTCACATTTGAGTATGACTCTCATACCATTGCTCTAAATGAAATCTGTCATGCATCCTTACCCAGATGGATGCGGGGCTTCTGTTGTGGAAAAGTATTTATCCCGCGTGAGGATAGAACAGGCTGGTATTTAGATGGAGCCAAAGGTTCCAACCCTTGGGAGACATAAGACATGGAGTGCACTGGCTTTCCACCATAGGTAAAGAGGAAGAACAATATTTAACTCATAGAACTGTGCATAAGCCTTCATGAGAAACATCAGCCTCTTCCTCTGCCCTTGAGCACATGCACTCATTAAAGACTCACTTCCTGCACTGGCCGGGTAGCTCAGTTGGTTAGAGAGTAGTTCAGTTGTGGGTTTGGTCCTCAATTGGGGCACATATAAGAATTAATCAATGAATACATAAATAAGTGGAACAAAAAATCTCTCTCTCTCTACTCCCTTCCTTTCTCTCTAAAAATCAATTAAACACACACACACACACCAAAACAAAACAAAACAAATTAACTTCCCAGATAGACCATAAAAACCACCCCTGATTGAAGTCCATGCCCATGTGACCTCTCAGAAGAGGAAGTCTGCAGCTCCTCCATAGAACAACGTAGGGTCATTTGTCCAAAATTGAACCTGTTGATATAAACGAGGAATCCTCATCCACTCCACTAATGAGAAAGGAAAATCAGGAGTTTATTCATGACTGTCTCCTGGATGTCTTATTTAGAGATCACTATGTACCTTATCACCTTTGAGTTTCTCCTTTTTTCCAAAGAAGCAGATGTAAATTGGAAAAAAACATGTTATTGTATTTCTGGGTTCAGAACTGACTTTTAGAAAACTCCATTTGTTATTACCTTCCCTTAATTAAGAAAAACAACAATTTTTAAACCCCTCAATTAAAAATATAAAAGGAAACCAGAGCCAAAAGCATTCAGTCATCAAAATATGTGGCTATTAAATATTACCATCTTAATTTTGAAGAAAATGATCAAGTTTTTTAGATAGTTTCAATGCCTTAACTTCAAGATCAGATAAAACATAGTCATGAAGAAAGAAAATGAATCAAGATTGTGTAACTTCCCAGTCAATGACCCATATATGCCAGGAGTTAGTGTTCTAAATATAAAATAAGAATCAGTGTCACTCCATGGAGAAAAATGCCCATAGGTTTTAACAAAGATAATCATTTGTATCACTTATGATTATTAAGTAATTAAAATTTATAAAAAACATATGTATTCCATTATTATTTTTATTTCTTGACCTTACACTTCATTTTCAAAAGTGAGAAGCTTTCTTTTGACCTTCTCTTATAGTATATTCTTGAAATGGGCTCATCAACCTTCTTAAATACTATAAATTTTATTTTTTATAAAATCTGAAAGGGCGTAAAATTAGCAATGCAAATTGTGCGGTTAAAACCTGAAAGTTGTGCTGCCTTTTTCAAGTATTTATCCTCTGAAATGTTCAAAATAACATATTGACAAAGGTGTACGCTGTAGAGAAGCTTTAGCAAAACATCTGTGATATGATTGCTGCTATAGCAACTGGTTTATTAAACATTAAAATTAATAACTCCGAAAACCACTTAGGCTGACATGAAAGGAAGAACTTCATAAATGTAATTGAGGTATAATAGGGAAATAATCTCGGAGCAGAGGGACCTCCTTCATGCTGCCTTCTGGGACCCGAACAATCTGCAGGAAAATGTCATGACTAGTCCTCAGGGGCTGGAAGAATATGAGAAAGTGAATTGTGGTAGAGACCTGGGACATCTTAAAATATTTGTGTAAGTTTTTATTTCTTCCCAGGTCTTTTTAAGACTGTTATTTCCAGGTTTATGTCCCAGTCAGTAACCTCCAACCAGGGTCACATTATAACTTTTGTGGGTCTTAGGAATATTTGCCTTCATTGGACCTTACCATGATAATATTATCAATATTACCTTTTTTAAGACATAAATTTTGTTTCTGTTTTAGGTACAATTTAATTGATCTTTATGGCCTTGAAAATTGCTTTTTATTCTGATGTGTGAATAAAGTTAAAACTTTTTTCCTGACCCTCAATTTATTTATCCATTTGATTTTAAAATAAATTACAATATTTTCATGGGCCCAAGGTACTGTACCTACAGTGCTGATGAATAAATCTACAGGTCCTCTTCTCACATGTGTATTCTTCACCAACTTCATCTGCATACATGGATGAAATTACTACCTACATACAGATGCTCACAGTTGTCTGTCTGCAAGTCAGTATCTGCTTATCTAGAAGCCCAATACCCTCTGGACATCTCTTGAATGTCTCATTGGTATATCACACTCAAGGTGTCTAAAAACCAAATGCATGCAGCAGTATCACTCAACAGCTCATACTTTTATTAGGATTCTCACCTGTTAATAGACCATACAACCCCCCAATTACCATGAAGGACAAGACTACAGAAATCTCAAGTTACCTGTGGTTGCTGGACTAAGACAGGATTTCATTTTTATTCACGTGTATCTATGTAACTATGATTTACAATTTATCTTCCTTGTGTACTTTCAGGTAAGAACAGATACATTTCATTAAAACTGACATACCTGAGAAAGATAAAAATGAAAATATTAGTTAACTTCTAGATACTTTATTATGGGAGAGCAAACTCCTGTCTTATACTAAGACATGATCAGTTCAAAAGGAAACATGTTGAAACACTGAAATTTATCAACCCTTCTTCCCATATAACTCTGGTTTCAATTAAAATGAAGAAACTATCCATCTTATGACATAGTGAAATCTTTCAGGTTAAAAAAAAAGGCAGAGTTGTTTACTGAATTTATATTTATTGAAATGTCATTTTTAGGGGCTAAATTGTGTCCTCCATGCCCAGATTCACATGTGAAAGTCTATACCGCCAATGTTACTCTTTTTGGAAATAGAGCCTGGAGGGAAGTAATAATTAAGGTTAAATTAGGTCACAAGAATGGGATCCTGTTCTGATAGGACAGGTGCTCTTATAAGAAGAAGAGGCCCCACAGATCCCTCCCCCCCGCCACCTCCACGCACAGAGAAAAGGCCACGTGAGGTCACAGTGAGAAGGTGACTGCAAGCCAGGAAGAGAAGCTGCACCAGAAAGCAACCCTGAGTGCACCTGATCCTAGACTTCCAGCCTCCAGAATTGTGAGAAAGGAATTGTCTGTTGTTTAAGTCACCCCATCTGTGGTGTTCTGTTATGTCAGCCCAAGCTGACTGAGACATTCACTAATAAAATATTTTCTCTTACCTGAGATTGACTAATCATTGTGATAATTACCACAGTCATCTCAGCGGGCTCCTTCCCAATAATTTAGTTTCACACCAGTTTCTAATGTGTTCAAGAAATAAGATCCAATATTCTTTGATTCCTTCCTGTGTTAAGCATTTTCAAACTCAACCCATAATCCTAAAAGGTAAATGCCATTATTATTCCCATTTTATAGCTGAGAACACTGAAGCACAGAAAAGATATGAATCTGCATGAGATTGTACAGCACATAAATAATGGAGTTACATTTGAAAGCGTACCACTCTGACTACAGGAGTTATTGTTTCTGCTTTACTAACACAGAATATATGACCAGTTAAAGAGTAAGGATGATTAGAAAATATTGAATATCAAATGTCTAATGCAGAACTTTGAATAGGTTGATTTCTTGTTTCATAGTTGAGTTGTGATAAGGAGGAAAAAGTATGTACCCTTCCTGCCTGGCAGCATAGGTACTGCTGTGCCCGTAACAAGGACTAATATGAAATAATAAAAATAACCAAATCTATAGCACTTTAATGTGTTTTTTAAATGCTTTTTGTTGAAAGTATTACATATGTCCTTTTTCCCCCCCATTGGCCTCTTCCATCCTACACCCATCCCCCATACCAACTCTTCATCAAACTATTATCTGTGTCCATGGGTTATGCATATATGCATACAAGTTCATTGGTCTCTTTCTTCCCATCCACCCTCCCCTGCCTTTCTTCTGCCTTCCCTCTGAGTTTGACAGTCTGTTCGACTTTAATGTTGGGAGGGTCTTTCCAGCACTTTGGCCCAGCCATTTCACTGTGCCCCTGATAAGGGGGCTTTTGGAGATACAGAATGACACTCCCAGCAGCAGCCATTTGCAGTTAGGTCTGACTTCTGGATGGATAGCCCAGCATTTTTTGCAGGACACCATGTGTTCGTCAGATTTCTTGCTGAGTTCATCTTTGAGCCCTCCTAGGAAAAAGACTAATTTTAATCAGACTGAGAAAGAACTGCAAGTTAGTGTGGGTGTGCTTGGAAAGGACTCTGCTCCTAAGTTGAAGAGGCTGTTATGTAGGTAGTAGAAGCTCATCAGTCTCTCCTCCCACCTGGTCTGGACCTTCCTCTGGATTACAGGATGTAGTTAATATCTAGATGACAGCTACCCAAGATGTGTGTGTGTGTTTTTTTTTTTAATTCTCACCCAAGGGTATGTTTTTATTGATTTTTACAGAAAGAGAAAGGGAGGGAGAGAGAAAAAGAAAGACATTGATGTGAGAGAAACATTGATCTCTCACCTCCCGTACGTGCCCAGACTGGAGATCCCACTTGCAACCTGGCTATAAGACCTGACTGGTATTGAACCCATAACCTTTTAGTGCATGGGACAACACTCCAAGCAACTGAGCCACCCTGCCAGAGCTTACCCACGATGTCTTATGATGAGTCCTGTTAAGATCAAATACCAACCCTTTGAAAAATGTGTACTTCTGTTAGAAATTATACACACACTTAAGATTATTTATTGTAGACTCATCAGTATAGGTTCCCTCATGTTAGGAAAATCTGGTAAAATCATTAACTGAAAACTCATTACTGTTCAGTGATTTTTAATAAATAGAGCATTTCCTTTGAGTGTCAAAACAAAACAGCATCTTTCATGTGTGTCAAAATAGAAGCACTAGATGGGGGCTCTAAATTCCTATTATCACATTGGTTTTCAAATGTAAACTCACTTATTAAAAAATCGCTGCAAATCACTGAAGCTATGATAACAGACCTCAGTTTCCATAACAATATTTTTGCTCACAGCACTGAAGAGTCCTTTTGCACATTTTAATGAAGAATTTGAAAGAGTTGTGGGCATCTAAGCAGAAATCCCACATTCTGCTACCCTGACACGCACTGTTTATTTTTAATAAAATTCTCTGTATGACAACAGGCAAGGTTAACTGGGTAGTTTCCTATTTATAGGGCAATCAACACTAGGGTGAATATGAAGACTTTTTTTTTTAATCTTTAGCACTGATGCAACAAGTCAGCAAAAAAGCTTCCGCCCCAACTCTGTTAGGTGTTCTAAGATCAAAAGCATAAAAGAAAGCAAATATCAGATACCCACACACACTTGCCACTTGAGTGAGATTTGCAATCACTCACATTTCACACTCTGCTCAAAAATTCTGTTGCTCATTTTCCTTAAAAAAAGATTCTAAAGTCCTGTCGTTCCTTATTCTACATGTGGCTAAAATGTCTATTAGCTGTGGAGAGAAACATTCAAAGCCCTCAGCATAGCAAAGAACATGTGGTTAATTATCATTTCTTTTAATTTATGGCAGAGGGGCTTTGCCTACCAGACAACCAAAAACCAATTTGAAAATGAAAGAGGTGAACTCTTGATGTGGTTGTTATTAAGGACAACTAATCATTAACATACCTTAATTAAATGCATTGGCTCTACCTTCTTTTTTTTTTCAATTTTGTTTACTTTATTGTCAAACAGAAGACTTAACTGACTTTAAGTTGGTAAAACTAGTCAGACAAATGTTTTCCCACCTAAGTTCCCAGAAATACCTGCTCAGTGATTGGCCAAAGTGATTGATGGCTCTTCTGGGCATGTGGCCTAGCCAAGCCAACTGGGGTCA
>NW_006287546.1:1330699-1364971 GCF_000327345.1 Myotis davidii | reverse complement strand
AGTTATATTTCTATAGATGCATTTAAATTTCTTTTAGAAATACATTATAGCCAACAAAATTAAATTTTGCAAACAGTAATTTGATAAATTTTGGCCTAGGTAAAAGGAATTTTAGCAATTGTATTAGGTTCTTGTGTTTGACCTTCATCCTCAAAATCTTTTACAACCAGTTACCTATTTTGCTTATTGAACACTTACTCTATGCCAGACTCAGTTCTATGTCCTGAGGATTCAGAGATGAGAAAACATATTCTCATTGTCATGAAGGTCCATTCAGTTGGTGAAGACATACAATAAATGAACACATCCATATTATGTCAGTGGTAGGTGCATTGAACAAAAATGTAAAACAGAGTAGAAGTGTGTGCACCAACAGAGCGTGGTGGGGGGATCAATGTTATTTTGAATAGGGTGCTCAAGAAAGACCTCTTAGGTAAGATGATGTTTAGCTGAGACTTGAGTGAGAGGTATTGGAAATAAAATAATTTTTTCCAGAGAACATAGTATGCTCAAAGGCCATCAACCACCCACTGGGTAATAGAAATTATGTATTTTTAAGGGGGTGGTGAAGACAGAAGTCTAATTCATGTGCAGACATAATTAAAACTCTAATGTTCACCAGTGAATCCTAGACCATTCTCAGTAAAGACATCATCAAAAATAATTTTATTAAATTTGAGACATAATACAAGTATTCATAAGGGGTGCAATGGTTCCAATTTGAAATGGGATCCAAATTCAGAATAATGAATAATTAAAAATGGAACCAGAAACAAAATTAATCTCAATAAGAACAAATTAATAAAGGATGCAAATAACAACTTGAGAAGTAATTTCATAAATTTTATTAAATCTTCATAACAGCTCTATGATGTTGGAATTTACTGCTTTACTCTCATTGAAGAAGTCATGAAAATGAAATTAGTGGAGAAATCATACCAAGCAAAAGTCACACAGGTGCATTAGGTTAGAGATGGGGAAGTTTCTGTTGAAAAGTGAATCGAACTGGCCTTAGTAACTTGCTTATGCAATGAAATACATCAGAAGAAACTTTCTGGGACTTCCAGGGCTAGTCAAAAGCAGTTTTGCATCTGATTTTCTGGAAAACCCTTACTAGGTATCCTAAGCTGGCATATAGAAGTTCCATTAGCCTAAAATTGCCATGCTCAAGTGGTCACATGCATGTATGACCAGGTGGGCCCAATCTTCTAGCATCCCTTTCAAGGGCTACTTGCACCATCCAGACAAGCTTTTCCACCACCTGTACATCTCTGAGTGGCCTCCATGAATACATATAGAACAGAAGAGGCACCTGACTGTGTCTTGTCCTGTTCTTGACCCATAAAATTAAGAAATATAATAAAATATTTGTTGTATAAAGCCACTATGTTTGTGAGGCCATCACTGATTCACCAGGTGGTAAATGGACTCAAATATGAAATTTAAAATAAAGTGTAAAACAGTGTGGTTGAGAAGGTCCTAGTAGAAATAAATCATGAAATTGGGATGTCTAAATAACAATATAGGACACCTATGCAGACTTGAAAACTGAAATACTAGGGCATAGAAAGAAAAATCAGAGAGAAAGGAATTTGTCATTTTATACAGCACTGAGTGTGGAAGACATTACAATTTTAGGGAGTTATTTTAAGGAACTCTTAATACTAGGGTGAGTCATAAATAGAACTTACTGTAACTTGCTGTAAAATCCTTTAAAGATGGTTTCTCTAGTAGTTCTGAAACACTTAGGTTGGTATCTTCCTATACAGCTCTTGAAAATTTCTTGAACGTGAATTTTATGCCTCGGTCTTCCTGGACACAAGCAAACTGGAAGATATAAAAAAGTAAAATAAATAAACATCTTTGAACTCATAAAATCAAAGGACAGAACTCCAGAGAGGCACGGGGTTAACTACATAGGATTATGACTATATTTGGAGCCAAATTATCCTATATAATAAAAGCCTAATATGCTAAGTGTCCAGTCTACCAGTCGGCCATTCAACCAATCAAAGTGTAATATGCTAATGATATACTAAGGCTGCTCAACCACTCACTATGACGTGCACTGACTACCAGGGGGCAAACAGTCTACTGGTAGGTTAGCGTGCTGCTGGGGTTTGGCTGATCAGTACTGAGAGAGATGGGCCAGACACACCCTGGAGCCCTCTCACAGTCCCTCCCTGGCTGGCCAACCTCCTGCATCTCTCCCTGCCCCAATCATGCACCGGTGGGGTCCCTCAGCCTGGCCTATGCCCTCTTGCAATCCGTGGCCCCTCAGGGAATGTCGGAGAGAAAGTTTTTACCCGATCCCACATGCCAGGCTGAGGGACCCCACCGGTGCATGAATTCATGCACTGGGTCTCTAGTTTGGCCAATAATTTACTTAATAGCAAATACATATTTTTAATTTAAATGATTATATTCACTAAAAGGTCAAAGAATATATATATATGTTTAGTTTCAGAGTTTGAAAAAATATGGTCTAGTTGTTTGCCTTTTTTTTTTAATTGGGTTGATATTACAGACAGAGCATTTCTAGAATACAATTTTTATACTGTCAGAGGCACAAAGAGACCACAGTGATAGTTCAGAGGATACCTACTGATATGTTTACCACATTTAAGAATTGTGAGGTAAGACCGAGCCTCTTAGGAAATGTAGTTCTCCTAACCAGCAAAGAAATTAGAAGTACAGATAGGCTTCAAATGAAAAATATACCCTTGGTTCTGTAATTCTATCCTGTTTCTTCTGTGCCCAGGACAAAACCCAGCATGCAGTTTCTTGAAGGCCTTAAATGAGGGTCAGCCTCTCTGCCCTGCAGTTGTAATTGAGCTGATGAATGGTCCCTTCATTATCTTTCAGTCCAAATACCAGGGGGATTGTCAGGAGGCAAACTCAGTAGGTAATTGCAGAAACACCCACTTCGTATCATCCACTTAGTTTTAATCAAACTCTTGGCAAGGCAAGTTGAAGACTTACCAGGCAGTGGGAATACACCAGCATGGTATCTTGCTGTAACATTAGTAGGTGGAGTACATTTCACAGGAAGACACCAGCTCCACCCACCATCAGTTGACAGGGTTCAGAGTTTTTTCTATGATAAAGGCTGAAGATTTACAGGCATACACCTATAATTCTCCTCAGGTGGCTCCCCATTATCTTGTTGGTATTTTTCTAGTGCCAATCAAGTGGTGCTTCTGGACTATGGCTTTGAGAGCCTCCCCATCTTGACTCTACATCTAGTGACAGTCTGTAAGTAGCTTGGCTGTACTCCCCATCCTCCTGTCCCTCTGATCTCAGTCAGTGCCCCTGCCCACTCAGTGTTTCTGTCTCTAGCCTTTTCTTCTCCCGAGTTTTCATCTCTGTCCAACACTTTGTTCCTGCAGGCATTACAACTCCTTGCTGTGCTGTCCAAAAAATTAACTGGGAATTTATCAAAGACAATATAAATATCTGCTGGATAAATTATTTAAATTGGGCCAATAGTGTGTTAAAATAATTTAAAAATATAGTATTGTACTTTTATTGTTTAAACCAGTCTCTGTGGGAAGAACCAATATTATAATGACTTTCAGCTTTTATCTTTGGTATTTAAGAATCTTAGTTTTCTGAAATTATAGCTCTTTTAATTGAATTCCTTATAGTCAATTTCATTTAGATTCATTCTGTAAAATGGCATTTCCAAATTTTGGCTAGTGACTTACTGCCCAGATAGTTACTTTATGACTTCTGTTCATATGTCCAACCGATGACCAATTGGTCAACAAATCCTGCCTATGTTCTTTTAATTTTGTTTTATTGCTTAAAGTACTACAAAGAGTATTACATACGTCTCCCCGCCCCCTTGACATTCACCCAGCCTCCCCTACCCCCCAGCGTCTTATGTCCATTTGTTATGTTTATATGCATGCATACAAGTCCTTCGGTTGATCTCTCACCCCTCCTCCTGCCCCCCAACCCTCCCCAGCCTTCCCGTTGTAGTTTGACAGTCTGTTCGATGTTCTTTTTATCTTTTTCTCCAATTACATAATCACAAGTGATCTCCACAAGGACCTTTGAAGAATTTAACAAACGCCCATGCATTTACTCAAGCTATTTCTTTGCTTAGAAAGAATCTCAAGACTCCAAATAGAAAGCCCTATCTTCCCTGAAGCTTGTTCTAGCTTTATGTAGGTATCTCTCATGTTCCTATAGGACTTTAATCACACACCTCAGAGCACTCATCCGATGATGCTGAAATGATTTCATTGTATATATCTTACCATCACATGGCCACAAGCATCTCAACAATAGGTAGCATTCTTCTCACTGTGGAGGCTCAATGCAAATATGGTGGTAGTGTCTTTTCTTTTAAGTTGAAATATTCAATTATGAATGGACCTTGTTTCTTCTAAGCAATATAACAAACTTCATGGGATAATCTCTCCTTGCTATTTGTATTCATTGAGTTTGACCCAAGGCTTTTTTTTAAAAAAAAAATAATCCCTCATGCATATACAGGACTTAGCATGTACATGTTTTCCCTGCTATTCAAAAGTAGTGTTCCTATGAAAACGTTCATAAGCCCAAACATCATAAAGCAAAGATGCAATTACCATTAATTTATGTAGAAACATGTTTTAGCATTTCCAGGCCTCCAAAATAACCTATCAAATCATATCAAATATGCTTAATTATATCTAGATTTAGGCCAAGCTTAACACTCTTATGAGCACTTTCAGGCTTTTCTGATACCTTAGCACACACCTTGCTAATCTTCCTCACTGGTGCCAATGGAGATAAAGCACACACACTCACAAACACAGTTCAGATCTATGGTGCTTGATGTTGTGTTTTACCTGGAAAAGGAGATTGGCTGTGCCAGTTTTTGATGTTGGGGATGCATGTTGCCTGTGTAACAGCTTTTCACCTTTTCTCATAAAAGCGAAAATTCTCTTCTGATTTCTTTTGGTTATCGAAAACATATACTAACGTAGGTCTTTTGTAAAAAGAAAAGTGTGTAGTGAAAACTTTGGAATTGTGGGGATCACTGTATTTGGATTTCATTCTTTTTTTGAAGAAATAATTTTCTCATATTATTTTACAAATGAAATGTTAAATTTCAAAATGACTATAAAAAATTAATTTCTCCCTTAATTACAGGCTTCCAAAACAACTTTGAAAATATGTTTATCCTCCTAAGAAATTCTAGGTAAACTCATAAATGTATTTAGAAACAAATAATAAAACAAACTAAATTTAGTTTTCTCCAGAGTAAAATTAATAAAAATTATTTTCAAGTAAATTTTTTGGAGAATTTTATGCTGAAATTGTCTTATCTCCTGAAGCTTAATGTAGTTATGTTAAGGAAATTGATTATAATTTCAGTTACTATGAAACCATGAAATAGAAAACGTTATATAACTGTTGCATTCAAAATGTATTACCAAAGTAGCACACAGACATAAAATATTCCCAAAGTTTAACATATTTAAATCTACATAATAATTAAAAAATATAAGGTTGCAAAAACACCGAGCATATAATAGTTCCATTTCACCAGAAATATTTAGTTTTGGCAGCAGTGCAAATTGTTAATTTTCTTATCTCATTGCACATTTGAGAGTAGGTAGTAGATGATTTAAATTTATGCATTTCAGTGACTTTCATCAGAACCTATAACAAAATATACTTTATGAGAACATTATCTAACTATTTGAAACCTTGTTTAACTTTAAAAAAATCAGTACACAGTTCCTTATTTATATTTTATATAAGAAAATAGTCCCTTTAAACAAAAGGGGAACCTATTGCAGAAAAATTATTTGAATTCCCCTGGCCTTTACCCCAGCCCACCTACAGACATTGCAACGGCATCCACTTGGCATGCAAACTCCATTAGGAGGGAAAATATTCTTCCTGACATTTATGGGTTTATTTTTTAAGGAGAAATTATAAAACTTTCCAAATATGTAGAAATCCATTAAAAGCAATGGTGTGCTAGAGGCGGGACTCACTTTTATGGTATTGCATGTCATTGAATCACTGCTCTCACCACGTAAACCTTCTTTCCAATTAGACCGGGTACCACAAGAATCAGGGCACGCATAAACATCCTAAACACATACTGAACATGCCACTTGAAATTTGCCACCAGCCTATTACAATATATCCATCAAATACTCCAAGGAGGTAAGCCACACTACACTGCAGGGACATTTAATAATGTTTCACTCAAACATCAAGTGCTTTAAAAACATCGCACACCCCTAATGCGGTAGATAAACATTTTATCTCTCTACTTGGGATATCATATAATTTTCAGCCTTTGATCTAGTATAATTTAAGGTGTGTCAAGATGGATTTTTGGCAGAGCAGCCTAGTGAAAAGAAAGGTTTAGCACTTTGGTTCCTGGAGATGCACATCCCAGACACGGGCTTTGGCAAGAGTGAGGATCGTACAGCCAGTTTGACTGTAGGAAATAAAAGAGGTGCTATTTGAGGGAAAGAACTTGAGTTAAAATGGAATTGCTGCTGTAAAAGATGTTCAACTCACATTGCCATATGGATTTTTTGGAAGCGTTCCCATGTATATTAGCTATATTCTTGGCACTTGGAGCAGCATTTGGATCTGCGACATGCTTTCGCTGCTTTGCAGCTCACTGAAGGTAATGTCATATTGTCACACCTTCACCGTAAAAATCATTGACAATTTCAATAATAAGGTCTGGATAAAAGCTCAATAATTTATCTTGTACCTTGGAGTCCATAATAACAAATATATCGTCTAATACAGTTAAGTGTTACTCCATAATTTGACATAGAGGTATTTCACTAATTTACATTGACAGTAAGAAAAAGTATTTATTTTTATTTGGAAAATTTACATAAAATAAATACAATATGTGTCAAATTTTGGTTAATTTGGAAAATACTGCTATATTATCTACTGCTTCTGTGTAACTATATATATAGTTTTATATATATATGCCTAAGCAGCAGAATGACTGAACAACCGGTCAAACACCCGCTATGATGCACACTGACCAACAGGAGGCAAACGCTCAATGCAGGAGCTGCCTCTTGGTGGTCAATGTACTTCCACAGCAGGAGTGCTGCTCAGCTGACTGACCTGTGCACCAGCAACCCACCAGCTTGGTGGCAGCCACTCACTCCCTCAGTAGTCCTGCAGGTCCAATCTCCAGAGAACAGGCCAGGCACCTACAGACCTGCACCACTGGCCTACAGCACCGCCAGCCTCCTGGAAGTCAGCCTTGGGCACCACAGCCGCTTCCCCTACCTAGACAGTCTGCAAGGAAGAAATGATAAAAAAGCAGCTACCAGATGGTTCCCGAAAACCAGAGGGAACATCAGTGGGACATATCCAGATCCCAGGCTGGCAAGAGTGTCCCATCGCCCGCCTGGAGGGCTGATCCCGTCCTGGTCCTCCCTACCCCCCTTGAGAAGGGCACCAGATGCAGGGCTCACAGCTGGCAAGTGCCGCTGCTGTAGCATGAGCCTCTCCCAATCGTGACTGACTGGGCATGAGCCCTTGGCAGGCCTAGCAGGGCTGGGATGAGTGGGAGTGGCAGGCAGGAGCAGCAGGCGGCATTGTACTGCCCATTTCAGCCTGATCCCTGCAGATCACCCCGAGGGTACCCACCAGTGCACAAATTAATGCACCAGGCCTCTAGTCTACAAATAATTCTCAAGTGAATTCATTATCATACTAAGAATCTTCAAAGGCAACATGCATCATTCATTCACTCACGCATTCATTGTTTTATTTATTCATTTAACAACTATTTATTGAGCATATGTCATATACCAATCACTGTATTGAGTTTGGAAGATTCATATCAAGTTTAGTAAAATAACTACATACAATTCTTTTTTGGTGGGTTCTCCTATTGCCACATTTCATAGAGCCCTAAATGACTAGAATTTTTTTTTAAAGCTAGGATATAGAGGTATTACATAATATAATTAAGAGGCTGGATATTGTAGAAAGATCTTGATTTAAATTCTCATGCTTTTGGTCAATATTCAGATAGTGTGGAAAAGATAATTAGGTCTCAGTACTTTAATATAATCCTGTATAATAAAAGTGTAGTATGCAAATTGTTCCCTTGACCAGGAGTTTGACCAGGGGGTGGGGCCACCTGGGAGGAGGGAGGGAGTACCTGGCCAGCAGCCGGCAGCCGTAGGAACCCTACCAGTGCATGAATTTCATGCACTGGGCCTCTAGTTAGCTATAAAATGGAGATTCTTTATGGCAGTATTTTAATGTCTGCACTTTTTAACTATGGAGATATTTTACTTCTAACTATGTTTCCAACTAAAAAATTGTATTGCAACAACTTTTCCAAAATCTATTTATTTTGAAAATACTAATATATGTGAGGCAAGATTTAAAAGATGCAAAGTGAATAAAAAAATTAAGTCTCTTCCTTGGTAGCTATTTCCAAACATCTGGTTTTTCTCCATATGGACAATCACTTTTTGAGTATCTCTCCAGAGATAATCACAGACTTTTACACATATGTCTGTGTGTTCATGTATACACAGATATTTTTCCACACAAATAGCAATGTGTGCACTGAAATTATAGATTACTCTATATGGATATGTAAGAGCTGCCTTATTCTTAAGGCTTGCCTAATATTTTATTGAACAGATGTCTCATAACTATTATCCAATCATCTATATTTGCATGAATATATTTCTATGATGTCAGTAGTACAAATAAGGCTTCAGTAATTTTTCTTGCTCCTAATTTCATACATGTGCAAACATATTTATAGACTACACACAAAAAGGTAGAATCAGTAGGTAAAAAAGTTATGAGTTTTGTTTTGATGAATATTGCCCAATAGTCCTTCATAAAGATTATGAATATTTACATTCATGTGTAAGAGTCTGTTTTCCCACAAACTTGGGACAAGGAATACTGCTAAAGGCTTCACTTTTTGCCATTCTAATATGTGATAACTGTTGCCTTGATTATCACACTTCTCTTGATATAAGAAAGCTTGAGAACCATTTTACATATTTGAAAAAATTTTCTAGAAACTTGTGCATATCATTTGCCCATGATTCTAGTGAATTATTTTTCTTTTACTAGATTTTTATAATTTATTTAATATATTAAAGTATTATGGGAATTAGGCATTTGTTTAATGAATGTTTCAGTTTCTCCCAGTTTGTCACTTTGTTTTAACATTTTATGTTTTTTCACTACAGACATATGTAACTTTAGGTAGCCAAATATCAGTTTTTTCATGGATTTTCTGTTTTATATTATACTCAAAATGCCTTTTCTTACTACATACATGATCATTAAAAAACACACAGACAAAAAACAAAAACAGCAACTCTCATATTTTCCTCTAGTATTTTTGTTTATATTGATACTTTGATGTTTGAGAAATACTATCTAATAAAATAGTAATATGCAAATTGACCATCACTCCAACACACAAGATGGCCCCCCCATGTGGACACAAGATGGCCAGCAAGGGAGGGCAGTTGTGGGCAATCAGTCCAGCAGGGTTGAGCAGTTGGGAGGGACCAGGCCAGCAGGGGAGGGCAGTTGGGGTTGACCAGGCCAGCAGGGGAGGGCCGTTAGGGGCAATCAGGCCAGCAAGGGAGGACAGTTAGGGGATACCAGCCTGGCAAGGGAGGGAAGTTAGGGGCAATTGGGCCAGCCAGGGAGGGCAGTTGAGGATGACCAGACCAGCAGTTGAGTAGTTAGGCATTGATCAGGCTGGCAGGGGAGTGATTAGGGGGTGATCAGGCTGGAAGGCAGAAGCGATTAGGGGCAATCAGGCAGGCAGGTGAGCGGTTGGGAGCAGTCCTGGATTGTGAGAGGGATGTCCAACTGCCCATTTAGGCCCGATTCCAGTGGGATCGGGCCTAAATGGGCAGTCAGACATTCCTCTAGGGGTCCCAGATTGGAGAGGTTGCAGCCTGGGCTGAGGGACACACACACCCCCCCATGCATGAATTCCATGCACTGGGCCTCTAGTGTATTGAATAAAAGGTATGAAGTAGAATTCAAGATTCATTTTTCAGAGGCTACATAGTGTTCTTTTACCTTTGATTGAATAATCATTTTCCTACTATATAAAATGTCACAATTAGCTTTTAGCAAATTACTTTATGTATTTAAGTACATATCTGGATTTTATGTATGGATCTCTTCATTTTTCATATATTCATTCACTTGAAGCTCATAGTTTTACTTATCCTATATAATAAAGAGGTAATATGCAAATTGACCATCACTCCAACACACAAGAGGGCTGACCCCATGTGGTCAAAGATGGCCACCCTCTTGTGGACTCAAGATGCAGGACTGCAGGGGAGGGCAGTTGGGGGAGACCAGGCCAGCAGGGGAGGGCAGTGAGGGGATCTGGTCTAAACAGGCAGTTGTACATACCTCAAGGGGTCCCTGATTGGATAGGGTGCAGGCTGGGCTGAGGGTTGTCCCCAGGAACAAATTTTGTGCACCAGGCCTCTAGTAGCCTTATAAAATGCAATAATATATAGTAAGGTTAGCTTACTCTTATAAGTCTCTCTGTATTTTCCACATTTTGGGGACTTACTTTTTTTTTTCTTTTTTCCTTAACTCTTTTGTGAAAATCTTTGCTTATTCTTTAAAAAATAAATATAAATCTATTTGCATTTTCTACCAACTCAATTATGTACTTTGTGAACAAAAATAATTTTACTTCATACTTCCCATACTTATAGTTTCTTATTTTTTACCTTAGTATACTAGCTAGCACATTATAATACTGAATATGAATGAGAAAAGCAGACATCCCCCTTTTCTTGAATTCAAAGGAAGCTTTCACTGTTTTAGAGTTATATAGCTTGCTGTAGATTTTTTGCAGCTTTATCTACAGAGTAGAAATGATCTATTTAGTTTTCCAAGTGACTTTTATAAAAACATAAATGTATAGTAAATTTTATCAATTTTTTTCCCATCATCTACTAAAATATGCACAATTTTCATCATTAGTCTATTAGTGTGATGAAGTATAGTAATTAAATATATAATGTTCACCTACAGGCTTTCCTGGAATAACCCAAAGTTGATTGGTTGTTTAATTTGTTGTAAGATGTACTGTTGATTTAATTTAGTAATATTTGTATACATGGTTGTGACTAGTATTGGTGCATAATTTTTCTTTCTTCTTTTGTCTTGTTAAGAGTTAGAATCATGTTGTGCCAGCCTCATGGGTGAGATAAAGTCTGTGACTTCTGTATTTATTAGTGTGTTTAAATGTGAAGTGTATGTATGTGTATATGTATACTAGTATATATAATGCTTGGTATAAGTATTCCTTGAAGCCATAGGAAATTATTTTTTCCCACAGAACAATTTTGATTACTGATTCAATTGTTTGAAATGACAGCACTATACTGTTTTGGACCTGATTTGAGTAAAATGTACTTAGAAATTCATTTCTGTAATCTAAAATTCCAAGTTTATTGACATACTAGAGGCCCGTTGCACGAAATTTGTGGAGGGGGTTGGCCCTCACAGCCGCAGCAGGTTGCCTCAGCTCTCACAACCCCCGCTTTGTCCAGAAGGTTGTCCGGAAAGACATCCGGTCTAATTAGCATTTTACAACTTTATTCTTATAGATGATTTTTAGAAAATGTTCTACTTTTTTTAGCATGCACAACATTTAGATCCTTATTTTTACAGATATTTGTGTCTCTCTTCTCTCTTTATTCCAAATCACCCTATTTTTGCCAATTTTCTCAGTCTATTCAAAAAAGCAATTTTTCATTTTTATTCTTTCACTTTTTTATTTTGAACCTTATTAAATATTGCTTTTGTATCTAATATTTCTTCTTTCCACATCTTTTGATTAATTTTGTTCTTATCTTACAATTTCTTAAAATGAATGTTATGATGCACTTGTTATGCACCAAACCGATTCAGCTGAACTTTAGTTCCTAGAATTGCCTTTCTCATGTTTCCAGTTAGGGTGGGGATTTTCTCAGGGAGGCTCTCTTGGGGAGCTATGGGATAAAGAAAAGTAGCCACCATGTGTAGCACAGACTTTCTCCTGGCGATTTGGTTAAATGCTAATCTGGATGCTGCTGGGAAGGAATTTTCAGATAAGACTGAAGTCCCAATCAGTTGATTTTAAGTTGATCAGATGGAATATTATAATATTCTTCTTAATCAGATAGAAGCTCCAAAATCAGGCAGCCCCTGGGCCTGTGATAATTCTCTCCTCCCCTTTCTTCTTCCCTTCCTTGTCTCCCATCTGTAGACTTCAAACTTCCTCTCATGCTCCCGATAATTCTCCACTCTTCACTAGAACATGATAATGTAGGATCTATTATTTATCATTTTATAGATGAGGAAACTGGAGATCAGAAACAACTTTCCCCACAGTATCCAGCTGCAAGCCAGAATTTGAACTCTTATCTGTCTATATTGCACTCATAGTTTGAAAATTAAAAAAAAACAACAAAACACATTAGGATGTTTGCTCAGGAAAATATGTCATTGCCAAATGCACATATATTTCAGCTTCTTCTAGGCTTTGCTGGGTAGTTTAAGAAGGTTGATGCAAGAAGTAACCTTGCTAGACAATATGGTGTGTTCGGTAATTTATCAATTTGTTTATATATTAAAGTTCTTTTGTTATTGATGTACTTGTTTATAAAAGCAACAATATCAACCTTCTCTAGCCTTGAAAATGGCACTATCAAATGTCACTCTCAAGTCTGCATGCCTAAGAATGCCTTAATGCAGCATCATAAACTACCTTAGACAATCTTACCAATCTTACTGAGGACATTTCTATTTTTTCATCATTTTGGCAAAGTATGTTAGGTGTGAGGAGGCAGAAATTTATCTGGAAATTATTTTGTTTTTTCCACCAAAGGTAAGTTTAACTGTTTCACTTAGGGCTCCTCAGTGACTATGAAAATAGCGCTGTATGTCTGTCTACCTCATGGGCAAAGCTGAGTGTGCTAGTTAGCATAGCTGTCAGAACCTTAACTCCTGGGCTGTTTTTCTTCCCTATGTTTAAATTGGCAACTTTAATGTTGCTTTACTACGCTTTAGTATCTAATTGCCTAGAATTTTATATTAAGCAAAAACGTAATTTCTTTGGAAATATGCATTCAAAAATATATAGACAATGATATCATGTAGAAAGAATTTGCAAAGGGCAAAAAAAAAAAATCAGCAGTTAATGTTTAGCTTTTGAATTTTATTTTCCACTAAAATGATTTTACCCTTATGACTAATCACGATTCCAGTTTAAAAATATATTTCTAGAGGGACTTCTGCATATTTTAGTCTAATCTTTTTAAAGAATCAAATGACTGTGTTCAAAAAATATTTCGGGAAAATATTTAAATTAAAATGTAACAAAATTAGAAAATATAAAAATTGCATGTTATTAGAAGATTTTAAACTATGAGTTCTATGCTAATTCACTCAAAGATAATAATTCTGGTTTAAGTGGTTTCTCATAGCTTCCAATTATAAATTAGATTCATTGGAAGTCACATGAGTTCTTTTTATTTATTAGGGTACCACTTAATTCACTAAGTAGGCCCTCAAGTGTTCTAAAGAGCTAATTCAGCAACCAAATTTATTTACCCAAAATATGGAGAATCTAGACAAAAGGTGCATCTGCCCCATTAATCAAAATTGATTCTACATAGATATGTTATTGTTTAAATAGCTTTACATCAATGAGAAATGGAGCAACTCTCCATTAAAATAAAAATCAAGCTAACATCCTATATAATAAAAGGCAAATTGCCCCCTTGACCGGGAGTTTGACCAGGGGTTGAGGCCAGCTGGCCAACTGCCTTCAGCCCTTCCCAGCAGCTGGCCCTGCCCCCAAATGGATCCCCCACTCCCAATCCACCCCCCAACCATGCACAAATTCATGCACTGGGCCTCTAGTTAAATATAAAGTGCACTAAGAAATTTATAAACTTAAATCAGTGCCAAATATTTAGATTTTTTCCAAACTATTTGAGAAAAAGTTTTTCTTATTGAATATTATTGAAAAAAGTTTTATTTTGTATTCTGTGTATTTATGACTGATAAAAATTTTAAACACAATGAAGATTATTCTGTCCTTTCAATTTTATATAAAATCATCAGAACATGACACTCTTCTTTTTTGTAGCTGTTTGATACAGATGCCAATTCTAGTGTTTATTTAACTCATAATATCCCATAATACAGACTTGAATTTAATTTGCAAAATGCAATAATCATTGTTATTATATTAAATTTACAACAAAATGCTAGATGAAAATTATCAAAATTTTGACTGCAGGTAAGTAAATCTGATGCTTTGTGCCCTTTTTGATAAAAAACAAGAAAACAGCCCTAACCGATTTGGCTCAGCGGATAGATAGTCGGCCTGTAGACTCAAGGGTCCCAGGTTCGATTCCGGTCAATGGCATGTACCTTGGTTGCAGGCACATCCCCAGTAGGGAGTGTGCAGGAGGCAGCTGATCGATGTTTCTCTCTCATCGATGTTTCTAACTCTCTATCCCTCTCCTTTACTCTCTGTGAAAAATCAATAAAATATATTTCAAAACAAAACAAAACAAAAAAAAACCAAACAGGTGTCTGTTTATTTTTTCACACAATCATTAATTTAGCTAGGATCTTGAAGGTCATATTGAATAAGTTCCCACTCAATATTGCAATCCTTTTGTTCTTATCAAAGACTGTTGGTCACTGAGTCATTACATAATTCCAGTAATGAGAAACTACACTTGAAAAAAATTAATCATTGTGGTTCATTAGTAGACAGATCTATTTTTATATATTCCTTTACATTAATCCACAAAAATAAAAAATCATTATCACTCTTTTAAAAATATATTACACCAATGAACTTTTCAAAAAGTAATCTCTAGCTCAGTGATTTTTATTGATGTAAGGAAAGTTTTAAGTAACCCTCATTCAAATACATACAGAGTGAGAAAATGAGATAAAGCACCTTATCCCGCATGGATATATGTATGAAGTCTGCCTTCAGAAATAAAAATATACATTATCACTTCTATCAACCCTTAAAACAAATATCAACAGTTTTGGCCCTGGTCCATGTGTCTCATTTGGTTGACTGTAGTCCTGTGAGGTCACCTATTAGATTTAAGGTCAGGGCACATGCCAGGGTTTCAGGCTTGATCCCCATAGGGGGCAGGAGGTAGCTGATCAATGTTGCTCTCACATCAATGTTTCTATCTCTTTTTTGTAGCTGTTTCTTCTCTCTCTAAAATTAATAAAAACATATTAGAAACGATTTAAAAGAAGGGGGTCATCAATTTTGTTATTAAGCATTTGAGTATCTATGAAGTGTAGGAAAGTGAGACTAGAACAAATCTAGACTTGAACATTGATACTTTTTTTTAATGAAAAGAGACAAAAAGCAGTCATCTCTCCCAGATGGAGACCATATTGGGAATATGAGCACATGGCTTTAGCATGTCCAATTTGGGTTAGTGTTTTACTATAGCCCCTCACTGCCAACAACAGGCGAGTAAACAGCCACAAGAGAATCTCTACATAGACCCCCAAACTTGAAGGAACTGATTTAAAGACCACCCTTCATGATTTTGGTAGGTAACACAGGAGAGAACAGTTGATAAATCATTTTCTCTATATGTTTCCATTCAAGATTTAAATACTTAGTTCCTTCTAGTGCAGGTTTTTCAATCTGAACTGCTAGGAAACCAGCACTGTACCAGGAGTGGAGATGGGGGAGGCAGGAGGAGAGGGGTTTTGGTGTCTCAGCATCTGGAAGAAGGCTGATGAGGTGGGATCTGGCACTGGCCATCCTCTTCCCAAATGTTAAATAAGAAAGCTCCCTTTTTATGCTTTTGTTTATATGTTAGGTTTCCAAGAAAAATGTGATTTGGAAGAATTATGTTGCTCCCTTAAACATTTGGAATGGCTCCTGCATTTCCCTATGAAGAACTTTAGCATTTCCAGATAACAGGTCCTTCATTATCATTGAAAATCAAGAAACCTGAGTCAGAAATGGCATCTAATTTCTGTCTTCTCTTAGCTTAAGTGTACAAATATATCCTGGTGAATGAATCGCAATGATCCATTTATATCTGGTATAGTGATAATTCATTTTTATTTTATCATGCTTTTGATAGAAACCTACAGAAAGTTTCTTCTTTCCTGCAAAAGCATCTTGTAGATTTCGTTCTCTCAGCAAAACCACAAATGGTTAAAGAAGTTCAGAAAAAGGAGAAATTGAGAATTCTTTTTGCAAACAAAACACACAGGGGCTTAGAATTTAAAATTAAGGAAATTGGAAAAGCAAATAAACAAAAACCAAAGAAGTAGCAGTCTCAAAAACCGAACTATTCGGGGAGCAGAATAGAGGCCATAAGATAAGTTTGTTAGAGTTATTTGGCTTCAGAGTAAATGTGGGGTGAATATTCATGGCAGTGGAAAATTTTTTTTATCTGAGTCCATACTTTTATCCCCAGCCATTACCTTCTATTGTTCAAAGATGAGGTTGTGTAGGATAGATTGACTGTGGAGACACAGTGCAGACCCAGCATAAGAATTTATTTGCTGTAACCCTGCATTCTTGTAATGTTTCTGTGGGTGCTTTTCAGAATAAAGTGGAAACAAAAACAGTAAAGTGACTCATTTCATGATAAATGAATATACCCAAAAACATGAGCCTGTAATACCAGCCAGAATTACTGATTCAGGCTTGTCAAGAATAACATGAAAGAAAAGAGGAAAGGGTTTTTTACAATGCCAACTTAATCAAAACCTTTGAACATGATAATAAAAACATTTGACGGGGAGAAAACAATGAGGATACTCAGCTATTTTCCTGAGTGGAATGAGATAAAATTTGAAAGAAATGTGGATTCTGTCATTAAAGGATATAGATATTCAGTCTTATTTGCTTTGCACCTCAAAATCAGGTCTTTAAAGTGGATTATAATGCCAGTATTTGGCTCTCAGTTTACATGGCATTTATGAAATTAATAGAATCATTATTTTTAAGAAGACATCAAGTACAATTTGAGGGTTTTTTTGGGGGTGGGATCTGGGACTCAGCTCTCAAGTTATTTGCATGCATTGATGGATTCATAGGAAGAATTATTCCATATGTTGGCCTTTTGTTGGGAGAGGGAGGAATTGTTTGAAAACAAAGAAAGGAGTTTGATGTACTGGGGAGGTATGGCAGCAATTGAGGTGCCTAGTGAAGCAATCACTCTCCTTTTTTTGAGGGATTGTTTTGAGCATGAATAGAGAGAAAGGCCAAAATGGGAGTTGAAGTGGTTATTTTCGTGATAGATTTTTATGAGTCTCTGAAAAAGAAAAAGTGCTGCTCTGGGAACAGGTGATGAAACAAGGCACAATGTATAGGAAAGAGATGTTTTCCCCTCTTGTGTATGAGATCAGGTGTCACTTCTCAGATCAGGGGTGCTTTGGGACGTGGGAGCCTGTGGCAATCATGGCCTAACCAATCTATTCATATCTAACAAAGGAATAGCAGTGAGACTGAGAGCAAGAGGAGCCAATCAGAAACACTCTCCAAGCAACTGTCAGGAAGAGGTGATGGATCTGCAGTGCACAAGGCCCTGCAGACACACCTCAGGCTCTTTAAGTCGAATTCTATGTTGTTTTACCAAATGTAGGTATCTTTCTATGCCGGCCTTCTCTGATGGTTTATTTGGTGTCAGTTTGTCTAGAGCACAGTACCCAGGAAGTTGATCAAACTCACCAGTTCAGACTTTGTTATAAAGTTATTTTTAAGAGAACATTTAAATCAGTAGATGCCAAGGAAAACAGATTGCCCTCCAAAACGTAGATGGGCCTCATCCAGTCCGTTGAAGTCCATAGGACAAAAAGATTATCTCCCAAGGAAGAGAGAATCCTGCCTCCAGTCTGCCTTCTGACTCAAGCGGCCTTATCAGCTCTTCCCTGAGTCTGCAACCTGCTCTGCAGATTTCAGATTTTCCAGCCTCCTACGCATATTATCAGTTCTTTTTCTACGAACTAGAACCCTGTCTAAACCCCCTACTATGTGTTAGTCTCTTTATACACATACTTTCTAACGGTCTGTCAAGATATTTGATAAAATTGATGCTCAGAGAAATTAAGCAACTTAACTAAATCATAGAGCAAATAAATTGTGGAGTGAAATTAAGTCCATGTGTTTCTTTTTCCAGAATCTAAGCTTTCTCCATCTGCTACATGTAATAAGTATTTTACTAAACAAATGTTTATATCTCTATAAAAGTCCCTAAAGAATACATCTTTATTCTTACAGATACTATAAATAACCTTTATTACATTAGGCTATGTAAATTAATGTAATTCATTCAAGATATTCACCAAGAGATGCCAAAAGATCAAGCAAAATCAGATGAATAAATAAGGTGATTTCTCTCCCCCGCCCCCTAAATTTATAGTGCTGTTTTAAGGAAATACTCTATGTGAGTCTAATGAAAAGAAGATGCTAGACTGCAGAATGGGTAAAACTACCTTTATATTGTGTTAGTTAAAATTATAGTTTGAACTTTTTTGGAAAGAAACATTTTTCATGGAAATGATCAACCTTCAAGGGGGAAAAAAATTACCCTTTTAGATGTATTATGTACTATCTTCAATCATCTGGATCTCCAACAGAATTTCTCATGTTAATATTTTATTTAACTTCCATAAATGAAAAATGTATTACAGTAAATACAAGTGACATGATTACCTGCAACCTAGAGAATTGTATGTTATTGTCCTTCAGCCCATCTGAGTGTTTACAGAAATTATATATACATATATATAATTGTAATTCCTCTTTTATGAGAGAAGGTAAAAACACAAGTTTTATGAAATTTACAGCTAACATCATGCCTCGATGATCACAGGTCTTCAGGAGAGGTTGGCTGATTGAATGAATGATCTATTTCTGTAGACATGCATTTCTCAGTGTGAACAGAAAATTGGCACTCACGACACAGTAGATTTTATGTCTTTCTACTTTTAACCAAACGTACTTTAAAAGGAATCAAAGAAAAAATTATATAGTCATAAATCAAAAAAAAATTATGATTGCATGTAATATGCATTTTATCTGTTACTAAAACATTTTCATAGAAATTAGAGGAAATATCCTACTTTAGCATATATCTCTTTAAATTTTTCAAGATGTTTAACATATTTAAATTTAGAAAGATTTTTTAAAATTTAAAAGTGAAAGGAAAGTTTTACAGAAGAATGATGGCTAATAAATATGAAGGGTATGACAAAATTAGAAATATCACCATTTTTAATCCACAATAACTTACTTTGGCAAGAACTGACTGTTAGATGTTGAAAACCATTGGGCAAAAGTTTTGGGGATAAAGGACGTTCACATTGCCAACATGTAACAACATTTTACTTTTTTTTACAATAGTAATAATAATAATAATAATATATTTTAAAATAGAGATAACCTGGCAGTCACCATTAAAACCAAGTCATCAAACTTTGTCACCAGTCAAATTTAGCAAATCCCACCAATAGTGGGTAACATGAAATTATGTGTCTCTTATTACATGCCCTAAGTACACAAAATCACCTATGTAATGTTCTTACTAAAAATGTTTTATTGACTATAAACATAAAGTCACAATGAGGTAAATCCAGAATGCAGGGCATTACAAAAACAACTGTTATAAACTCTTAAAAAGTCAATGCTGTAAAACCAAATTAAACCAAGCCAACACACAAATAAAACCATTGAAAGAGATGAAAGAGAGCTAAACAGAATTTTTAAAATGCAATGTATAAACCTTTATTTTCATTGTGGATCCCAAAAGAAGCAAATTCCTATGAGGAAATGTGTGTATTAGATGATATTATTAATTTACTATTTATTTTCATATATATGTTTAGAGCACTTTGGTAATCTAAGTGCATGTCTTTATTCTTAGGAGATGAACATCAAAGTATTTAGAAATGTCACGATTTAGAAATGTACAGTAAACATTTAAGGGGTTTCGAAAAAATATGCAGCTGTTTGTGAGTGTGTGTGTGATACACAGATAATGAACATGAAAGCAATAAAAATAAAGAGGCAATGCATCCAAACTGAGATAAAAGGGAGAGAAATGAGCTTTTTACGAAGAAACCATAATTTTGCTTGGTGATCTCACTTATAATTTTAGGAAAAAAGTGGCCGAGGAGTCTCCAAAGTATTTCTCTGAAAGTCCTCTGCGTGTGTGGGTGAGGAAACCAGCCCATGTTTTTGTGTGTGAAGTTTGGTAAGGGCTTCTCATGGAGCACTCAGAGAACAAAGTCTTTCTGTCCAGTCTTTCCCCCCACCTCCCAGTCTCACCAATAGAACCACTAGTGAGAGGGCAGGAATTGGTAAGCAGACTGGAGCCTCCAGCACTTATAGAGAATGGAGCTCAGTCACTAGCTTCAATTTGTACCAAGACAAAATGCTCTATTTCTAATATCCTGGGTTATGTATTGAATGTCAACCATTACTGGTCATGAAGGGCATCAAACAAGTCATAAGGTAGAGCCTTTTGACTATAACTGCATGTGGGAAACGTGAGTTTACTCAGGTTGTACACCTACTGAGAAAGTTTATTATTAAAGTGAGCAAATCTACTGAACAAAAAAGGCATGATAACAGCTAGAAGCAGCAAAGAATCCCTCTAGATTTGGGGAGCCCTGCAATTCAGCACCATCTATCAACACATTCCTCAAAATCAAAAATATACTCAGGCTCATAAAAGCTAGAATCAACATACTTGGAAGGGATGTTATTACTCAGAAATATGTCTGTCAGCATTTCTATTGATAGAGAGAACAGCTTACATTGTTATCAATTTAATGGGAAAATTTACAACTTTAATGGTCATTTTGGGCCAGATCCAAACATTAAAAACTCTTTTTAGTTTTGCTTTGTTTTGTTTTGTTCTTATTATTTATGTTGTATTTTATACAAGTTGATTTACAGTGCTTATTTAAAACTAGTTGTCTATTATTGAATACTCATTAGAAATTTAAGTATTCATCAGCTTCTGTCTGATAAAATAGATAGGTGACACAGACAATTAGTGAAAATCAAAGAAAAAGGATTCTAAAAAAATGTTATGCTCTCTGTGTATTTATCTGTGTATTCCTCATATTCTGGTATCTCATTGCCATAGATATATGGGGATCAACAACACCAAAGCACTCTTGAGATGGTCTCTGCACTTCCATCTCAAACACGAAGCCAAGAGACTATTTCCTGATGTAATTCAATACATAAAGCATTTCAAATACCATATATTTCAGGCTCACAGAAATGAAGAGATATAGATTATACCATCTGGTAACTTGCCCAGGTCTTTCAAGTGCATTCAGACACCTACCTGAATTTCCCAGCAGCATCAATTAAATATGGTCATTTGTCATTCTTTTTTGGTTGTTGTTGTTTCATATCACTGGCAATCATTAACAATTGCAAATATTGACAAATTTTCTGCGTTGTGTTTTAGAAGCATCATCCAACACTGAGATCATAACCCATAATGTGCTTTACCAAATAATCAATTCTGAAAAGATAACATTACAATTATGATTGTTTCCCATATTCTTCAGTCAGGCAACAATGCAATCATCCTATATAATAAAAGCCAAGGTGGCGTCATGCCATTGTGTGACTCCCTTGAGTGATGTCATCACAAGATGGCTGCCACAAGATGGCTACCACAAGATGGCTGGCAGGAGAGGGCAGTTGGGGGTGATCGGGCCATCAGGGGAGCAGTTAGGCATCAATCAGGCCAGCAATGGAGCAGTTAGGGGGCGATCAGGCTGGCAGGCAGAAATGATTAGGAGCAATCAGGCAGGCAGGCAGGCGAGCGGTTAGGAGCCAATAGTCCCACAGGGATCGGGCCTAAACCAGCAATCAGACAACCCCCAAGGGATCCCAGATTGGAGAGGTTGCAGGCTGGGCTGAGGGACATCCCACTCCCGTGCACAAATTTTGTTCACTGGGCCTCTAGTAAATTATAACAGTCAACCTTTAGAATAGACATAATATACATTCTTATAATGTTGCCAACCAAAAATGTAAAAATAATTGCAAATATATAAAAATAAATTAGTAGATATTAGTAAGGAGTAAATGCAATTTATTAATTAACCAACTTGATCTATAAAATCCTGAAGTAGTTTAAAAACTCACATGAAAATATGTGCTAAAGTGCTAAGAGAATAGGGTAGAAGTTTAAAAAGTAGCCTTCATGGTATTATCTTTTTTATTACTTTGAACAAATTGTGATTAATTTATTTCCCTACTCTGACATGATTATCATTTCCCGTCAAACAACCAATCAATTGATCAAAGACCCACAATATCCAAGAAAGCTAGTGTTAACTCATTTCCTGGTAATCTTTCATCTTTAAATGAGAGAGAGCACAAAGGAAGTGGATTGTTGTTTGTTTGTTTGTTTGTTTTTCCCTCAAACAATGGCTTCTAGTGCTGCCAGGTAATGTTGCTGTTGAACCAGGAGTTGCCCCCAGTGTGAAGGTTCTCTTGTCTTTTCTGAGTTGGCCCTACAGATTAAGAGTTGCCATATACTTTGGCTCCATAGTTAAAACTCTTCAAATTTACATTCCAATGCTTATGAATTTTACCCTCAAAGAAAGATACACTTGAGTGACTGGTGCTCAGCTGTTCAAAGTCAGCAACACTGTAGACCAGAATTAGCCTCTCCTAAGCACCATCAGACCTCATATGGAAAACAAGTATCAATCTAGACTATTGTTATGCTCCTGGTGAGTCCTCCTGATGCCTCTGGGTCATACTCTTGGAGTACTTCTGCCAAGTGATAGTCCAGTCCAGGGGTGGGCAAACTCAATGGGTTCTTAAACTGGACCGAAGGGCCGGAACAAAAGCATGGATGGAGTGTTTGTGTGAACTAATATAAATTCAAAGTAAACATCATTACATAAAAGGGTACGGTCTCTTTTTTTTTATTTTTATACATTTCAAACGGGCCGGATCCGGCCCGCAGGCCGTAGTTTGCCCACCCCTGGTCCAGTCCATTCTACTACTTTCCCAAACTTTGGATTGGATCACAATCATTTTACTCCTAGAAAACCCCTGGGATCCTTGTGCAAATAAGTGCATTATCTCCTAACCCAGAGTCCCAAGGAAAAAGAGAAAAGATCTTGTGATCTCAATGCAGGACCAAAATATAAGGGAGATCACTCAAGTAATCCTCTCTCTTTCTCTTTCTCTCTCTTTTTCACATTAATAAGAAGAGTCTGTTCTAATCTGTAGCTATATAAAACTTTTAAATAGTTAGCATATTTTTTAAAAACTCTATGTGCCCAGATGTCCAGTTATTTAAACATAGAAAAATAATAAATCATTGATAAGGCTCATACCAAATGTTATTACCGAATGATACTACACAGCTGCTAAAGGTTGACTAAAATAGGAAGTCTTCATTTCCAAAAAGATGTAGCAAGGATGAAAAGGCAGTAAATCATAACTTTTATGATATCCATAAGATGAAACAAAACCATTGTTTGGGCAAAGAGCAGCTTCTTCTTTATAAAAACAATTTGCTTATATAAAGAGAAAAATGTATGCAATATAGTGGATTACATTCTTGAGAATGCCTACTGAATAGGTACAAAAATAAATTTTATGTGATATAATCAATAAGAGTATACTGAAATGACATATGAAGAAATTAACATATTGAAAAATAAGCAGCCTTTATTTATCCATCCCTGTCAAAAAATACATTATCAAGAAATGTGAAGGGTTGAACATTTTGCCTTACTGGCAAAATAAAAATTCAGGCTGCCACAGTTACATGGATGTTGTTTGGAGACAATGAGACTTCTGGGTCAAAGATAAAGGACCATTTATTACTCCCAGCAAGAGCAGTGGCCACAGTATCAATATTTTGTGCTGGTTTTCCAGCTCTAATTTCCCCAGAACAACATTTAGAGGACCAGAAGGAACCAGCAGTCATGAGGGTTACATTATAGGAGAGGAATCTGAGCTCAGGGAACCTACATTTTTATAATGGGAAGTAAGCAAGCATCTGCCCTTTGCTCCACAGGGAGACATAATTTCTCTTTCCTAAAGCTGCTCACTATATAAATCTCCTTGAAAAGATAGTCCAGAACAAAAGGGCCGTCAGTGTCTAACTTGCAAGATGTACAAAAGTGTGAGGGACCAATTGTCTCCCAATAGTGATATAACAGGAGGTCAAACTAAAGATCTTCACTTCACAGGCGAAACGTCAAAAGAAGTTAAGAAGAGATACCTGGAATTGTGTTAATTTCATCCTCTAGCAGATAGAATTAAGTTGGAAAATTATGAAACATACTAATCATCCACTGTAATGCTATAATGGGAAGATGAATGCCTCTGCTAATTTATGGCAAATCTTTTCAATAGTCCAATGTAATATTAAGAGAGAGCACCTGTCCTGGCATTTAAGTTAAGGTAGGCCAGTGATTCTCAATTGGGGATGAGTTTTCAATGTCTCAAAATATCTAGGGTTGTCACAACTGAGAATGCTACTGACATCAATAAGTAGAAGATGAAAATACCCGAACCCTACAATGTACAAAATAGCTTCCTGCAACAAAGAAATATTCATCCCAAAAGTTAATAGTGCCAAAATGGAAAAACCTTAACATACACTGTTCTCCTCTCAATAATTTTACCTAATTTCAAATAATCTGGAATAATGTTGTTTAGACTATATGATCATTGGAAAAGTGTTGACCAAGAGGATGTGCATTTGTTTCTAGTGAGCAAATAAAAATATACATTTTATTTTACTCAAATAAAATAACAATTACAAGTCACTTTTAGAAATATTTTATATATACTCTGAATGTAATCATTTAAGTAAAGGTTATTTTCCTATTCCTAATTAGATGTCCTGTTAGTAAGGTGCACATTGCAATGGGATGAAAAATCCATGGTTTAACTCTCAGTCTTTTGGAGATTAAATCTTAGAATCACCTCTAAGTAGCTTTATGACCTTGGAGAATTGACATACATTCCTTACCTCTCAACTTATCAGCTTTCAAAGGGACAATTACCATATGCGATATTAATATGGACTGCAAGTGACATTGTGAGAATTAATTGAAATACAGAATAAATGAAGTACTTGGTAAATTCTAAAGCTACTATTATCAGCTGAGATTTTAAGAACATTTTCTTTCCTTGACATCAAAGAGACAGAGCAATGACAAATGGCCTATTCTTTTCCTGCAGGATCATTGATTTTTGAAATCCTCAAGGATTATAATAATCATCTTTTTATTCTTCTTCAGTGGGTTTTAGTTTACCCTATTTGGAAGGCCAGGTATGTGCGATTGTATAGAGTAAGCTGTCAAAAACTAGACTAGTGTTTGATGTAGCTTCACAGCAACATATTCCATGAAATGTCTGAGAGCTGACTGGGCAAGCCTCTCAAAAGGGGGAAATTCAAGATTGAGCTTGTACCAGAGCCCACTCAGAAAAGCAGAGTTACATCTGTCATTTTCATCTGCTGGTGATACCGTCCTTTTCCTTCTCATTCCAAGAGAAGTAATGTCTTGACTGCCTCGTGCATTTGATTAACTAAATATATCTAGCTCAAATTCAGTTTTTACAAGAAAGGGGTGATGGTAAGAGCAAAGGCAGCTTTTAAGACAGTGGCTGATACAACTTAAGGGGACTGACAAGCTGTAAAACCTAGATTCTTCCTTGGTAAAATATCAGTTGTCCAGATACATTTTTGTTGGTGGGAGCACAAGAATAGCCTACACAGCTTGCAAAGAAAGATTATACTGACTGACCACACATTTTCTGGGTTACTTCTAGTGGCTGAGTACAAATATTTAAGAACTGTAGAACATAGGGCTCTATTTTCAGAATTACGTATTAAAAAAATCGGTTCACTCTATCTGTTCCAAGGATGGTTTCAGCTGCTCTTTAAACTGAGGTCCAGATCAATCTATATAACAATGAAATGGGAGTGACTGTTTCTATCTGTAAAAGTTGCATGCTGGTTAATTTGATTGACATTGAGTGAGAGAAGGTTCTTACTATCATTCTACCATCAATTGTAGAGACCACCTGAATTTATAATGACCTAATATTCTCCATATTTTCTTTCTTCCTTTTTGTAAAATTCTCCTTATATTTATCCTTTGGGAGCCATTTATGATAATTAACAGGATGAGATAAAATAACAAAAGATAGGTGAGGATTAAATTTACATCACACAGATACATTTAGGTAAAAAGGAGGTAAAAGGTTGGTTAAAATTCTTACTTTGAGAAATTGTTTTAAGGAGCACATGCACTGTCTTTGCACATAAAATTGACACACAAACTGATGATAATATGAATAGTTGAATTCTCTTAACCCATTTATTCTCCTTATATTTTATTAAGTTACAGAATTTAATGGGACAATGGCACCCATGAACTTACCAGTTCCCTTAGGAGAGAACACTTCCTAACTTCCTATTTCTTTTTTTCCCTAAATGCCTAATTATGAATTATAGGACCTGAACTGAATTAAATTGACTTAGCTCTGAATTACTCAAAGTACTTTTCAGGTTTGTGGGACCAAAACCTGATCTACACAATAATTCATGACAATGAACAATATTGATTAATAATAATATCTAGACTAAATACCATCCTGCTTTTATAGAATTGTGTCTGATTAAGAGCCATCATTTCAAAAATTTCAAATGGGTCTTATGTCCCATATCGGTGCAATATCATGATTTTTGTTTGAGATAGAGGTTGATGATGCTAGTAAAGAATAGCGATTGAGGTATAGTAAGGTATGAAAAATAGACTATGTATACAAAGAAGAGTGAATTATCTTTGCAAATGCCCTGTTATAAAACCCTTTTTTTATGTAAGTCTCTTCACTGATACATACAGGCTTAACCTTTAGGATCCTAAAGAGATTAAAGAGAAGTTGTAATTTGATTTTTTTATACTACAGAACAAACAAAAACAAAATGAACAAACAAACAAACAAAAAACAACAGGCCTTAGCACTTTGAATCTCTCTGAAATACAGAATGACAGTCTCTGGTAGGGTTCAGTCAGAGACCAGGGGCGGTTCCTTGCCGCCTGTACCAGGGACTTCTAATATTGTTAATGTGCCAGCCCTGAGGCTTAGGCCCAGGTGACAATAATGAAGATTCTCAGCTCTATGTGAAGCACTGAAAGCAGGATCCATGGTGTCTGTAGGCTGCTGCCGGATTGCATCATGGGATTGAAGTGCTGTTTATGGCTCAGAGGGAAGTAGCACTGACATACAGTGATGCAGAACTTCACAGGTTACTAATATGATGACCACTGATAAGTACAGCTCTTAAAGAGTGAAGGGAGTGACTGAGACTAATAAAGAGAACAGATGAACAGTGGAAAACATTTCCTGGCCATGGTGAATAATTTAAGGCCATTTCATGACAGATTGACTTTTGTGGAAACACCAGATCAAATATAGAAAATGTACTGACCTTATGCTGAAATAAAAATGTATATTCTGCATATTGTAATTAGAAAATAAATAATCAATAGTTAATCACCAGAGGTTTTTCTTTTAGATGAATTATAGAAGCCTAGCAGGCATTTAAGTTAAGGTAGGCCAAATTAATTAAACAATTGTACCCATATACACTTCAGGACCAGAGATGCCTATATTTGAATCCAGTTTTTCATAAAGGAATCTTCTTTTAGACTAAGTTTCTTTATCAGATAATAAGTGAGAATAAATATATTTTACCTTGAAATGCAATGACTAGGTTTAACTGTGATAATATATGAAAATGCCCACTGTTATTTTCTTCTTTCAAATATAGGAGACATCCAATAATTAATAGAAAAGTTTAGTATTCCCCTAAAATATTTATGCATTTTGTTCATGGTAGTGAAATCTGAAGCTCTGAATAAGTTTAGAGAGTAGAATGGGCATAGCTTCAATGTGCACGGATCTGTGCACTGGGCCTCTAGAATAAAATAAAATAAAATAAAATAAAATAATGAAATAAATTATATGCTAAGTTATATATCCTATTAATATATTTTTATGCTTATGGTAAAGCACTGTTACATAATACCTGCTGCCCATCATACAGAGATTATACAATAATATACTGAATAGGCTGCTGCACTTTAGGGGCACAAATGAAAATTGAATAGCAACTGCAATCAAAACAATCCCTTGTGCTTGTACAGCAAACAGTTTGAAGCCTGTTGTGGTGCAATAAACATCCTTTCAGGGCTCCTTCAAGTCTCCACGGGCTCTTTTCCAGCTCCTGAACACTGAGCACTGTGATTACTTTCCCAGTGACACAGCGCTTCTCAAAAGGTGAGCAATGGGGTGTAGCTGAGCAAGCCACAAAGGTGAGAGAGGAGAATATGAATGATGTGTGATTCCAGCCCTCGTGCTCCAGTCCCTGGCAGAATGCTTAAAGGTGTGGTGGAGACAAACCTGGAGGACCACCCTGGTTAAACGCCATCCCACCTCAACGGCCAGCCCATTTGGCTGGCAAATATGAGTCAACAAGTTTTCCTTTAATCAAATGTTTTTATATGCTGAGATTTACCATGAGGTAAATTCTTCTATTCAATTAAAACCAAGTAGGAATCAGACAATGGAAATTCGTTGACTGGAAGAGAAGTTGGAGAACATAGAGACATTCCAGCCTTGGGTGGGGTCTCCAGCCTCTGGAGGCAGCCTTGAAGCTCTGGTTCTTAACTTGATACAGATTTATTTCGGATTAAATACACTGCATTTTTTCCTCATTCTTAGGTTATTACACATGAGTTTGACATAATCAATACGTTCTAATATTTAAGCAGAAAAAACTCAATGGATATATACTTTTTTTAAATTATAAGGACATTTCCTTGAATGAAAAATGAAAATCTACTGGAGTTTCTGAAATGTCTCTTAAAAATAATTTGGTTCTGATGGTTCTGCTATAGTTCAGTGGTTCTCAACCTTCCTAATGCCGCGGTCCTTTAATACAGTTCCTCATGTTGTGGTGACCCCCAACCATAAAATTATTTTCGTTGCTACTTCATAACTGTAATTTTGCTACTGTTATGAATGGTAATGTAAATATCTGATATGCAGGGTATATTTTCATTGTTACAAATTGAACATAATTAAAGCATAGTGATTAATCACAAAAACAATATGTAATTATATATGTGTTTTCCGATGGTCTTAGGGGACCCCTGTGAAAGGGTCGTCCATCCCCAAAGGGGTCGCGACCCACAGGTTGAGAACCGCTGCTATAGATCAATTTATGGCTGTAAGCTAGATTCCCCCAGTGCCTTGAATAGAGCTAGTGTGAATTATGTATCTTTGCAGTTTCCTTCAACCATTTCTTCTGGGTCTCTCAGGCCCTCTTTAGGGTCTGAATATTCAAACATATTTTGCACATGTGGGTGTTTAGAAAATGCTATTTGATGATAATGATGATGATTTCCTGAGAGTGGGGGTTTTTCATCAGAGGGATGTGTGACTGTTGGAGGCTTTTGATTAGATTCTCTTGATCTCTTTTAAAAATAGGTTAAATTTGCTCATCTGTTTGGGACAGTTAAAGAATAGCCTTGTCTAAAGGCAGAGGAAAGATGGGATGACTTCAAGGTCCCTTCTAATTTTATGAGTCTAAGAAGTAGGATCATTTATTCTGAAGAAAAGGCTTGAAGGTTTGGTGTATAGAAGATGGTGACCAGCTGCTCTCTCTCCTCACTGATTACAGAGGAGGAAATGTGTTTAAATTTGAACATGAGCGATTGATGCTTTGAGGGAAGAATTTCCTGACACCAAAGGTACGTCAAAAGCTAGGACATAAGACTTGAGAAAAATGCAGTCAGTTCACTTTCTTAACTAGCACTCAACTCAAGGTTGCGGTGAATCCTTTAACAGGCAGGAGAGAGTGCACCTGTATTTTTTTTTCTCTTTCTGTCTTCCTCAACACCAGCCTTTAGGACAAGTTACAGCTCTATGATTTCTTCAAAAGAATCCCCAGGGAACATGGAGATTTAGCTGGACCCACAAAGCTCTGGGTTAAAGCTCATTATTTTGCATTTGTTAAAAGTTACCTAAGAGTTTATGGGGTGCAGCTAAGACCCACTAGACATGACTTTAATGTGCTCTTATATTTCTATGTTTCTGTGTATCATAAGACTGACCATATGTTATGAATTGCACTAATTTTATTAATTTCAGATGTATAAAAGTAGACATTAAAAAATTCTATTAAAGTCACTCCTCTTCCAAACTTTCGCATTAGCTAAAATTACTATATGAATTAATATTTTAAAACTACTTTTGCTTGAGATTTTTAGACATTTTATTTTAGAAATATTTGAAAATAGGAGTCAATTATCTAGAACTGTACCATTGGTAGGGAATGCTTTATGAGCCCTCTGGAAAAAAGAGAGTAACTGGTAAAAAAAAAAAAAAAAACAAAACAAAAAAAACTATTAATTTTTGGTTATTATAAGGCATGAGACAACCTGGAAACAACCAAATGATGAAGGAAATCTATAAACCCTGTAGGGAGCTGATAATTTAGAATATTATTTCCTTCATGTCTGAGAACTCAAAACATCTAATATAAAATATTAATATCAAAAGAACTATATAACAGCAATTATACTGTATGGAGAAAGTTAGGTCCGTATGAGCAAAATATTTATTGATAGATGAATTTATTGTGACATTATTAAATCCTTCAAAATGTCAAATAGCATACAAGGCTACCATTGGAATCTAAATTAATTTTTTCCAAATATTACTTAAGAATATTACACACACACACAATATTGCTTGAGAAACTGTATTTTATTAACCGGACAACCAAAACTTAAAGTGTTTTTGAATGGGTATACATTTCCGAATAACTACATATGGTCAACTGTATTGGTTAGCATGCACCAAGCTACAAATGATAGAAAATAATTTAGCAAAGAAGGAAGTTTGTCATCACTAATTCTCCTCGGGAAGGGTGGTTCGGGGTTGCCTGTTCTCACTCTGACACCCCAGAGGTTGGCTCTTCTCATGCCCTGGAGTGGCTCTAGTTCTCCAGCTGTTCCATGCACACACAATTCTTTCCAGCAGAAGAAAAGGGACTATTTCTGCCCTGCTCTTTTATTTTCCAAAAAGAACCTTTTCTGAGAAGTCCATCCCCTCTCATTGGTCAGAACAAGGTGAGTGCCCTGTCCAGTGCACTGGGATTATCCTGACTATCTTTGTATAGTCTGGATCTACTCCTGGACATGGGATAGCATCACCTTCTGTAAACACATGGTTATGCAGAGGAGGGTGCCGGGAAAGGAAAAGGAGACTGTTGAGTAGGCAATGAGAAAACATCCAAAATACACATACTTTTCTGTTTTATTTGTTAAGCCAAAATACGATAGAAATGTCATATTTATGTATATCCACACATATACCAAAAAAGTGAAAGCAGTAAGAAAAGCAAACCAAAGAAATTATACTAATCATAATCATTTACATCAAGAAACAGACCAAATCTCTCCTAATTCCATTTGCTTACTGTACCAGCCAGATGGAAACTTGCTTTTAAATTATGCCAGACTTTTCAAAAGATCACACCAAGATGTAGTTACCATTTTTTCTATGCTTTGCATAGAAGTAAAAAAAACACACATAAAAAACAAAAAACACCTTAAAGTTTAATCTTAATAAAACAAAACTCTTAATGTTAAATATTCACTAAACCGGAAAATAGTTTTTAATAAAGAAAACTTTGATGTTTTTTGGATATTTTGTCTAAACAATATGTTTATAAATTTTCATATTTCATCCATATAACTATGTGTTACTATAAGATTGTAATTTGATTCTGATTAAAGAACATTTTGTTCTTAATGCAATATGCTATTTAGTAATTTTTCTATAAGCCAAAGAAAACAGATTGTTTAAAATTCAAATAAATTTGAAACGTGTTTATATTTTACATGTGATTGGCATGATATTTGCTCCAAGTTCCATGGATTTCAACACTACTCTCATTCCTGAATATGCATGGGGGTGGAGGGTGGATCAAGAATGGAACTTTGATGATTTTACTACAACCTGATACTTACATTTGTGGTTGGGAAATAAATAGACACTTGTTTTTAACTAAACTGAGAAAAATACAACAGAATTAAAAGTAGACTTAAAGTGATAGAGTAACCAATATTACTATCATATATAGAGAAAAGGTTGCTATAGATATTAAATTAATACATAATTGAATTACCAGTGTAACCATTGATATCAAATAACTTATCAAAGCAAAGTTCCAGAATCAGGTAATACGATTCAGAGTAGCACTTAGGCAGAGTAGCACTGACTATTTTCTACTTAATTCAGTCCACCCTACTCAACTGATAGATTACAATTAGCCTAACATGGCGCTCATGTTCCCACTTCCCAAGCCTTTTTCGTGTAGGCATGGCCAAATGACCCATGTTTGCCAACAAGATGGAAATGAAATATAAAAGGATGACTGTCAAGAGGGTTTCTAGAAAGGCTTTTTGCTTTTCTGATGAAGCAGAGCTTCTGGCCCTTTCTCTTTCGCTCTTCTTTGCAATTTGGGTAGGATGTCTAAAGCAACAGCAACCTTTGCATTTCAGTCATAGGGAAAAGAACAAGAAAATAAGGTATGGTGGTTTTGACAATGTAGTCACTAATCATAAATGCCAAAATCTGCTTACATTCAGGGGAAAAATTGAACCTCATTTATTAAAAATTAAAACAAAAAAACTGTGAATCACATTTCCTTTTCCTTGTAGCTGAAAGTTTTCCTAATACAAATAGTTATAACTATATAGCTATAAAAATATAAGCATTGTGCATTCATCTAGTTATTTGAAAAAAAATGTAGATATAATCATCACAGATCAAATTAGAATTGATTTTTGTTTTGAATATACTCACATGCAAACTGACCCTCCTAATATTGAGTCTTGAAACACAGAAAAACTAGTGATAAGTGAGTTTATTTAACCACATCACCGAGTTATTTATAAAATAATAATTTCATATTTGACTTTTATTGTATCATCTTGTTTATTTCCTGAAAACAGACCACATGATGTTTTCAATGTTTGGGGGGATTAAATGTGTATAGTATTTAGAACAATGACTATTATATTACTAATTAGTAAGACAATAAAAAAGACAGCTATTTTAAAGAGCAGAAAGTATTTTGAACTGATCAAGTTAAAAGGAAGATTGGAATCCTTTTAGAAACAGAGCTCTTCCTAGCAGGTTTGGCTCAGTGGCTAGAGCATTAGCTTGCGGATTGAAGAGTCCAGGGTTCGATTCCAGTCAAGGGCACATACCTCAGTTGCAGACCCCTCCCTGGCCTGGGCCCTGGTCGGGGCTCATGCAGGAGGCAACCAATTAATGTGTTTCTCTCACATCCATATTTCTCTCTGTCTTCCCTCTCTTTTCCAGTTTCTCTAAAAACCAATGGGAAAATATCCTTGGATAAGGAATAAAAGAAACAGACCTCTTTTCATTAGACAAAACAGACTTACAGGCATACTCATTTATGATGGAGTTGCAGTCTGTGCAAAGCCTAGGTAAAGTAAATGGATTTGTTGAAGGAATGGTGTTGACAAGAGAGGGGAAAATAAGAAGGAAGGGAGGGTTGTTTAGAAATAGATAACAACTGAGCCTCTAAGGATGAGACAAACACAGACAATATAATAAAGAAAACAATATCAAGAAATAAAGTAGATATCTAAGGAGTAGGAACAGGAAGTGCCCATGAGAACATGAGCCTTTGGCAAATACCTTGATGGGAGGTGTAGCAATGCAAATTTGGAAAGAGGCTCTGGCTTCCTGTAGTGCATGGTATTAGAATGGAGGCAGTTGTTTTTTCTATATTTTTATATGAAATGGAAGGCTTATCATAGATGGCTGGAAATACTAAGGGATTTCTAGGCTGGAGGAATACAAATTTGTTTACATTTTTAATATATTTGCCTATTTATAACACTAATTTTACTCAGTGGTTTCCAGTTTAACTTCTACCATCATTGTGTAGATTTTTCCCAAATAGTTACCCTTGACACCCCCATTCTATATGGACACTGATCATTATTTTGACTGCTGCTCATGATGGATATTTCCTTTCTTGGGCCTTTTCCTTGTTTGTTTTATTAGTCATGCATTTACCTGCACTCGCCATGAAACATGTAGACCAGCTAAGTCAGTCA
>NW_006287546.1:1306944-1330653 GCF_000327345.1 Myotis davidii | reverse complement strand
CTTATTTCTTTTTTTCCAAAATTGATTTAATCTATATATATAAAAGCCTAAGCGACCAAACGACCAAACTACTTGACCAGTCGCTATGACGTGCACTGACCACCAGAGGGCAGATGCTCAACACACAGGCACGGACACATGGAACAGACTGATGAATCTCAGAAGGAAGTGGGGGGAGGGTGGGAAGAGATCAACCAAAGATCTTATATGCATACTAGAACCTCGGTGCATGAATTGGTGCATTAGTGCGGTCCCTCAGCCTGGCCTGTGGGGATGGGCCGAAACCTGCAGTCTGACATCCCCTGAGGGGTCCTGAATTGCGAGAGAGCTCAGGCCAGGCTGAGGGACCCCACAAGTGCATGTGCACTGGGGCTCTACTATTAGATATTATTAAAAATCTAAAATTAATGTCCAACAATTTTATCATAAGGGGAAAAACACAAAGTAAAGTAAAATAATAAAAGGAAGGCAATGATAATGGTAGATATTAGTAAAATTAAAAAAAAACCCACAAATAATAATAGAATGTTATGAGCAAATTTAAGTCAGTACATTGAGAAACTACCATAAGAGTCTACTATGAGGTGTTAGTATATGGGGTGTGCTGCTTGTCCAATACTTCTCTTATTTCCACAGAGTGGACAGAACTTCAACTCTCCAGGATAAAAACAGGCTTCTTGCCGCCACCTCACAACTTCTGAAGCTAAGAGTTTACTTCCTTTGTTGAAAAACAAAATGGAGCCTACTTGATTCAGTTCCACCTGGGTTTCACTGTCTTTTGAAACATTCTTTTCATTGAACATTCACATTCTTTACCACTAAAGACCATAAACTTTTAAAGACCAACATTTCATAGTCATTAGGTAAAAAAATTCTGCTAATTTAAAAATATTGCTATGTTTAACTAAAGAAGAATAAAGGAACTCCAATTATACTACAGTGGTATGCTGTATGCCCCAATTCAGCTTTATCAATAGTAAAACTGGTATTTTTGATCTTCATTATTCTTTCTTCAGAGGTTCTAAATTCAAAAGGAGGGGAAATAACCCAGAGGGTACTATGCTAAGTGAAATAAGCCATTCAGAGAACGACAAATACTATAGGATTTTACATATATGTAGAATCCAATGAACAAAATAAACAAATAAAATAGAAACATACTCATAAATACAAAAAACAGACTGAAAGCTGTCAGAGAGGAAGTGGGTTGATGGGCTGGGTAAAATAGCTGAAATAATTAAGAAAAAACAAAACACAAAACTTAGAGACACACAAATAACAGTATGGTGATGACCAGAGGGAAAGCGGGGTGGGGTAGGTAGAAGAGGGTAAATGGAGGATAAATGGTGACAGAAGGAGACTTGACTTTGGATGGTGAACACACAATACAACATACAGATGATGTATTATAGAATTGTACACTTGAAACCTGTATAATTTTATTAACCAATGTAACCCCAAATAAATTCAATAAAATTATATACATTCCAGGGGTAGATAGGTCAGGTAGTCTTATTGTCCTGAAATCTTTTGCTCTTCTTTGTCTTGGTCCTTCATCCTAACTTTATTGATATTGCCTTGCATAAATCTACTTCTGCTCTCCTCTACAATCTCTGTTTTAACCAGATTGTAAACTCACTCATTGCATAAAGTATAGAGGAGGGGAGAGTCAGGTCAGGAAAAAGGAAATAGACATTTACCCTTAGGTGAGGCTAAGGGCTTAATTAGAACCCTCACCAGCTTCAGGCTGCTGCTAACTACGAAAACATGAGAAGCAGGGAAGGGTCAAGATTTAATTAATGATGCCAACATTGAACCAATCTGCTAATTATGAGAGCTTGCAGTTATTATGATTGCCTACATAACTAGAATATATACATTTATATTACTTTTAAAATCATCTCCATTTTACATTAGTGTGGTGGAATTGCAACTGAACTGGGTTTAGAAAACACGGTGGGGATCTACTATGTGGTAACTCAGAGTGTGCAAAATGAAATTGTCAAGGTAAGCCATCCCCACAAGACTGACATTTACACTTTGAAGGCAGTAGAACACTCTTTTGGTGACTTCTGAACTGCCAGTCAATTATCAGAAGATGGGGGGGGGGAACATTTTTCTGCCAAGGGTCACTTAGATATTTATAACTTAATTCCTGGGCCATACAAAATTATCAATTTAAAAATTGGCCTGCTATATTTGGTCAAAGGTTGAATGAACTCACCCCTAGTGCCTTGGCGGTGCCAGACCAAATGATTTTGCAGGCCTTATATATCCCACAGGCTGTAAGTTTCTCACTCTGATGGAGCCTGAAGTGTTAATACAGATCACACAGGGTAGCATTTGTATCCCATTAATTGCAAAAATTACAATTTCAGATCATGCATTAATGATTCCAGTACAAATTGAGGTGTTTCAAGAAAAGGTGAATCTCAACATATTCTACAAACAGCTGCTCAACAAACCCAGATGTGGCTGATACCAACGCAATAACAAATCAAAATATTTTCCTATAAGAAAAATTGGTAAATGAATCAAGATTTTTATTGCTGTTCAGCTTTACTTAATTTCCTATTAATATACCATTTAATGGAGCTGGTAAAGGGACAATATGATGCTTCTGGGCGATTACAAACATATTTAGCTGTTACCCAAGTATTGCACTCAAAGCTACACTCAAGTTGTCAGAGTTGTATGTATACATGTATGCATTTAACCACCTGTTTCTTGTTTAAAAGTTAGAAGCATGGCAGTTTTCAGATCTACATGGCAAAGATCTGGATAAAACTGACAAAAAAAGGAAAATTTAGAGTTAACCGTGTCACGTCGTATTTAGAAATATTCTGACATAACAATGAAATAAAACCACTAATATTTAATGTCATATTTGTAAATAATATTAAAATGTGAAATCGCTCTGAAATGTGAGAGCTACTATTATTGCCCCCAATTTATTTTCTACTTCTTATCTACGATTTAGAGTACTCTCACAACAAAAAGTAATTTTTACAAGGCATAGTCAGCCATTCAATTGTAGACTTGATATGTTTGATGGCACTGTATTATCTAAGGCAGAATGGAGTTGAATCACAAAACACATGGAAAGCATTTCCATCAGTTGATAGGGCAAAAAAAGGTGTCCTTGGATAGCTCAGCTTGATGAGTTTAAACTGAACATCAAAAAATTGATCTCTAATGCAGGTGTCTTTCATTTAACTTTTCTTCCAAAGTAGGGTCATTTATGATCTATTGTCTAATATTGTGAGGGAATTAGGGTGTTACGAAGTGTTTCTTCTTCACAAAAATCCTATTAGAATCTACTACTTCTTTCTATAAATAGAACAAAGGTTATATTATAGTTATAGTACAAGTATGATAGAATGAAATGATGCGAATTATCCCCTTAAACACTTGTGAATAATGTTAACACTTGAGGGCACAATTGTTAACAGTCAAAGTCTTCCTATTCTACTTTTATTTTAAAGAAAAAAAATCAGAGAATTTAGTGCTTTTAAAAAAATACATGTTATTAACAACTGATTTTTTTTAAATCCTCTCTATGAGTTTAAGGCCAAAACTATAATAAATATGCAATAGCATAGAAACAGTAGATGTAGTAGTATGTATAATAGTTGCACTAGTATTATATAATACATGTTTGTACATATATGTACATATACACAAACATTACCTATACACACATGTATGTGATATATTTTCTTTCCTGTTCTCTAAAACACACTTTAAGTACTGAAGGGAGGGTTTTACTTCAGAAATGTAAAAATGTTGGTATCAGAAAAGGTAAAAAATAAATTCTATTTAAAAACTCGCAGATTTATATTAATTTTCCTGGTAAATATCTTTTTTGTCTTTAGTATTTTTTAACCAGGTAAATATGTCTTTGGATCTTAAACATTAACAATTATTCCACATTATTTTGGGCATGGTTGAGATTATTAGTGCTCGTCAATATTTGTAAATCTCTATTTCTTGGACCGATGGGTGAATTTTACTTTGTTCCCTTCCCAAGGATAGACTTAGATGTCACCAATACATGTTTTGGCCAATAAAATGTCAGCAGAGGTGATGTGTGTCATCTCTAAGAAGAGGTATTTTAGAGCCAATTCTTGATTATCTAGCTCCTTCCCCATGATCCCTAAAGCATTGTGTAAAATGGGGATGCCACCTATTATAGCATCCAGCTTATCTGTGCTGACATGTACACGACAATTAGTTCCCTATGTCTCTAGAACACAAAATGGATAGTATGTGAACCAAAATTATTTTTGTTTTATTAAGACTCTGATGGTGTGTTTGTTTGTTTTTTATTGCAACTTAATGAATCTTTTTCTTGTCCAACTGATCCAATCCCTCCTTTATTTTGTTAAGACTTTAAAATAATTTATTCTTATAGTTATTCTTGTGTGCATGTAGTAAATCTAAACCAGCCTTAGAATATGCCTTTTTTTCATAAATAGCTATGTATGAATGGTGGATGAAAGAATGGATAGAAAGATATATGGATGGGTGAAAGCATGAATAGAAATATGTACAGAAAGATGGATGGATGGATGGATGGATGGATGGATGGATGGGCTGACAGGATACTGGCTATTTCATTATATGTATTAAGTAAATAAAACTAAATCTTACAAAGGATATCTCTCTGTCCTTTGAACTTGAAAGAAATATGTAGTTTTATTATTTAAATTTTAATCCTATTTTAAGTCGAAGACATTGTTTTTAAGCAGCGTTAGTAATTGGGTATTGTCTTTTTTATCATCTAGACTAAAAATTTGGAAAACAAGAACTATGTACTATATATTTATGTTATACTTCCCTGAATGAATCTATATGGCATCAGAGAAAAGAGTAAAGGATTTGAAACCGGTAAGAATTGGATTCAAATTATTGTTATTCCACACTTGTATTTCGTGGCATATTTAAATCCTAGAATTAAATTATTTAACTTAAGCCTCAATTTCCGCATCTAAAAGATAGGAAATATTTGTCCTAAATATTTTGTTTGTTTGTTTCCATGAATTCTTCCTCTTTATTATTTCCTTTTCGCTCAATCTCTCCATACCTTCCCCAACACTCCAACACCAGAGCTGTCAGTCTGCTCTCTTTGAGTCTGTCCCTATTTTGCTTATTTGTCAAGTTTGTTAATTAAATTCCACATATGAGTGAAATCATATGGTACTTTTCTTTCTCTGACTGGCTTATTTTACTGAGCACAATGTCTCCAGGTTCATCCACACTGTTGTAATGGGTAAATTTTTCTTCCTTCTTATGGCCGAGTAGCATTCCATTGTGCAAATGTACCATAGCTGTTTTATCCACTAATCTACTGATGGATACTCAGGTTGCTTTAAAATCTTTGCTATTGTGAATAGTGCTGCTGTGAACATAGGGGTGCATGTATTCTTTCGAATCAGCATTTTGGGTTTCTTCAGATAAATTCCCAGAAGTGGAATGACTGGGTCATAAGGCAGTTCCATTTTTAATTTTTTGAGGTAACTCCTAATATTTGCTTAAGTATAATGTAAAGAACATGGCACATCCTATGTATAATAAGAGGCTAATATGCAAATTGTCCCCTCCACCAGGAGTTCAACCAGGAGTTCAACAAGGGGGTGAGGCCAGCTGGCCAACCGCCTGAGGCCCCTGCCCCTGGCCATCCGGCCTCTGATTGCCACCCCCCCCAACCCCAATCTGGGGTGGGGCCTGCTAGCCAACTTTCCACTGCCCCTCCCCCTGGCTTGCCAGGCCTGTGGGACCCCACCCATGTATGAATTCATGCACCAGGCCTCTAGTATTAGATATTATCAAATGTTAGTTTCTTTCTTAGTATACCCTTCACATATATGCTTCACACAAAGTAACGCCTTTTAAAAAGTTGTATTAATAAATGTATTAATGTTGTTACTTAAGTCATCACCATTTGTGAACTAATTTATTATTTGAGATAAAATGCTATTGTTGAACAGATGGTTGTTGGTTCAACCTAATCTCTGAACTATAAATATTATTTTTTCTCACTAGGGATTTCCATAAGTGTTTAATGAGTATAAATTAATTGCAAGATTTAGAGAGAAAAAAATTTCAAAGAAGAATTGAGAATTTTTGCATCAATTCAAAATTTTTCATAGGAAATAATACCTGTATTTTATGCAAAAGGATGAGTATAATTAAACCTAAAAGCATTGCAACACTAGAATTTCAATGTCAATTTCATATTTTTGGTAACCTCTTGAAAATAGTATATTTTTTCACAATAAAACAATAGAAACAGGTGCAGAAGATATTCAATTTTGCATTTATGACATCATAAATTAACTTAAAATACTTCCCCCCAGAAGCATAGGGTAAGATAGAATGCTAGTTTGGGGGAAAATTGTCAGATTGATTTGGTGATCAAATTTTTATACACCTGGCCAACAATTCTACAACCTCTTAATTCTACTGAAATAAGAACAGAATGCAATATTATAGAGAAAAGCTTGAACTGGGCCAGTGATTTGAGAGAAAGGACTAGGGAAAATTCAAGAGAACTTCTGGAGTTAGAATTCATACAACAGTATTATGAATTCATGTCAAGAGGCAGGAAGGGTCAGTTATGAAGTTTCGAGGGCAGGTAGTTGGGTTAAATAACTGCTTTCCCATATTTCCAAACTCTGTTGAATTATTTGGCCTCAAAAGTTTGCTCTTTGGACCTTCCCTATCTTTACTGGCTATTCCCCCATATTCTGTAAAGAGTTAGCAGGATTTAAAGTGTAAAAACTGGATCAACTGACAATCAAAAAAAGCATTTTAAAAAAGAATGTGTGTTTGTTTGTTTTAATTTAAAACAATGCACAATCATTGGGTAGCAAAGGGGAATGTTTCAGATTATGTTTTCCTGGATATGATCTGAAGGGATGAAATGCAACTGGAACCCCCCCCCCCCTGCAAAAAAAAACAAAACAAAAACCTCCATAAACACAAAAATCATTAAATAATCATTCAGCTCCCTTGTCTCCAGGAGAAAGTCCATCTATATCTGCAATCACGCTTTATGGTCTGGATTATGCAAACCATAAACCATTTCCATTAATTTAGACTCTTCTCATCCTCATACTTTACTCACTAATGATAACCTGTGGGTTACCAACACGTAACTACTGTAGACGTGGAATTTTAGAATTAAGTCGCTGGCTCAGTGATGTACTAAAGAGGACACATGCTATTAGCACAAACCAATTGTGCTCAGAATTTAATGATGTAAATGTGAGTAACTTTAAATCAGCCACAGTAGGAATATTTAAACCAGAGAAATTGGCAAATGCTATAAATCAGGCTTTCCTAACCAACCATCACTGCACAGGCCACAGATGCAAGAGTTCCTTATGGCCATTTCTTCCATTCCAGGTAGTTGATGACAGATATCTATAATTAATCCCAGACTCCATTAGACTTTGCCTGCATAAAAATCTTTCTAAATGCAAGGCTCCAGGTTGCCACTAATAGGTGATTAGAGTTGGCTCCTAAACCAAGGCCTGCTTGATATTTTAATAGATCTACAATATTTACAAGAGGCACTAACTTTATTGGATAAAAAATGAACATCTATGTAGTCAGTAGAACAAAGATTCTTGACCTTGATCCAAAGGAAACTTCTCTGTTTTATCTTCTTAATAATATCCAAAGTATTTTAATTCATAAAGAACCGGAGGGTCTTCCATAGGACTTTCAGGTTAAAGAAATCAAGTTTTTTGCATTTTTTTTTTTTAGCCTATCTGGCAATGACTTTCCTCTAGCGGTTCTAAAATAAATCCATTCCAGCAACATGGAAGTTCCTGGGAGTATGGCCTTAGTTATTTAACATTATACACTTCCTTTGATTCTTGTAAATGCAGTCTCTTTGGTAAAGAGATTTCTTAGAATCTCATATTGTGTAGTCAGCTCACAAACTCCATGACAACGAATAGGAGAAGAGGGGTATTTCTTTCTTCTCATGGCGTGATCCCCTGCCCATATTTCTATCACTAATGTTTTTATTTCTTTTGTACTTCAGATTAGTTACCAGAGAAATATATATTCTTTCAGAAATGCAAAGAATAAAATGTTGCACTAGAAAAGTGAATCCAGATGGGAAAATTGAGCTGTAAAATGCGTTATACTTTATTTTGTATCCTACTTTAATTGGCATAATATCGGAATATAGAATTCTAGGTTCACAAGTTTTTTCTTCTCTTTTTTAAACATTTTTTAAACTAAAGCAAATTGAAACTTTAAAAAAAAATATGGCTCAGGAAAGAATTCTAATTGTTATTTCTTTTGGGGCAACATTTTTTTGTATCATAGTTTTTCCTATTATATATCTCTGATGCCTTCAATTTTAATAGTTTGTACTTTTGTGTGGATTACTTTCATTTATTTTTCTCAGAACTAGGAATGCACATTCAATCTGAAGACTAGTGTTTTGTTCATTTGTGAAAATTTTCCCACATTAAAAAAATATATTGCTTCCCCTATAATGTCCCCTCTTCATTTTGAACTTCATTGAGTATATGCTGTAGTTTCTTATCTGACTCAATATCTCTGAATTTCTCTTTCTGTACACTATGTGTTTATACATGTATGTGTACATGCATGTGCACATAATTCCTTTGTATAAGCCTTAGCATAATTTCTATACTACCTTCTGGGTGAATCTTTCCTGACTGTGTCTACTCTAGAAACTTTATTTACTACAAAGTTTTATGGCTGTAACTTATATTTCATTTCTAACATGTTTATTTTTTCTAACGGCCACAAATTTATTCCTGCATATGTTTAATTTTAATACTTTGTTTTCTTTTTATGTTTTCTGTAGTAGACAAATCAAAACCCCTTCTGTCCATTCCAACACCCAAAGATGTACAAGCCATAGTACTCGGAACTTAAAAATATGTTATCCAGCATTACAGGGACTTTGCAGATGTGATGAGATGACCAATCTTAAGATAGAAAGATTAAGCTGGATGATCTAGGTGGGCCCAATGTATTTAGAATCTTTATGAGGTAAGTGGGAAAATGAGAGATGAAGGGTAAATGTGATAAAGAGGAGAAACAGAAGTTGGAGTGATGCGTTTTAAAGATAGAAGGAGAAGCCACAAGCCAAGGGATTTGGGTAGCCTCTAGATCTAGAAGCTGGAAAGAGGAAGAAAGCAGCCCTCCTGGCATCTTGATCTTAGCCCAGAGAGACCTATGTTGGACTGTTAATAAATCTGTGTTGTTTTAAGCTATTAAGTTTGCTACAGCAGCAGCAGCAGAAAATGAGTATTGATGGTATGTCTTTACTGATTTTTTATAAAGATACTTAACATATTTAGAATCTTCATGTATTGTTCTATTATATTTATTTCATCTCCTTTTCCCTCACTCTGACTCTTTCTTATTAAAAATACGAATCTTACAGTTTTGATTCTGCCTCTATCCTGCCTGCCTGAGGTCTCTGGTCCAGAACTATTATGGCAGTGCCAACCTTTTCAGTGTGATATCAGGATAGCTCTGGTCCTCTAACATATCCAACAGTCAGTTTAGCCCCTTCGTGGCTATACAACAATGTCAGCTTCCTTCTTTCCTTGGGTAAACCTCACTACCTACGCCTTAGTCCCAAGCAATGATCAGCACAGCAGCATTTTTTTCAAGCATCATGTCTCTCGTTGGGTAGCACAAACCTAGTTTATTATTTTAAGCAGTGAAACTGTTCTTCACCTTGTATGTGATACTTATGCTCCCCAGTAGCTCAGAGGAGACAAATGTGCCACTGCTAATGTCTATTTTCAGAACCTGGGGCCTGGTGCCCCTGTGGCTTTACCTCTGTTCATCGCTGCCTTTTCTTTTTGATTTCTGTCTCATTGGCATGTTCATGTTGTCCTTATGTTCTATATCTTATTATCATTGTTGTTGTTGTCTTTATCTGGTGAGTAGGAACTTAAAAAAATAGCATCACAAATAAACACCTTCACAACTCATCGGTTGACAATAGTTTTATTTAAAAAATAAAATAAAAAACTTGATAAGTGACAAAAGACAATAAGCTCTGTTAGCCAGGCGAAATAGTTCCCTCTTCCTATGCCAATGAAGATTAATGGTGATGCTTCTTGGAGCACCGCGCTGAGCAAACTCCCTGGCTTACACCTGTTCTTACTGGAAAAGTATGCCATCCTTTGTTAATGATTCTTGCTGTGAGTGTGGAGGGATGGTGTGACCTTCCTTCACATAAGATATTTGCCATAACGCATAGCGTACCCTGTTGCAACAGCTAGGGTTATTCAGCTTTATGCAGCATAGTCCACCCTGAATAAATTAAGTTTAGAGGGAAACTTATAACAAAGAAACTAAAAATTCAGGATCAATAGAAACTGGGTAAACATTCTTTGGGTGGAATGTTAGACCTATGCAAAGGGAAGTGGGTCACCTTCTCACAACTGCTGCTGGCAGTTTAGTGAAGAGTCACCTTGACAGTAGTTACAAGTGGTCTTGTACAAGAGTTATTGTATTATCTTCTACAAGGCAACATACTTTATGTACAGTCTGAGATTCAATGGGAATAACACAATTTAAAATTTAAAGTACTTCAAACATGTACAGAAGTCCAATATCCATATTTCATGTCTTTTACAACATTCCACATGGATCCTTAAGAAGATGCTCTAAATACTTTAAATTTCCCTTTAGCCTTATTAAACAAATAACAGCAACAAGATGTGGAAATTTGGCAGACCTAGGAACATAAGTAGGTCTATAAATAAAGGATATCTTTTGTGGTCTGGCAGTTTTAATATACTTTACACATTTAGTATATATACTTCTATAGGTCTTTAGAGATGAATACATTTTTTAATGTACATATATCTGTATGTAGATACAGCTATATACCTGTATCTATGCATGTAATTCAATTTAAAATATATACCAATAAGGAGATTAAAATTACTTAGGTGATATTAAAATTGCAGACTGTTCATTCTTATTTGGGGAATATCACACTTTTATGTACATGGAATCATGTGAACATTGATTTCAAGAAATAAAAATAAATAAATTAACCCCTAACTTAAATGAGCATTGACTTAAAAATGTAACCTAAGTTGAAAATTTGCTCAACACAAGTTTAATTAGTGTATTTCCACTATGAAAAATGTTTTAAAGGTAATTAAAATGTATAGCAAATGCCAATATTCTAATAATTCATAGCATGGTGATGGGAAATTTACAACTATAGTAATAAGTAAAGACTTTTAGAAGGCCAGTCTATTCATTTATTTGCAAGTTCTCCCTGTTTGCCAAGAACCCTGAAAATGAAAATTACTTGCTTACAACTTCAACTTGACTAATATTTAAGTGATAGCATATGAGGAGCTTGTGTGCAAATGTTTCAATTAGTTAAGAAATGCTATTTCTGTTTGTATTTTTACCATCATATATATATATATATATATATTTTCACTATGCACTGGGTCATATTAATGAAGTATTGATTTAATATCTCTAATGTGAATGTATGTTTGCATATTACAAACCTAATCTCAAGTTTGTCATTTACTCGTAGACAATATAAATTCTATCCACAAAGAAAGCAGCCTTGGCGCTCCCTTCTTTCACACACATGCACAGAATTTATTTTTCACTTTTGCTTCTCAAGGCCACAAGCATAGAAAAATCCTAATTAAAATACAAGGTTTAAATCAGTTCTCTTCAAGGATTACTGAAGCAAAGAAAGGGAACAGAATGTGGATTTAAAATAATTATCTGGGTCCTAACAAAGACTCCCTCAGAGTTTCACACTGTTAACTTTTCTTTTCTCTAACATCAGGCAACTTAGGAGGAGGAAAAGGGTTATAGAGAAATGCTGATGAATGGCAACACCATGCAAGCTAGTTTAATGCATAAAATGCTTGTACTAGTTCAATGCACATATGCTTGCACTAGCTTAGTGCATACATGTTTGCACTAGTTCAATACATACATGCTTGCACTAGTTTAATGCACACATGTAAATGGGAATGGAATTGTCAAACAAAACGTCTAAGGAATGATGCATGCAGGAAAGGGCCTTTTCACCTACTGATACTATGGAAATAAGCATATTATGCTCAACTGTATGCCTGCATATCCTTACAGTAGAAGTTGGATTTCTACCTCTGAGAATATTAGCCTAGAAAAAATACATACTAGTATTTTCTTGAGCTACAGATCAGGGTCAAGCTCAATATAATAACATCTTCGTGATGTTGAATCAGCAATTCTGCTGAAAGATTGTCCCCTTCCTTCCTTCCTTCCTTCCTTCCTTCCTTCCTTCCTTCCTTCCTTCCTTCCTTCCTTCCTTCCTTCTTTTTTGCTTTTTCTCTCTTTCTCTCTCCTTCTTTCTGTTTCTTTTCCGTTCACCCTCCCTGTCCCTCTCCCTCCCTGCCTTCTTTGCTTTCTTCTTACCTTCTTGATCTTTTCTTCCTTGCTTTTTTCTTTTCTTTTTCTTTCTTTCTAGTCAGTGAGACTGCATATATATCAAAATAAAAAGAAATGCAATCCTGTGTAGTAACCCCTTCAAAGTGGTTCAACCATTTAAAGAAATCATACTGTTGCATTGTTATGTCCTGATCTTAGTGTCTGAGTTTATCCATTTAAGTCCTTTATACTAATGAATACTCAGCCTTATTTAGTCAAAAAAGTCATACTACTAATGCATAATAGAATTATCTCTACCCTTATATCATCAGTTTGTATTATCTACATTTCCCTAATTTTCATTAAGCACTTTAAAATAAAACCAATTATTTCCACTATGTTTTTTTAAAAAATGTATATATTTTATTGATATTTTTACAGAGAGGAAGGGGGAGAGATAGAGATCCAGAAACATCGATGAGAGAGAAACATCGATCAGCTGCCTCCTGCACACCCACCACTGGGGATGTGCCCACAACCAAGGTACATGCCCTTGACCGGAATTGAACCCGGGACCCTTCAGACCTCAGGCCGACGCTCTATCCACCGAGCCAAACCAGTTAGGGCTCCACTATGTTTTAAAGTTATATTTCCACCATGGAAATGTGATTCATTGAGAAAAACAAACAAACAAACAAGAGTTAGCCTTTCTAAAGTGATAGTCTCACATGGTCAATCACTGTAAGAAAAAAAATACATTTAATTATGGACAGCATATAGGAGAATGACATCAAGAGAATGACATCGAGAAATAAACTTGAGTACCTTTCAAGTTTTCATCACAATGTTTAGCTTCATAGAAATCCAGCCTTAGAGTTGCATTGCCACTCAGCCATTCACCAGGGCCAGTTTGCTCTTTCTCATCATAAGGATTAGAGTGATATTTTATATACTTGACTCTTTGATACCTTTGAATTACTTAAAGATCCTATATAATAAAAGCCTAATATGCAAATTGACCGAACAGCAGAACGACCAGCGGAACAACCAGTCGCTATAATGAGCACTGACCACTAGGCAGACACTCAATACAGGAGCTGTCCCCCACCCCGCCGGCCCCAGGCTGGCTAAGGTGGATGCCAGCAGGGTCCCCCAATCACCCTGCCAGTCGCCCTGCAGTGGGAGGTGACCAGCTGTGGCAGAGGGGGTCAGGGCTGGTGAGTGGGCAGCACCAGGTTAGCCATGGTGGGTGGCAGCGGAGGGCCCCCCTGATCACCCCACCAGTTGCCCCATAGATTGGCCCTGATCTCTGTACAGGCCTAGGGACCCTACCAGTGCATGATTTTGTTTATCGGGCCTCTAGTATTTGTATAAGTTTGAATTTATATTTATTACCCAAATTTAATTTCATTATACATAACTCTAAAACCAAAGGTAAAATCTCTATGAAGGACATGTTTGAAGCTGTGTTCATTCATTTTCACAGTCATAATTGGATGAAAATACTTTCTTCTATCAGAACAGAAAATGTCAAGCTTTACATTCTGCTAAAGGGAAATTTAGAACTCAGAGGTTAAATGACAAACCCATAAGCATGCACATAGTAAGATCACTTTGCAGGAAATCCAGATCTCCTTGCTGCCTCTCTCAAGATATAACTACAAAAACATACTGTCATCAGGGATCACATGGGCTTTAAAATACATCATGGTTAATTAATTTTAGAATTTTTTGCAGTGATAGCTATCCATTTTCTTAAAATTTTGTAAATATCTACAGAGATGGTCAAAAGCTATATTTAATCAAAACAACAACAAAATGGAAATTAAGTAAAAAACACCCACTTCATTGACATCATATGAATAAAGCACATGTTCTGAATGGTACCCAGAATTGTGTGATGTTCTTGCAGGTACTATCTGTTGTCAGACACATTTTTTTTTTTCTTTTCCTTTCACGTTGGTGCAAGCGTGTCTTCTTGTATTTGTCCAAGCAAATCTCTTTTCTACTACCTGTCAAACTCAATATTAAGTAGTTCATCAAAGCAGGAGCAAGTAAGTGAAATTTTGGCATTTAATCAGCCCCCCCAAAAAACCTTTATATCCATTAATAAATTTTTATTAAACAAGAAAGGTGATTTGAAAATGCCACAGTGCCTAGTAATGAAGAACTCTCATCTGAGGCACAGGACAGTGAAGAAAATCGCAATACTGGAACTCACTTTCTTTTCCACAGAAGGCAAGGGTTTGCCAATTTTTGAAGTGACATGGGACACTTAATCAGGTCCTTGCAGAGAAGAGTTACCAGTCTGGATTGAAATAAAGCTCAGGTGACTTTCCACTTGGAAAAAAAATAGAGTTATAGCCTTTCTCATATGACAGCATTAAACATCTACCCTAAATGAAGCTATGGGATGTCATAATACCTAAGTCTATGGAGGGAATGTTCATGCTTGAGAAACATGAGTAGGGACCTTGGAAAGTAATGACAAAAAAAATACCTAACTGTGTCTCAGCAAAAACAGCCCCATAATGCTGGGCACCTATGTGGGCATGGGACGGCAGCCAGTCAGAATCAGCTTTAGGACCACAAGAGTGATCTCAGCCCATCTAATAAAAGGAAGTAGAGAAAGTGCACCAGGCATAGCCTAAAAGTAAGAAAGGCAGAGCAGACACAGCAGGCAAAAGTGTATTTGGAGCAAGAATGAGCTAACGACTAGTTCCTGCTAGGTTGGGGAAAAATGGATTACCAACGTTTAAGTAATTTCAAGGCTAGTAACTTAATACAATATTGATTTGATAGCAAATCCATTTGGAGTTATTGTTTACAAGCTGAATTCGAATAGAACAATCATATTTTGCCAAGCTCCGATTGTGCTTATTTACGGCGATTTATATTGTTTGGATAATCCAATCCATAGCAAGAGCCTAGTGACCCAGGCGCATACATGCGTTTCTCCTGCTGAGGTACAATTGGATGTATGTTGTCATTCCTTTTCCAAGTTCTTACAGGACCCAAGTTTACCAAGAGTAAATATTTCCTCCTTAAGCATAGCTATCATGGCATCCCCTGAGGTGCTTTATTTAGGGTGAAGTGTTTAATGCTCTCGTACAAGAATTGCTGTAACATCTGAATGTTTCCTAAATGGAACACCACTTTAGTCTTCAACTCTATTCAGCCTTGTTATTCTTTTTCAAAAAGCATTTAAAATGCTATTCTCCCCCCCCTCTTTCTCTCTCTCTCTCTCTCTCACATACATTCATCTCTCTGCACAATTTTCTCATAGACACACACACACACACACACACACACATTCATCTCTGCACAATTTTCTCATAATAATTGTACTTTTTAGAAAAGGCAAAGACACAGAGTTGTATAAAGACTTTGTTTTTAGGTTTGGTTTGATCATTTGTCAATAGGACCAAGATTTTCTGAAAATAATGATATTGATTCTAAACAAGGACACAATCTGTCCCATGCATAATTGTATGGAACATGAATAATAAGTGACCCATAAAAGTTAAATTATTGGAATTGAGTGAAGTTAGAAGACACTGGACCCTGGCTAAGAGATTTCACCAACTCACTGAGGAAGAAAATCTGGAAGTTAGTATCAGAAACTCATTCTATGTAATATACAGTCAACATATTAAAACAAAATAATAAAGTGTTCGGAACTCATATGACTTAATATGGATTCAATATGTCTAAAGTTATTCATTTGTGATCTATATAAAATCCTTAGCAAAGAAATGCCTCCTGTTACATATGCATATCTGGACTTTGTGGCTGTCACCTCACTATGAATGATTTTGATGCAAAGTTTGGACAAAGCATATTAGTGACATCCCTTAAAGAAATTTCCCAGAGCTCACTTTTATGTAAGCATTCCTCAAACAGTCCCACTACTATTATAGAAGAATTATTAATACCATCTCTTTTTACTCTCAATTTTGTTCTGATTGGAATATAAATGATGTGGCAACTACACTCAGATCCAAACATTTTCATGGTGACTTCTCTTCACACTGAGGATAGAGAAAAGCTTAAACAGCTATCTCTGGCTTGCAAACGTAAAGCAGGCAAAGAGTCACCTACTAGTATGCAAACTGTTTCAGTATAGATTACTAGACTACCGTCCAATATGGTGTAAATAGTTTGAAGAGAGAGGAATTGGGAAAGATATGGAGTAGAAAGTACCAGAATTCTGTCTCTGTGCATAGACAAAAATCTGTCTGATATAAGTTTTGGAACTCTGGAATCTCTGAAGGCTTGCAACATCCTAGGGAAGGTTTGGACAGTAAATTAAATATAATTCCAGTCAATATAAACTGAGAGCCCAGTAGCAGAGAAATTTTTGTTCTGCTTATAGATGACATAGTTGTTCACATTAAAAACCTCTAAGGAGAAATGTGAAATTATAAAGATTCTAATTTCTTATTGAAAGCATCTTTAGCCCTGGCTGGTGTGTCTTAGTGATTAGAGTGATATCAGCCCAAACACTGAAGAGCCATGGGTTCAATTCAGGGTCAAGGGCACAAAACTGAGTTGCAGGTTCACTCTCTCTCTCTCTCTCTCTCTCTCTCTCTCTCTCTCTTTCCTTCCCTCCCTTTCATTCTGTCAAAGTCAATGGAAAAATAGCCTCTGGTAAGGATTAATAACAAAAAAAGTAAAGAAAGTATCTTTATAACATGCGACTTAGAAGCTGGAGTATATTGGGGAGGAAATAGCTAAGCATTCTGGGTTTCCTAGTATTACTAAGCTGTCATACAAAAACTGGGAAGGAGGAGTTGGGGGAGGGAAAGGAAGAAGTTGAAGAGAAGAATCAAGTGCAATGAATAGTTGCAATTACAAATTAGCTAATTGGGCATGGAAACATTTGCTTTAATCTGAATACTTTGAATTCTAAATTTACTACTCTATTTGTGTCAACGCATCCCTATTTCTTATTCTTTAGTTGCTTTAAAAATAATTATCTTCAGCTGGAATGAGATAGTGTATGTGATACATTACATAGAGGAAACCACATCACACATAACCATATCATGAAAAATCTTTGTGTTTTGGTTATTAGATATTATAGAAAGACTAAAAAAAGTAAAAAGAAATTCTTATCTCCTGACAAACAAATTGATGACTCTGGAAATGATGGAATAAACCTTTCATGTTATAGTTTTAAAACTAGGACCATTAAATATATTTCAAGTTAAATAATTTTTTATTACAAATGTATTTTTAAATATGATTCCATAAAAAATTGGAGAAACTTCAGGCATACTGAGGTGACACTGCTAGATGAAAAAAAATCCTTGAACTAGAATTACTTTTAAAACTATAACTTATAATATATTTCAAGTTAAATAATTTTTTATTACAACTGTATTTTTAAATATGATTCCATAAAAAAATGGAGAAACTTCAGGCATACTGAGGTGAGACTACTAGATGAAAAACATCCTTGAACTAGAATTACTTTTAAAGCTATAACTTATGCCCTAACCAGTTTAGCTCAGTGGATAGAGCATCAGCCTGCGGACTGAAGGGTCCCAGGTTTGATTCCCATCAAGGGCATGTACCTTGGTTGGGGGCACATCCCTAGTAGGAGGTGTGCAGGAGGCAGCTGATCGATGTTTCTCTCTCATCAAAGTTTCTAACTCTCTATCCCTCTCCCTTCCTCTCTGTAAAAAATCAATAAAATATATTTTAAAAAATAATAAATATAACATATTTTTAATTCTAGCATAAAATATTTTAAAATGTCAATAGTAGGGAGATTCTTAAATTCAGATGTATATGTAAATAATATGTTTTCTGATGATTAAAGAGTATTCGGGAGGCCAACCACTACCAACAAAGTATTTCTTCCCCAAATGTCAAAATTTACTAAATTTGCAGGACATTTTAGGAAACTGTAATCTGTAATCAGTAGGAGAGGTTTATTATTTTCCTCTCCTATGAGACATACAACTACACAGATATGTGATGAGTTAATTCCTCTGAAAAAAGTGATGGCCAGAACATTATGAGAGACTAGAGGCCCGGTGCACAAAATTCATGCATGGGGCTTCCCCTCAGCCCAGCCTGCACCCTCTCCAATCTAGGACCCCTCGGGGGTGTCCAGGATTGGGCCTAAACTGACAATAAGACATCCCTCTCATAATACAGGACCACTGGCTCCTAACTGCTCACCCGCCTGCCTTCCTGATCACCCCTAACTGCCTCCCTGCCAGCCTGGTCTCCCCTCACTGTCCCCCTCTGCCAGTCTGCTCACCGCCAACTGCTCCCCCTGCCAGCCTGCTCACCGCCAACTGCACCACCCCCACGCCCCCGCCAGCCTGGTCACCAAGCATCCTGCTGTTAGGTCATTGGTCAACCTTCACAGCCCCCCTGCCAATCTGGTCACCCCACGCAGCCTGCTACTCGGTTATTTGGTTGGCCCTCACTAACCACCCTGCCAGCCTGGTTACCCCACACAGCCCGTTCAGTCATCCGTTTGGTTGTTTCAGTTACAACAGTCACTTAGGCTCTTATAGAGAGAGATTGTTGAAGAAGCCGCTAGTACAATGAATTGTGGCAGTTAACTGCCCACCTGCCTGCCTTCCTGATCACCCCTAACTGCCTCCCTGCCAGCCTGGTCTCCCCTCACTGCCCCCCTCCGCCAGCCTGCTCACCGCCAACTGCCCCCCCTGCCAGCCTGGTCACCAAGCAGCCTGCTGTTCGGTCATTTGGTCAACCTTCACAACCCCCCAGCCAATTTGGTCGCCCCACACAGCCTGCTACTCAGTTATTTGGTTGGCCCTCAGTAGCCACCCTGCCAGCCTGGTTGCCCCACACAGCCTGTTCAGTCATCTGTTTGGTTGTTTCAGTTACAACAGTCACTTAGGCTTTTATATAGAGAGATTGTTGAAGAAGCTGCTAGCAGAATGAATTGTGGCAGTCCAGTGATTTTCCCCAACCACAGATTAAAGCACAGCTCTCTGAGATAAACTTTTAAATCAGAGTAACTTCTGTAAGGTGTGTGTGTGTGTGTGTGTGTGTGTGTGTGTGTGTGCTGGACGGTGTGAGGAAGCTATTTCTCGTATATATAATGTGGTCAATAATAAGAAATAATTAGGCAAAAAATGCTAGTCTGTTAAAAACCTGACATAAGATATTTTTTATACTGATTAAAGTCAGTGGAATTTAGGACATTGATTTTGAATATGAGAAAACAATTTGTCTGGAATTTATTTTAATTTACACTGCATTACAGAAAATATTTGCCAACAAAAGAGTATAAGGAATAGTAAGAATAAATAAACACACAAGCACACATATATGTGTGTAATCATATTTATATATATATGATTACTAATTATGTGGTGACATCAGTAACATAAGACTTATCACTTGTTTTGGCCAATGAGATGAGAGCAGAAGTAACATTAACCTTTACAAGGAGAACTTTTGAGACACAGCACAGAAGTATTTTTCTCTTTGAATATCAGCAATCCTTTAAAGAGAAGATGCTCACTTGGCTTAAGTCCTGGAGTGAAGGTAGTGTAAGGCAGAGAAGAAGCCAACTGGTAATGAACACATACAGTAAGTGAGAAATGAGCCTTCATTAAATGGTATTAAGATTTAAGGTTACTTGTAACCACAGAATAACTTAGTATATCCTGATTAATAAAGATGACAGCATCAAAGAGGCACATGGTATATAATAATCAAATTATCAAGAGATAAACATGTTAATGCTATTTGTTCGTTAAATCTGAAATAATATAATCAGAGTTTCAGAATGCATAATCTTCCAATTCTTGAAGAAATTCTAGTGTCTTACTCTGAAACCAAACATGATGCTATATACTATTTCTCTAAAATATATAAAAAGAATTATAAATATTTTAAAATATAATTTTCCCAAAACACAGAACATTCATTTTATAATTATGATGGTTTAAATTTTATGATTAGTGCAATCCTATACAATAAAAGGCTAATATGCAAATAGACTGAATGGTGGAACAACCAAACAACTGATCGCTATGATGTGTGCTGACCACCAGGGTGCTGCACAGAACCTTGCAGGCGTCAGCAGCAGGCAGCAGAGCATGGTATATCGTGCGTGTTTGCCTCAGCTTCAGTTACAACAGTCACTTAGGCTTTTATATAGAGAGATTGTTGAAGAAGCTGCTAGCAGAATGAATTGTGGCAGTCCAGTGATTTTCCCCAACCACAGATTAAAGCACAGGTGAGCGGAGGTGCCAGACCAAGGCAGGGTGCTTGTTACTGTCATCGGGGAGAACCTTTGGTAGTTACCGAAAGTTCTTTGCTCCTACATGCCTTGGTCATTTTGGGTGCTTGCACCTGCTGCCAGCGTCAGTGCCAGCATCACTCACACCTGCTGCCGGCACTAGCCCCAGTTACTTGGCGCCCTTAACAGATGTGAGTGCCGGCTACTGGCCTGATTGTCCCTGAGGGCTTCTCCACCTCACCCTGTTCCTGAGGGGTAATCAGGGCAGCAGCCACTGCTCACACCCACTGCTGGCGCTGACCCCAATAGCTCCATGCTGTCAGCGGGTGTGGGTGTGAGCAAGGCCAGCACTGTCAGTCTGTGGGAGCAGCAGTGGCAGGAGCTGGACTGCTGGCAGACAGGGGACTGGGGGCAGCGATGGGAGGGGCGGGTGGTGGAGAATGGGCCAAGACCCGCCCCTGTGCCCACTGCAGCCTCATGGCCCACGGTTCCTTTCAAGGTGCACAGATTCATGCACCGGACCCCTAGAACTTAATAACCAAGGATAACTAGAGATAAGTTAAGACACTGAAAAATGCCTTCTACATGAAAAAACTCTTTATAAAAGGTGTTTCCTGAGCTTGCATATCACATGAAATATATCTAATGCTAGCCACGTTCATATTAAAAATTTAAGTAAAAAGAAGTGTTTCATATTATAATTATGAATTTAAATAGTTTGCATAGTTGGCATGTACCATTCCCTTAATAAATATTAAACAAACCAATATTAATGATCTGTATCTAAATACATGGTCCTCAACAAACATTAATTATTTCTATTTCTAGAGATCCTTCTAAGAATCAACATTTTCTCCCAATGCATGCTTATTGCCTTAAGAAAAATAATTTCTGTCATGCATATATTTTTTTAACTCATAGCATCATAATAGAAACCACCAAATGTTAGCATATATATATACACACACACACACACATATATATATACACATATATATAAATTCATGGTTATTTGCTTTTAGCTAGATGCAGATAGAGATATAAACATGGATTTTTATATAAGTTTATAAATAATAATATACATATATACAGATGTAGGAAAGCTACCATGTAAGCTTGATATAGTGTGCATGTGGTCTGCTTTGGGTACTATCCAACAAAACATAATTCTTAGAACTACACACAAAATCTCATGGCATGCATCCCAGCATCCCACAGTGGCAAAGTGCTAAAATCACAACATTATATATATATATATATATATATATAAAACTCACATTCTGAGGATTGATATGTATCTTCCCAGAAAACTCCAACTTGCTCAAAAGTTTACAGAAAACTCACTTGATGTCCACTGGGAGGCCAGGTCAATTTGCCCGAGGGAAAGACAATCAGCAGACATCTCAGACCCTGTGCTGTACCAGTACAGCCAAGGATTCTGTGAGCTTGAGGCAGCGGGGTGGGGGGCAGTGAAGGATTAAAGAAAAGACAGACAAAGAGAATAAAGCTGGGGCTCAGTGGATCTCCTGTGCCTGGATGAGGCCATAGAGAGGGATCCAGCCAGCAAGCTGAGCCTTTATTTTATAGCCAGAGGTAAACAAGGTAGTGGTCAACATAGTTACAATGTTCTTGTGAGTTTCACTTGTTTTGGCAGCACTTGCAGCACCTCCCACAGCCCATTAGCTACCCAGGAAGGATCCAGGGAGCGGTCATAAGGTCAAGCTTAATTATGCTAAGAGGGTTCTGCTCCCTAAGCCGGGACTTATTTGTGACTTAACTCTAGATCTGCTCCCTACAAGACCCCACCTCACTTTACCTCTGAAATTATGGAACAGGCTTGGGTCTTAATATATCTGAAGTTCTCGGCTATATTTTTCCCCTGATGAGGCTGTGGTCATTCAGATGCAAACAAAATATCAGCCTCAGTGGGAGATTCAAAGATAGGGAGTTTTAGGGGAGATGGGAAGAACTAGTGGAAGAGCAAAGTGATGTCGGAAAAGGTGAAATAAAAGAGCATGGTGTGATAGAGGCGAGAAAGGCGAATCTGTTGTTAAATGTATGCCTCTGATAAATTTACTTTTCTGTAAGACACGTGCTACAATTCATAATGTATTAGTTGCATAAAACATGAAAACAGGGAATGGGGAAAACATGGCAACCTCTCTGCAAATTATCCCAGGCCAATGGCTTCTTCCATCCAAAAGAAGTCACAATTTTCAGGATGCCCCAAATGAGCTTTCAATTATTCTAATTCTTAATAGTGCTTTCATGCAAAGTAATTTTATGTCAGAAATTTAGCAGATTATCTGTTAGCCATATCAGACTTAAAAATTTCACTTAGTTCCATACATGAGTAGCAGGAGGATGTATGTATATGTATGTGTGTGATTATATATATATATAAACACACACACACACACACTAGCTGCCCGTAGCATGAAGATTCGTGCAATAGGCCTTCTTTCCCCTCGCTGCCAGCAACAGTTTTCCTCTGGCACCCAGGACCCAGACCTTCACTCTGGCCACTGCCTTCCATCTTCGCTCTAGACACAGTCTTTGCTGTGGCTGGAGCCTTCAGTCTTTGCTCCTTGCTCCAGCCTCCGGCCAGAACTGCTCTTGTAGCTCCTTCTGCCCCCACACCCTCCTCCTCATAGCTTGATTGCTGCTTTGACTGCAGACCTTCCCAATGGGCTCCTGGGTTCCAGGGTGCCGCCTTGCCTGTGGCCCGGCTTTCTGATCACGATCATGGGCTGCAGGCAAGGCTTCTCCTGGGTCCAGGAGTGCTGTATTGCCTGCGGCCTGCCTTTCCAATCACAATCGGTATCACGGGCCACAGGCAAAGCAGCTCCGGGGTCCTGGGGTGCCGCCTTGCCTGCATCCCGGCTTTACAATCACGATCACGGGCCGCAGGCAGGGCAGCTCCTGGGTCCCAGCTGCCTTGCCTGTGGCCCGGTTTCCGATGGTGTTCATGATCACGGCCACAGGGTCCCTCCGCCCAGGGCGGCACACGGGGTTCCCGGCTGGAGGCGGGGCTTAGGCGGCACACAGGGGCCCAA
>NW_006287546.1:1282139-1306864 GCF_000327345.1 Myotis davidii | reverse complement strand
ATAATTGGAGATTAACATATGTTAGTCAAATATCATTGAATTTAAAATAATATAAAATATATGGGAAATATAATGTTTAAGATTGAGAATAAAACAGTTTTCTAAAATGTGGAAACAATAGAAATATTAGAAAACAATAAATGTTTCCTTTAGTTGCAGAGGTTTTCAGACTAATTGATATTTATGTTTGATATGCAATCTATAGTTTCTGCTTCTAGGCATGTGTATCTCTCAAATCTCCTTATTTCTTAGTTTTATCAATTCCTTAGGCATCACATTGTAAATAAAAACTACATTCAGTATCTTAGTATAATTATTGATATTTTTGTCTCAATAATTATAGACCCACTGCAAAGATCAATAAGAAATCTAATGCATAATTGTCCTAATTCTCAGAGTTAGTGAATGGCTAAAATTTGAACCTCTGTATCCCTTTCCCCAAAGACCCTCTTCTTCCCACTACCCACACTTTCTCTCATGGGGTCACCTATTAAAAACTTTTTGAATACCAAAAGATGAAATATCAAAAACAAAACAGGTTAAAAAGATTAGATTGATACTAGTCTTACCTTTAAGATTCTTCAAGTTGAGTGAGAATAAAAGATTTACCTGGATTAATCATAGACAAATAAAAGATTTACTTGGATAATCATCAATGCTGCTATTAGGAAACGAGCAAGCTGAGGATCACAGAGTTCAGGGAGGTGGGATGGCTTCCTGGGTGCTAACAACTACCCAAGGATGTTATGCAGAATTTAACATTCATCAATTTCTCACCAGGTGAAAAACAAGATAATTTGCTGGTAAAATGGATTAGCCTTTGGAAAATACCACTTGATAGTCATAGACATATGGGGAGGGCAGAACATTTATTTGGGGGTGCAAAATGCATGGTGTCATTACTAGGAATAAGGAAGGAAAACAGTTGGAGAAATATGTGTTTTTATCAAAAATATAATTTCCAAAGAATTAGTTATGAAATTTTAAGGGAGGATTTTTTATAGCAGTGATGGGATATGCTTCCAGTTGTTTTGAAATGAAGTTTAACAAAAGCAGAAACTACTTTGTAACCATCATTGCTCTCTGTCTGTCAGCAGCATACTTAGGTGCTTTCACAAGGGCAACATCTTGACATTAACCATGCTGAGAAAGATGAAGATATCCACCCTTCCTTTCTTAGAGAGACATAGGCTTTTTCAAAACCAGTGTGAAAAAAACAATTGAATGTTAGTAAAGGTCAAAAGCCAGGGTGAGCAGACATTGTGATTAAAAGCCTTCCCTGAAGGCAGCAAGCCCTGTCCCTGTTCTCTAATTCAAACATAAAGACATTTAGCTCATGCTAGTTTTCTGGTTAATTTTTCAAGAATATGGGTTGTTAGGGATCAGAATACTGTATGAGCTTCAAAAGACTTGAGAGGTTCTGGCTGGACCCAAACAGTTTGAATTGCGCCTCACTGTGAGTGAAACGTTCATTCTTCCTTTTAATTTCTGCTTGTCTTCATTCTTCACATTTCTTTCTTACATCCTTCATGCTTTTAAAAGACTCATTTTTAAAGCCATATTATTTAAGACAAAGAATTTCTACAAAGCCTTGGAGGGGAACTGAGTAAACTTTCCAAAGAAGCTAGCCATAAAACATTTTTAAAAATCAGTGGCCTTGATATATGAACCTCAAAAAATTTTAAAGGCTTAATTTTTATCCAAGCTACCTTCGTGCAGAAAAACCTCAGAAGATCAAGTTTTCATTTTATATTCGCATTACTTCCTGGTATCAGACAGATCTGAAATACCACAAAACAGCTTGACTTATAATTTTTTTTTTTACATTGCAAAAACATTTCCAAACTTGGACAGTGATGGAAACTCAGATTTCTCACCAATGCAATACAGGAAACAAAAGAGAAAAAGTAATAGAATAACATCCATAAGGATGGACAAACATTTATAAAGATGGACAGACATTCTATATCTACAAGACAATAGGCCCTACTTCTAAAATTTGCAGGACACAGGGCTACCATGAGGTCCACATATCATAAATGCAAAGAATATAAGTTAAAGCCAAGGAAACATTTTGGAAGTTTCTCAAAATGTTCACCCTACAATTACCATATGAACCAGCAATTCCACTCCTAAACATATACCCAAAAGAATTAAAAATGGCGACTCAAACAGACACTTGTATACCAAGTCCATTATATCCATAGAAGTATGGTTCACAATAAAGATGGGAATAACCTCTGTCTGGTGAATGGATAAACACAATGTGGCATATACATACAATAGAACCTTACTCAGCCAAGAAAGGAATGAAGTTCTGCTACACAATATAACCTGGATGAACATTAAAAACACTAAGGGAAAGTAGCCTAGAAGAAAGAAAAAAATATTGTGTGATTTCAGTTATTTGGGGTGTTTAGAACAGGAAAATTCCTAAAAGCTTAAATAATAAAAACTATCAGGAAATAACCAAGACTGGCAGAATAGGGAGAGCATTTAATTTGAGATGATAAAAAAAATTCTGAAAATAGATAGTGGTGATGGTTATACAACATGGTGAAAATAGTGAATGTCATTAAACTGCACACTTAAAAACAATTACAGTGAAAATTTTAGATACATTTATATTTTATGTATATTTTATTATATAAAAATATATTATTAGAATATCAATCTGTTAAATAGCTTATATATTATTAAAATACCAATTATATATTATTATATATTAAAACACCAAAAACATATTATTAAAATACCAATCTGTTAAATAAAGTATATTCTATATTCTTACTTTAAATTTCTGTGTAATTCAAATTTAGGTTTGGTGGATTTTTTTCTTGCTCCTGAAATATGGTACTGTAGACAGGACAGCTTTCTACCCTGTCCTACCCTCCCCAACGCACTCTCACACACACACATACAAACACACAACTGTTATAAGCAACTAGAGGCCCGGTGCACGAAATTCATCCACAGAGTGGAGTGGGGGAGTCCCTCAGCCCAGCCTGCAACATCTCATAATTCAGGACTCCTTGGGGGATGCTTGACTGCCAGTTTAGGTCCAATCCTGCTGTGGGATTGGACCTAAACTGGCAGTCAGACATCCCTCTCTCAATCCGGAACCACTGGTTCCTAACCACTTTGCCTGCCTGCCTCCTCACCTCTAACCACTCACCTGCCTGCCTCATCGCACTTAACCACTCTGCCTGCCTGTCTCATTGCCCCTAATTGCTCATTGCCTGATTGCCCCTAACTGCTCGCCTTCCTGCCTCATCGCGCCTAACCGCCTCTGCCTTGGCCCCCACCTCTGTGGCATCGCCTGAAAGGATGTCTGGAAGGTGGTTCAGCTATCTGGTCTAATTAACATATTATGCTTTTATTATTATAGATTCTCTGCTCTTTTTACCATGGCCCCTCCCACACGTTGGGTGGCCTGTGATCATGTATAAGCAGTTTAGAAGCATGATCCAGCTACCTCTTTAACCTCTAGGCACATACTGGTGACTGTGGTCTGACCTCCAGAACAGAAATCCATGAAAGCGGCCAGCTTGCTCCTTCACCAATGAGGTCCAGACTATGAACAAGAAACCCAGGAGTGCTGTGTAAGAGCCAGCACAAACTGATTCTGCCCATGTTCCCTTGGCCCACGGATTTTCAGTCTCCAACCTGCTCTGTGGCAGAGGGTGGGGTGATTGCCCATAGGGGTGTCAGAACAGGCTCTGCAATATGGAGTCCAGCAGAAGTTCTTCTCTGATTGATTCAGAAGCGGTTCATTTAATCTCACCCATCTCACTGATGAAAGATCCCTTCACCAGTTCAAAGAAAAAGATAAATGTCAGATCTAAAGTTTTCACAAGCAAGGTCTCTGGGCTCACACATTTGTGTCACCTCTTTCCTATTTTAGGAAATAGCTGTGGTGTTAATCCATGTAGAATTAACGCCTCCAACCCTCACCACACACAACCTTTGGACTTCCAAATTGGTTTGTTTAAACATTCTTTATTTATGCTGCTTGGTTGATTCCCAAATGCTGACAAACTTCTTGCACAGGCAGCCAATGCAGAAACTCTATATTGGGGCCTCCGAGTGGGTTACTGACTTTAACAGCTGCCAAAGCGTCTTAATTTGCAAACCCCTTTCTCTACTTAAACTTATCTGCCAGTAAGAAAGAAAAGTCCTAATCGAACTTTTTAAAAATGTGATGGTGATTTAGAAGAAATAAAGAACTGCGGCCTTGTCTCATCATAGAAACAAGAAGCAGAACAAACTCAACAGGGCATGGTCATTGTGCATGCCCACTCCTTCTCTTCCTATCAATCCCCAATTTAGAAAGTATGTGCCTATAGCAATGTCATTTTTACAGTGGATTTACTGAAACTGAGATGAGAATTTACCTACGTTGTTTGGATATCTTCTTTGGATTTCGCAAGTATATCTATCCTTCCTATTGTAAATGTACTTAGTTATTTCCATATTTAGAAGACTACCCAAGAATACTGTCCTTATGACCACAAATTCAAACTACTCACTTTTTCTTTGGTTTCCTGATTAAATTACCCCAACTTTTTTTTTATTGGCCAACTAGATAGTCACATTTCAATATTAGGCTATGAATTTGATTTCTCTGGTTTCTCATTCATTCACTTGTATGTTCCCATAGGACTCATTCAATTAAACTAATACAAAAGAACTAGTTGTTGCAGGCTAAAGAATTTATGCTTTAATTAGTGGTCATATGTATGATGAAAAACAGGATATTTCCCTACCCCTCAAAATATCTCCCCAGAAAAAATGTCATAAATTACAAAGTTTAAAATAGTTGTGCTTTCCTTATCCCATGGTATCTGGGAGTACATGGAATGTAAATCGGCAGACGTCGTCAAAACCAAATAATCCAGCTTCACAATCCACGTGCCCCCAGAAACAAGGTAACAAAGATAGCATATCAACCCTGTAGCATTTTTGCAAGAAAACGCATAACATCAATCTACCCATGTGAAAACAGAGAAACCCAAATTAAGGAGCATTCTGCAGAATAACTGTCCATGAATCTCAAAGAATTTCCAGGTCACAGAAGGCAAGAAAAGAGTGAAGGACCATCATAGATTAAAGGCAACAAGGGAGATGTGAGGAATAAACCCATCATGGAAACTGGAGCCAAAAAAAGGACCTTGGTGTTAAAACTGGAAAATGTTTAATACAGTCTATAAATTAGGTGGTAGTATTATTAACTAAAAACTAGTAACAATATTACTATTCATATGCTATATGACTATATTGTACATTACATATTCTATGCTATCATATATTATTTTATATTACTATCAATGCCACCATACTACTAGTAACAGTTATTAGATATAGTAATTAGTTATAGGTACTAATAGCAAATAATTTATACTAATTTCCTGATTTTAATAGATACTATACTATTGCTATAAATGATGTTAACATCAAGTGGACCTGGAGAAAGAGTATACCGGAAATCTGTACTATTTTTACAACTTTTCCATAAGTCTAAATTGATTTCAAGGTAAAAAGCTTTTTAAAATATCAGGGCGTATTTAGCACATACTTTTTGTTCTTTGCTCTTCTTCCATCTGTCCGAAATGCAGGCTCAATGCCGCAAGTGGACCAGGGATAAGGTTACAAGGACAAGACAAGGATGACTGTGCAGGAACAGGCAAGGCCTTGATCCCTGGCAGCTCGTGCACCTGCAAATGCTTCATCATTCTTGCACTGCCCACCTGATTTTTACTGTCCTTCAGTCTTCGTAAATTCGAAGTTTTCATTATCAAGTGATGGTTCCACATGGTTACAACTGCCCGAGTATTGTGTACTTGAACACCCAGGATTTGCAAGTTTCTTTCTCCGGAAGAGGTTGCCTAGTACTGATGTCTGCCCAACTTGAAGGTCACTAAATGGATGTCTTCAGCATTGATTAATTCCATGATGAAGCAGCACTGACTGTGCATTGATCCTATTATCTGATCACATCTTACATTTATGTAGCAGTTGACATTGTACAAAATACGCCCCATGCATCATCTTATTAAATAGCTTCAAAATTTCTTCGAGGTAGATATTGGTTATTTTCATTTGTAAAAGACACTGATTTTCGGGGAGGTTAAATTTCTCAAGATCAGACAGCTCCTGTGGTGGTTTTAAAATATGCCCACAAAATCTTTGTCACTCCTCACTTCAACTGATGGGGCCTAATTCTCTTCCCCGGGGGTGTGAGTTCACCTCCGTGACTCCTTCCAGTGAATGGAATCTGTGGGAATGATGATGTGAGACTTCTAAGGCTAGGTCATAAAAGGCATTGATCGTGATTTTTTTTTCTTGTTCTCTGTTTCTTGGATCATTCATTCAGGGGTGATGACAGTCAAGCATGCAGTGAAGAATGGATTCCTCCTACCAACAACCTTGTAATGAATGAGACATCCTGGAAGCTGCTGCTCTAACCCAGTTAAACCTTCAGATGATTGCGGCCCTGGCTGACAGCTGCACTGTAACCTCATGAAAACCTTCAAGCCAGCATTGCCCAGCCAAGCCATGCCCCAATCCTGAACCCAGAACCTATAAGAGATAACAAATATTTGTTTTTTTAAGGCACTAAATTTTGCATACCTTGCTATGCAGCAATAGATAATACCATAGTGTCTAAAAGCGAAGGCAGAATTAAACATAGCTCCTCTGATCCCAGATCAAGAGTTTTCTTTAGGACATCACAGTTGCCTTCTTCTTGAAAAATGATAAGCCAGCCCATTATTTTGCTGTAAATATGAATAATCCATATATAAAAGTAATTTTGCAACCATGGCACGGGGTAACAGGCGGCGTTTGACATTTTGCAGATGTTCCCTTTCACTGCTTCGGAGCTCAGGCCCCAGCATGACATAACATTTCATGGTTAATAGGAGAAGAGGTAAAAAAAAAAATCTCTTATGCAGTGGGATCTATGAAATATTCATGGAATAAATCATGGCGATGTCTTATGGATATGCTTTATTGATATAGTGTATGAAGAAAAAATCTTTGTTCCCCATGGGATTTATAACTGCAATCGATTCATTGCTTTAGACTAGATAACTAAATTAGAGTAGTTCTAGTTAGTTACTTTATTGCTGTAAAATTATCTGATTTTATATTATTGGTGTTTGCCTATTGATTTCTTTGGTATGCTAAAAACAATATAACAAGGATTGAATAAAGTATCTGTGAATACAATAGGGGAAGTCATACACACATAAAAATTATGAGGGGTAGGGCACATTTTATTATAGTTATTAAATTACCAAATTATATTGCTTAATGTTAACATAACACACACAAACACCCACATCCTTGCCCCACATACACATGTTTTGATGTTCCTTCTCTCTCAAGTGCTAAAATGGACACAAAGCCAGCAAAACGTTAAGAACAGCCTTAATGAAACTTCAAGGGGAAACTGGTGCATGGCTTACAGGCTTTAAATATCTGCCCATGTGTTTTCATGTTGAAGTTGATCATTCTTACTGTCCTGTAGCATGTGTGACTAAGGACATTCAAGTGGCAATGCATGTGTTTTAGTAATGCTGCTTGCATGCAATTGGGCTTTTCTTTTCAACAGAACTTGACATTTCAAGCCAAAAGGTAGGAAAATACCAAGGGCAGAAAGAGTAGAGGCCTGCCACTATCTCATTCTCTCAGTGCTGGCTTTTGTCCTCCTTATGTGATCTCTACGTTCTAATCCCTTTAGTATGCATGTGTGCATGCCTGAGTGTCCTCAGTCAATGTGGCTAACAACTGACTGCTTTTCTCCGCAAATATAGCTTCCATTGGTGCCCTGCTGTTTCCCTTCTAAAAGCAGCAATGGCACAGAACTTGACAGGAAGGAAATATTTTGCTGGTGTTCAAAGAACTTCATACAGGGTTTTATGGTGTGTGTGTTGGGGGGGGGGGGGATAAAAGGGGAAGGTCCATAATTGTTTACATGAAAAGTTGCCTCCAAATTATCGACATTGATTTTTTTGTTGTTGGGTACATTCACAACTATCTTTAGAACTTTGATAATTATTGTTTAGATTAGCTAATTGTCTTCCTCTGTGAATTTTACATTAAACAGAAATTAACAATTCAAATCTCAAGGATAAACATATGTGACTAGGAAAAGAAAATAATAAGAAATGTAAATAATCAAGGTTTTTGAGAACTTTTGGGTTGTACTGTGACATATGAAGGCTTGGGCTTCCTCACTCCTATACTAACAAGGATGAGTTAGGCAAACTGAGAAATCAGTGAATATTCTGGTACGCAACAGAGAAATGAGGTTACAGGATAAAACACCACCTCATCCAGACAGACACAGTCAAGATCTCCTTACCTGGAATAATACGTAAGTATAGTAAGATTGCAGGATGCAAGGATACATTTGTGTCAAACTTTGAGAACTGGCTGGGTTCAGTAGCACAGAAGATGAGTCTGAAGCATCTTGAAATGTCAAAAGGTAAAAAAAAGTGCACGCCCCCCCATCCACAGTAAGGTCAAAAGGACACATCAGCCAATTTAAAGTGCCAAATGGCCAAAACTGGAATAACCTGAACAAAGATAGATAAAGTAGGATCAGATTATATCCCAAAGTAAATGATTGAATTAATCAATTGGGGAAATGGATAAATCTCTCATTAAGATGAATTCCAAATAATCATATTATTGCTTTGTTCTAAAGGATATAGAGCATAATTTTCTACTCCTTAAACATGAGTGCTTATAGTGATTTCATTCCAAAAACTCAAAATGGTAATGGGAAAAATAATTATAGGACACATGACAAATATCACCTCAACCAGGTGATCAGTAAGCCATGTTGAGAATGCAACTATGATGTGATGTGATAAAAACAGTACTTTACCTATGTGCCCATCCTCCCCAAAACCTTTAGTTCAAGCTAGTAATGGCAAAAATATAAGAAAAATTTCATGACAAGGACAGTCTACAAAATACTTGACCAATACTTCTCAAATGTCAAGGTTATAAAAATATGAGAAGTCACAGAAATGGACAGGGTGACAAGAGCCTAAAGACACAAAATAATTTTAATTTTTTTCTAAAAAGCAAAAAGTTATGTGGTATCCTGGGTGGAATCGTAGAATAAGAAAAAGAAAAGGATACTCGGTAAAAACTTAAGGACATCTAAACAAAATGTGGACTTTGATATTTTAATATAAATTATAAATGTTAAAATAATTGTTAAAATGTTAAATGTTAATATTATTGTTGGTTCAGTAATTGTAATAAATGTACCATACTAATATAAAATAATAATGACAGGGGAAGTTGTGTTGGGGTGTGACAGATCTCTATACTCTTTCTATGATTTTCTATAAATATAAAACTACTCTAAACTTAAATGATTATTTTTCTAAAGTCAAAATAAAAACAAAAATAAAGAAAGTTATATAACTGTGAAAGGCCAAAATTATTAATGAAAAAGAACAAAAGAATGGGATTATTTTTTGTAATTTTTCCTCATATGTCAGTCTTATGAAGATAGTCATGGACATTCAATCAGAAGGTACAAGAAATATTGAGGCCTGAAGGAGTATCAACATGGAACAAATGATTTTGGTTTATTTACAGCGGCATATTGAGTCAAACATGACACTACATATTCATAATAAATATTTTGGACTGTGTTGTCCCAGTCATTTGGTTGTTTAGAGAGTCTGCCCTTCACATTGTGTTATCGCAGAAAGAACATAATATAGTGATTTTTGGAATGGAGTATCATAGGTTCTGATAACAGATGGGTGAGGTAGTGAAAGTGATGAAAGTGGAAGGGTATTCCATGTACCAGTGTAGCTATTGAATCACTACGGTCCACATTTCTCTGTGAAAATAGTATATCGTGATCTTCATACAACCACATGTGTAACTGATACAGTGGAAAGGTCTACACCCTAAATGGCTTAAATGCATAAAGCAATTCACATAAAGAATGCTGAAAAGTAAAGATTACTACATATTCAATTATAGATTTCAAAAGTTGCCCTTGCAACTAATAAGTTCTATTATAAATAACACTGGAAAGATAAATAGATTCAATGAGTACAAAAATCAATGAGTACAAAAATAACTATAATGCTTTCACTTTAAAAGAAGTGTTTTTATAGAGGCATTTGGTCTCAAGAATAGGGTCAGAGTATTCTTATTTTAACTTATTACCCCCTTCTCATTTTAACAAATGAGAATAGCCTTTATTCTTGGCAGCCTTCAGAAAAGAAAATATTTTTCTCTCTTTCAAATTACTGTTTTGGAATTCAAAAAAATAAATGAATAGTTGCCTATGCAGTTAAAAAATGAGGGTCTTTCTTTTTTTTCTTTTGAAAATGCTTACTTCACATTAGTTTTGAATTGGTATTTATCTGAATGGGTGTGTCTCAGTCATTCTGAAGGACTCACCTTATACTCAAAGGAAATGATGCTCTTTTCACAAAACTTTTCAAGATGATGATTTTCAATGATGTAGTAATAACAATTAAGGTGAAGTTAACGTCCTCCAAGTCACAGAGATGAAGAGCTAATGACACAATCTAATGAATGACTGGCTAGGTCATCTCTTCTAGGTAAAGCAAATACCCAAGCCCAGGATATCTCTGACAGATACTATGAGTTGATGGACCTAACTCTGCTTTCCTTTCCTGCTGCCTTGTCTGCCTGTACTATAGAGACTATGAAGGCTACAAGCTTCATTTTCCCTCCTCCTTGGATAAGCCAAAGGAAACTGAGGTCCCTTCCCCTCCATTTTGGTTTTCCCGGCTGGGGTTGCCATTACTGAGAGTTACAGGGGTTGTGTTTCCTTGCTGTCATTGACCCTGACGGCCTTCCCTGGAGTTGTTGCTCAAGACAAATGAATGCTCTGTATTTAAGCCACCACTGTAATAATTTCTGTTACCAGCAACTGAGGAGGTCAATGATGTCTGTAGAATGTTTAACACTCTATAGGTCCAAGTGAATAACATCTCAGATACTGGAGGAAATCGGAAAAATTGATAATGCCGAAGTGCTTGAACAGTACTCAAAGAATTATTCGAAAGCTTTCATTCAGTAATTCTCAAAGAACCTCTGTGTGAAAGGTGATATTATCATCCCCATGTTCTTATTGCTAAGACTGAGTTCAAAAGATATTTTAATAATCTGTAAATATAGAACTGTGCTCACACAGCTGATGAGTGATGAACTTTCATTTGTGACCCCATCTACTTGATTCAGAGGCCAACCTGCTGAGACGCCTCTACCTCTGGCTTTCTTGTGATGTAGCGCATTAAGCCTCATATTGTTTAATGAATGTTATTGACATCAGATCACATCTTAACAGATACGCATCAAATTTAGAAGTAGTAAATTTACTGGTATAGTAGAAGATAGAACCTAGTTTGCAAATATGTTACATAGTAGCAATTTATTACATTCATTCACTGCAGATATATATATATCTTCACCACCCAAAATGTGCCAAACACACACTATGCTCTAGGATTATAATAAGTAGAGATAAATATGGCCCTGCTCTCCTAAAACTTGCAGTGTTTTCATAATAGTTTAAGATTCTAAGTTCAAATAATTGAATAAATCTTTGACAAAATAACTAACTTAACAATTTTGTGTGTGTGTTTTTAAAAAACGTTAAATCTATATATTTTATACGATTTATCAATGTTAAGTATAATTTAACCGTATATTTTATTTTGGTTTGGTTTTTATGCTGATAAGAGTTAAGCTGCAATTTCTAAATTTATCTTTGTCAACTGATAATGAAAACTAACATTACCTTCTACAGGCCTATGATGTGAAAATTTCATCTAATTAAATAGAACATTATTGTGATAAACTTTTTATATCAATGTAGTAATGTATAGAGCAATGTCAATTTGAACTTAATTTTCAACTTCTCTAGGTTATTTAAGATATTGGCTTATATTAAATTGACTTAAATATTGTATATTTATAGAAATCAAAATAATTTCTAATTAAGATAGAATAGTTAAACTTTAACTACTAAATATAAGTTTAACTTAACATATTATTTTATATGCTATACAGAACTTCTATCTTTGGGTTATGCTAAGGAGAATATTCATTTTTGTCATTTCAAGCAGGTTTGCAGGAATGTGTGGGGCTTTGGAAAGGTATGTGATGTTGGTTCATGACCTTTAGGAGTATGCTAAATAATAGTGTAAGACATCAGTTCTCATTATCTACCCTTAAACCTAGTTTTCTTCATTAAGTAATTGTAGTCATATGGGTGATTGAGACTATACTAAGAATAATAGACTTAGAGAACCTTAGTTCTTGACTTAATTCATTCTGGAAAGCTGTTCAAGAAGTGATTTGTTAGGAAAATGACTCATTTTTTTCCCCATTAGAAATCATGTAAATTGAATTAATTCATTCCAGACCCCCAAATGATTCTGTTTTAAACTTTCTATAAACAAACATTTCTTAAATTTATCGGACCACCCACTATTAGCCTTAAACAAATCACTTTCAGAGCTCATGACAGGGTTTCTTATAGGAAGTCAATGAGTGTCTTTCAGGAAGTCAGTGTGCAGCATCTTAGCTTTTCTTTTATCCGAATCTACAACTGTTTTTCTACCACCTCTTCAATTGCCTGTGATCATTGTTTCTTTCACACCATTAGCAACATTAGCACTCCTTTTTATTGTTGGTAAGCCTCACCCAAGGATATTTTTTCCACCATTAAGGACACACATCAATTGGTTGCCTCTCCCAAATGCCCTGACCAGGAATTGAACCCATGATCCTTAACAGCCTCTTTATGTTTTAAAAATGTGCTAATCATCCATTTTGCCAGCAACAAAAGTAAATATATATCCACAGCACAATTTCTCCTAGGTGTTATGGTAAACTGATTTTCATTCTCTCTGTTTGTGGCCTGAGAGAGGCTTTTTGTCATGCTGATGTATCAACATGAAAGGGTTGTCAGGTTGAGAACTGAAGTTTTGTTTGAAAATGGGGACATTTTTTTTCCTGCGAATAACTAGGTCAAAACCCAAATTGTTCGAGATGGGAGATGTTGAAGAACCGAGGTGTCACTTTATTAAAACTTTATGAATGCTTTATAGATAATGAAGTGCTAAGATTAATTATACTTATATTACCTCCTATGCTTTATTGTCATTTTAATTAATTACTTGACCACATACTATTTCCCAGGAACCCATGATCTTCTCTTAAACAAATGCTCATTTCTCCTCTAACAGTTCTTTAGTTTTTGCCTTTTATATAATCTTACACCTAAAATTATTTTTTGTTTTCCTCAAAGAGTCCCCAGTGAATCACAAAGATGTATTCTTTCCTCTTATAGAAAGAAATATATTAGAAATAACAGGTTCTATATTACTTAACTTGCTTCAACACTGTGGTAAGAGCTGCGTGGAAAGGGCTGTTAAATAAGAAGAGATGTTCAACTATTGTTACATAGAGTTTGAATAGTAAAGCATTATTGTGTTAGTCTGCTTGGGCTGTAATAACGAAATACCACAGACCAGCTGACTTAGACAGCAGACATTTATTTTCTCAAAGTTCAGGAGGCTGGAAGTCCACGATCAAGGTGTTGTCAGGTTTGGTTCCTGGTGAGAATCCTCTCTTTAACTTGCAGGAGGCTGCCTTTTAACTGTGTTCTCACTTGGCCTTTTTGTGTGTGTGCCCACACAGCCCCTGGTGTCTCTCTCTTTTCCATAAGGACGCCAGGGCACTATCCTTAGGATCTCATTAAACCTTAATAACCTATAGTTCCTATCTCAAAATACAGTTACTTTGGGACTTAGGCCTTTAACATATAAAATCTATGGGAACAACTCAGTTTATAACAATTATTAAAGTAAATATTTCAGAAATTAGGCAGTGTATAGGAAGATCCTGGAGCTTTGTCAATGCTCTGGCTACCCATATCTTCTCAGCTGGAAGGAAATATTACCAAACCCTTATGAACTAGTTGTTTAGTGCATCCCAATAGATAATTTCACTTTCCTCCATTATAATATCACTAAAGGCCTGGTGCATGGGATTCGTGCACTGATGGGGGGGCGTGGCCTGTGGAGATCGGACCACTGTGGGAGCACCACTCATCCCAGTCAGCTGAGTGGCACTCCCACTGTGGGAGCACACTGGCTACCATGGGGCAGCTCCTGCATTGAACATCTGCCCCCTAGTGGTCAGTGCATATCATAGCAACTGGTCGGCCAGTTCTAGTTGTTCAGCCATTCAGTCACTGGGCTTTTATTATATAGGATTGGTTATTTTAATAAATTACCCAGAACCTCTCAGCTTTTGCCATCTATAGGTAAGTTATTTTTATTAGTGTAGGCAGCTAGGAACTAACAAAAGAGAAGAGAGCTAGGCTAGCTGAGCCTAATTAAGTCTGGAAGTTACAGCTTCAGATGCCACAGGGGAAAGCCACATTCTCCACTAAAGGGGACTTAATCTCTGGAAGATCAATTTTTCAATCTCCCCAGGGGACAATGGCCATTAGCCCAGATTATAGGGGAGGTTTATGTCTTCGGTAAAGAAAACCAGTCTCAGAGCCTCGTGGGTATGTCAATGCCACAGACTTTAACTATTGATACTTCCTGAATAGCCTCTCTGTATGGGTGTCTGAGATGCATTGGCTAACAATTCTCAGAGAGTGGCAATAAAGAGAGTTGAGCTTTCCTGGACACTTGATGATCTAGAAGTAAACTTTCTTCAGGAAAATAGAATCCTGCAGGACAAGGATTCATTACATAGGTGTGAACTGACAAGGGGAATGCAAGTCTGGGGAAATGTTGTTCATGTTGTTTTACTGTTCTAAAAGATATATAGCAAAGTACTTTCTCCTTCTTTTGAAGTAAGTCTAATCCTCAATTTCATAAACTCTGCTTCTGAAGATGAAATAAAACATTTTAAAAGGTGTTTGATTCTTATAATCTCTCCAGAAATTGGAAACTTTACTAAGTCTCATAATGTTTTATAAAGGTATTAGAGGCCCAGTGCACAAACATTTGTGCACTCGGTGGTGGGGGGGGGGGGTCCCTCAGCTCAGCCTGAGCCCTCTCGCAGTCTGGGATCCCTCAGGGGATGTCCACCTGCTGGCTTAGGCCCACTCCCTGGGGGATAGGGCCTAGGTTGGCAGTCAGACATCCCTCTGGCAGCCCAGGAGAACCTTGGGGGAGGTACATTTGCCAGCGGGGATGAGGCCTAAGCTGAAGTCGGACATCCTTAGCTCTGCTGGGGAGGCGGGAGATGCTCCTGCTATCACTGCTTTGCTGGCAGCCTTCAGCCTGGCTTTCGGCTGAGCAGAGCTCCCCCTGTGAGAGTGCACTGACCACCAGTGGGGCAGCTCCTGAATTGAGCATTTGCCCCCTGGTGATCAGTGTGTGTCATAATGTCCAGTAATTCCCAGTCATCCTGCTGTTAGGGTCAATTTGCATATTACCCTTTTATTTTATGCCTGGTGTATGGATGGGGGCTGGTTGGTTTGCCTGAAGGGTGTCCCGGATTAGGGTGGGGGGTCCCTCTGGTTTTCCTGGCCAGCCTGGGTGAGAGGCTGAGGGCCATTTTCAGGTTGGCAACACCCCCTTCAGGGAGTGGGGGGGTCCTGCTGGGGTGCCTGGCCAGCCTGGGTGAGGGGCTGATGGCTGTTTGCAGGCTGGCCATGGCCCCCAGCCACCCAAGCTGCCAGTGGAGGCTGGCTGTAAGCAGGTATCTGGGATTTATTTATCTTCTATAATTGAAACTTTGTTGCCTTTAGTGGAGGCCACAGCTGGCCAGAGCAGGCAGGAAGCTGGCTTCCTCCATTGCCGGGGCAACTAAGCCTCCTGCTTGCTCCAGCTCTGTGGCCGCTGGCTGCCATCTTGGTTGGGTTAATTTGCATATAGTTGTTCTTATTGGCTGGTGGGCATGTCTTCGGGAATAGCAAAGGTATGGTCAATTTGCATGTTTCTCTTTTATTAGATTAGATTATGTATATATTTGCATAGATTATCTAAGAATCTATCTATCTCCCTTTTTCTAGAATATAATTGGACAATTTGTGCCACCATGACCTTATTTAGAGTGTCATATTTGAAAATGATTCTCATTTAATCAGGCCTGACAAACCCACTATTAAATAGCAAGGTTTACTTTATATGTGAAGCCAAAGTTCAAAACCTGGAAAACCATCAGGTTAACTGGCCTACCGGGTCTCAGCCTGAGATGGTAACAACGTTACTTCCTTGTACATCATATATCTTAGCCAACTTGAGGACTTTGCCCAAATGCATAGAAAATGCAGGTGAAGTCTGGCGAATAGTAGTTATAATACAGGTTTATAAAAGTCCAATACAAAAATCCTGGTGAAAACTCCCAGATGTAACTGTATTTCCTGGTTTTAGTAGTAGCTTAATAATTCATTGATTTTTATCTGCAGAGCAAACCCGAGGAGGCTCATGTGGCTGATTTAAATTCTGATGCTCTTTTATAAGCAATCAGGTCAAATCTAATGATATTTGTGATCAAGAATTATCATTAGCAGTTAATTTCATCATGAGTGGAAAAAGTGTCAGGAATTTGGACATCAGAAATTATGGTGTCCTTTCACGATATGCTGGGAGTTAGTCAAGCAGAACTTTTGGTGATTATCTGATTCTATAGGAGCATACTTCTTTGTTTTAGAATTCTGTAGAGATAGAACTTAAATTGTAAAAGATTAATAGTAATGCAAACATTTCCTTCTAGAGGCGCGGAAATAATTATTATTTATGGCAATTCATTGTGTCCCCTGTAGAAAATATCTATGTCAAATTCTTTTTGCAACCAGTTGTAACATCTTACTTCTTTTCTCATTAACATGTCTCCAAGGAAATAAAGCAGGAATCCCCAGAACTATAGGAAAAAAGCACAAGGAAATTGTGGTATTCATGTCTCCAAAGAGAGGAAGTGCTTTCAAAAAAGTTGAGGGGTTAACTGCTCCTAATGTTTCTGAGAGGCTAAGTAAGATGAGGAAAGAAAAATACTGAAGAAATAACTTTAGTGGAGTGAAGGGGCAGAGGGAGATTATGTCAATCCAGGCATAAGTAAAAGAAAATGTTGGAAATGAGTATTGACAGCTGTGGCATTATAAAAAAATATATATTTGGTCTTTGTCCCCAGTTCCTGGCACAGAGCTTCTAAAACCCTTGGAATTTCCTGAGTTATAGGAGTGTCTTTTGTTATTCATACCAAGCCCCCTTCTACTACAGAAATTCTTCAGTTAATGTAGCCCTCATAGGTTCTTGTGAACCGTGACTTTAAGTGAAACACACAATGAGATGAATTTTACTATAGGCTAATGGGCATAAACAAGAGTTGAGTGCCTGCTGCATACTTCTGGTCACAAAAACATCATCAAATGTCTGAATGAACACCCCAAACACTAATAATATTAAACACAGAAATAAATGTGAGCTATATAGTTAAGAAATATGAATAATAATAAGCCAAATAATTATTTCCCACCTGCTATATCAATTCAAATTAAGGATGGCCAGAGCCTGTGCTAGCAACTCAGGGTCCAAGTGGGACCCAACCCAGGACAGTACACCCTTCTATTGCAGGCACACTCACCCAAGCTCACACTTACTCAGACTGGGACTGTGGTAGGTGATTTGATAGGTATGAGCAGAGCAGGACAATTGGCCAGGTATGGAATGTCACTAGGGTAAAAACTCCAGGACACCTAGCAACAGATACCTAGAACTGGGAAAGCAAGTATTGGAAATAAGTATTATTAACTAGGATCTTGCCCCTAAGGCACCCTTCACTCTTCTATATTGACTCTGGTCATACAGATCAGATCCTCCTCCCGATCTTTTCTCCCCTAGCATAAGACTAGCATGTAGGTAGTCTTATGGTAGACTTTCCCCCTTAGAGAAGAACAAGTGGGCTGGGGGGAAAAAAAAACACAAAAAAAATAAAAAGTCATCTGACTTTCATACTAGGACAGGAGACACCAAGATAGACTTGAATAGATCAGCTTGAAGAAGGAAGCAATTAACCCTTTCCAAGGGGTTTAAAGGAGCATTAGCCCACACCCTGAGGCAGCCCTTTAAGCTTCCCCCTTGAAAATTCCTTTTCATTAAATTTTTGCTCTAATTGCTGAATAAACTTTCTCACTCGAGTTTGAGTCTTCAATCTAAATTCTTTTTTACCAAGAACTCAAGTATCTAGTTCCACTTTTGCCATTTACAGAATGTAGACTGCTCATTCACTTCACATGCAAGTCTTTGGGACATGTGCGGAAGCTGGAGCACTCTGAGAAAATGTATGCAGACATTCATGAGCATGTAAACTCCACACAGATAATGACCCTGGCCAGGAATAGTGTTTTATATTTTCTTCCTCATCACATTATAAGGAAAAGAGATAATAAAATAATAAAATTAAATAATTTTATCTGAGGACCTGCTGTATACCTGAGTTTATGCTAATGAGGTAACTAAGGAAAGGGGTGCTAGATAGCTTCAGGATGGGGATTTGTCACCAGAAAGACCAAACATGTGATTCAAGGATAGTGATGGGGGAGAGAAGAGGAGCTTGAAATCTATACTAATAAAAGGATAATATGCCAATTAAGGTGGATGTCTTCTGGGCGTCCATCCGGACATCCATCCGGACAAAGCCACAGTGGCTGAGAGGCCTGGGGCTCAGGCAGCCATGGGCTCAGGCAGCTGTGAGCCCCAGGGCTCAGGCCTCGCAGCTGCCATGGCCAGCAGTGGCAGCAGCAGTAGGGTGATGGGGGTGGCGCCTTCCCCTGATCATCCCTCTTATCTCCTGCAGAGGGAGGCCAGACTGCAGCCTAAGCCATCAGTAGGACATCCCCTGAGGTCTCCCAGACTGTGAGAGGGGGCAGGCAGGGCTGAGAGATCCCCCACCATCCAGTGAACAATTTTCTATGTACCAGGCCTCTAGTTGGGTTATAAAAACTGTTGAACAAAACATTTAGGAGAGTTTCTGGGTTGGTAAACACATTAGGGTGTCAGGAAGGTGGCACAGCCAAAGATGACATGGAAGCTCCTAATCATCCCTCCTTGCAGACATGTCCTTTGCATCTCTTCCATCTGGCTGTTCTGGACTTTCATTCTTTATACTAAACTGATAATTGTTAATTATGGTGTTTTCCTTAGTTCTGTGAATCACCATAACAAATCATCAAACCTCAAGGGGAGTTGTGGCAACCCCGAATTTGTAGTCGGCTGAGAAGCAGTACAAGTAGCCTGGGCACCCCTTTGGCATCTGGCATCTGAAGTGGGGGCAGTCTTGCAGGATTAAGCCCATGTTCTGTGGGGTCTTCTATAACTCTGGGATGTGAGTTTCTGAACTGAATTGAATTGCAGACACCCAGTTGGTGTCAGTGAATTGGATTGTGCTGGAAGAAACCACACAATAGCTTTTCTGAGCAGTCTGGTTTTCGTGAACAGACAGTGATACTGCAGTAGTAGAACGAAAGTACAGGGATACAAGGGATAGATTTATAAATCCATGATATCTTGTGTTTTGAATACTTTCCAATGGGCTCTTATAGATATTCTTAAAACCCACAAAAGTCCTGTAAGACAGAGGACATGATATTATTTTTCCCAGGTCACAGAAGGGAAAAGAGATAACTTTTTTAAAGCTGCATAACTGTTACACAGTGAAGCTGGAACATTAATGTTATTCTCTCGGTGATATCAAACTTCTCTTTGACTCTAAAAAGTATAAGCCTTGAGAGTTTCCAATTTAACTTCAAAAACCAATTTAAAATATAGAATCAGGGAGACCTGGCTAAGCAGCTAGGACTATACCTTGAAAAACCAATAATTTTTTCTTGATTTTAAACATTGAGATAATCTCAAAGTCCGTAGCAGAAGAATTAGCTCCAGTGTGGTCTGGGCTGAACTTACCCCAACGGGAAAAAATCTATGCCACAATTCACTGGGCCTCGGAAAGGTTGTACACAGAAGTCTGAGGAAGCGGGGAGATAGTTTAGAAATGGCTGCAGCCTAGATACCCTCTCACCTGTGAAGGAGAAAGGAGAAAAAAGGAAATCAAGAAACTATGGCTGCTTTTAAAAAAAAATAAAGAGCTAATATGTAGGAAATGGATATATTGGGTTTGTACTCTTCTAGTGGGCAGAACATGGATTAATTGATTCACATAAATATAAAAATGATTTTTCAACAACCATAAATGCATATTAGTGAAATGGACTGCCTAAGAATTGCTGAGGTCTTTGATCTGAGAGATATTCAAGGTGACTTTGGTTGATAAAGTGTGGAAAAATCATAGTGCCTACTTTTAAATTTCTTGAAAGTTGGTGCTAAAATCATTCCTATATTTATACTCTGATTTTATTAGAAGTTATTTGGGACTTTAAGTATTAAAAGGTTCAGTTAACCTTTCAACTTTGAATTAAATAAATCAAATTAAGAAAAAAAGTATCCTATCTAGGGTGGGGGGAAAAAATGGACACATATGTAATACCCTTTGTAATAAAAAAATTAAAAAAAAGAAAAAAGTATCCTTTGAAGGTACAGTAAAATATAAACTACAGTTGACCCTTGGACAACCTGGGGGTCCTGTATAACTTTTGATTCCAGAGAAACTTCACTACTCATTCTCAGCCCTCAAAATTAACAGGGGGTTGGTTTCAGGACACCCTGTAGATACTAAGATCCATGGGTGCTCAAGACCCCCCATATATAAAATGGCCTAGAACTATGTATAGAATCTGCCTTCCACAGAATACTATTTTAAGTCCACAATTGGTTGAAACCTTGGATATGAAATATGGGGAGAAGTAGAGACAATCTATATTAATTGGAAAAAATTCAAGTGGGCCCATGCAACTCAAACCCATGTTTTTCAAGGGTCAACTATATCTCCATTTCTTAGAGAATAGCAATAGTATTAGCTGAAATGAGGGTGATGAATTTTATGCTAAAATAAAAAGTGGAGAAGGATCTGACCACTTGCCATTTATTATGATAAATAAAAAATATATTTTGTGGTGGTTCAGTATTTAATTCTGAATTAATTGCGTATGTAAGTTATAATGTCTGTGGGGAAGGACATCAAGACAGAAGCAATCCAAGCCTTTTTAATTTAAATAAATTTACTAAAAAATAAAGATGTTGGAATAATCTTTTCTGGATAATAGCGATATAGGAAGTAATAGCAAAGGTCTTATTTTCTTCCACCAGAAATTGCAAACTCAATGGCCCTAGTAGAAAGGCAGTGCGCATATTAGTGAAGAGAAAGAGTTATAAACTTATTTTGACTATAACCACATGTTTAGCAGCATTCACTGTGGCCTCAGTTTATTAGATTTAAAAATAATTATTTTAGAATTTCTCTTTCAGTTGATATAACTTTGCATCATGCATCTTTTCCATATACTCTGTCCAGGGGCCTTAGTCTATTTCTTATGTTTTCACTTTTGACAAAGACATGGGTACAAGAAATATTTCAATTTTTCTCATAATTATGAGAAAATAACAGCACAAGTCAACAATTTGAAAATGCCATTTGGTCAGTCTCAGAGACCAGGAGACCAATGGGAGCGGGGAAAAAAGAGAACATGCTCACTTTTAGAGAGAGAATCCACATTGGGCATCACCATGGGAGCAAATGGACCAGCATTGGAAAACTACAGGTTGTAAGGAGAGGATGAAAATCTATGTTTTTATGTAAAATCATCTGCCTTTTATAAAAGGAAAACAACTAATTCAAGAAACACAGTAACTACACTATATGGACTACATAGTGAGATTTTTTTTCCAAGCTTTGTCATTTAGACCTTGAGCCTGGTTGGATTAGCATTATAGAAATTGTCTGTGAATATATAAGAACAAATAAGAATCAGAAAGACTAACAACAAGATTGTTGTTAAAGCCTTGTCTGCTTTGTTGATGTGTCTGTGGAATTCCTTAATCAGACACGCAAACAACTGAATAAATAATACATGCATCCTTTTTAGTTTGGTTCAAAATGATGCTGGGGATGGTATGACATGCATTCTTATACATTACCTTCCTATAATATCAGATATAAACATAATATATTTGAGTTTTAAATGCCTTGTATGTTATTTGGTTAAAATAAAACAGCCATTTCTCAGAGAAATTTCCTACAATTACCTAAGAAAGCCTAGTCTTTGCTTACTGACACTTGTAAAGTAAAAATGAATTCTTTCACTAAAGCTCTGCTTGCGTTTAGTCATGTTCTCATGCCCAAGTCTCCTCTCCTTTACGAATGCTTTCTTCGTCACTACAAGCCACTAAGCATCTTGTTCTCAGTGCTTACAGTTCCCTTAATGCTACTGTTTATTAAACACAAGTGATGGAAAGACCATCTCTAAAGTCATTGAATGCTATATTTTAAGGCATTATTTTATATATAAATTTGTTCTCCACACTAAGTTGCTCGTAACTAAAGTACATAACATAGATACATATAAAATGATGGTTAAAATAAGTCTTTGCTGCAATGGTATTAAAATCTAAAACATAATTTTAAGAAGTACAAAGAGAAGAATTATTAAATATCAAAAGAACCCTCCATATATGTATTAAATGTTTTTTTATTCTTGACACTATTATAGATGTCTTCTGTTTTCCCCACCTTTGCCCAGCCCCTGCCACCCTTCCCCTGACCTTCACCACACAGTAGGCTGTGTCCAGGAACTATGCATATTACATTTTATCTAGTTTTTAATTAATGAGGAAACTAGTATGATGCTACCGTCAATTCAAAGTGGAGTTCAAAATACCAACAGCACATATAGGCGAAAGGGAGCAGAATTTGCCTCCCCAAATATGCCTCTTTGGCATAAGGATTGTCTGGGGCTGGTTACTTTTGAGAAGCTGCCACTATGAGAATCTCTGAAAGCAAAGTAGAAGTTGCCTTTTTTTTTTTACATTTATAAAGGAAATCTCAACTTGTAAGGGTGTCTTCCTCTCTATGTACTAAAGAGAAGGAGAACTAAACTTCAAAAAACACTTATTAATGAAGAAGGTAACAACTTAGATTTGTATAACAACCTTGCCCTATGTGGTGTGCTTTTCCTGGTAACCTCCAATTAACTGCCCCCTTTCCCATTTCTGCCCTCAGCATCTTTCCTTCGTCTTTAGCTAAAGATGACATCTACAGTGATGGCTCGGGTCATTTCAGAGTCACTTCTTTTTCTTGGTCTCTCCCATTTTTTTTTGAATTAATTTTAATTTCTGAGGAAAGTGTCAAAATAATTGTTGTCAGTTATCTACAACTTATGGAGTTCTACTTGGTTCAACAATGATTAAAACACATAACGTGCCTGCAACCTTATCTTTCTATACACTGAAGGCTGTTTTGTGTGTGTGTGGGTGCATGCATGTGTGTATTTTGGTCTACTTTGTAACCTTTCACTGAAAGTGTCTTTCTTGACAGTGATGAATCAATATGTGCTATACCTGATGACTATATTCCATGACTTGCCAGCCTTCTGGGTCCCTCTCTATCTCAAACAACTCCTCATGCCTATCTTAACATTACCTTGATCTCCCTTCAAATGGGATCAATGTTATTGTGGACCTCACAAAGACAGGTTCATTTAGTGTGAAACTCAAGACTGAATTTATCTGCTGAGATCAACTCTCCGTGGTCAACTGAGAGCCCAGATGTTATGAATAGTAAGATTCAAGTGGGCATTTGCTGGCAGGGGCTCCTCACAACTCTTTATACCAGGAAAAAACTCAGACTAATCTGGGCTTCCCTTCATTATGCCCAGCTTATTTATACCATCTGAGTCAGCAACTGCAGAGAATTCCTGGTTTCATATTTCGTCCATGGGACTGAGACATACCCCATCCAGTCAGCTGGTGTGACCCAGGGCTTGATGGGCATTTGCTGGCAGGGGCTCCTCACAACTCTGTATACCAGGAAAAAACTCAGGCTAATCTCTCTGGGCTTCCCTTCACCAGGAGATCATGGGTCGATTCCTGGTCAGGGCACATGCCCAGCTTATAAGCTTGATCCCCATTGGAGGGTGTGCAACAGGCAGCTGATCAATGACTCTCTCTCATCATTGATGTTTCTATCTTTCTCCCTCTCCCTCCCCCTTTGAAATAAATAAAATATATATTAAAAATAAAATAACTGCACAATTTGGATACCTTATTTATGGACAATGGACCTAATTGAGAACTTGGGTGAGAACTTTTCCTTAAAAGTGGCCTTCCCTTTGTCTCAGTGGAAAACAATTTAAGTTGTTACCTGAATCTGTGTCTCTTGGGCAACTGCTCCTTTTGTTCAAATAAATACCTTTAATTCTTTATTACAGTCTAAAATTAATAGTATCCATGTTATGTGTCTCTCTCATCTCTCTCTCTCTCCCTCTCTCTCTCTCTCTCTCTCTCTCTCTCTCTCTCCTTCTCTCCCTTCTACTCTCTCTCAAAATCATTGGGGAAAAAATCCTCCATGAGAATAAATAATAATAAATAATAAAAAATAAACTATTAATAGTTGTAATGAATCAATGGAACATACACACACACACACACACACACACACACACACAGGCTTTGGAATAGGACCTCTTGCTTTTGTTCCCAAAATCTATACTCATATCCACTACACCATATTACAGTGACAGGTTGGTTAAGTAACATATGCCCATAATTCACAGTAAAAAAAAATCCAGC
>NW_006287546.1:1281448-1282094 GCF_000327345.1 Myotis davidii | reverse complement strand
GTGTCTTGGCTCAGAAACTTTAAAACGGAACTACTTTATGACCCCGTAATTCCACTTCTTGGAATTTACCTGAAGAAGCCCTAAACACTAACTCAAAAGAATATATGCACCCCTATGTTCATTGTAGCATTATTTACAACTAGAGGCCCCGTGCACAAATTCATGCACCAGTGGCGTCCCTCGTCCTGGCCTGTGGGATCAGGCCAAAACTGGCTCTCTGATATCCCCTGTGGGGCCCCAGATTGTGAGAGGGCACAGGACAGGCAAGGGACCCCACCAGTGCACGATCAGGGCCAGGGAGTGGAAGAAATATTTTAGAGGCTGGGGAGGGACCAAGGGAGGGTTCCAGGGCGTGTTTGACCTGTCTCGCCCAGTTCCTATCAGCCAGACCCCAGCAGCAAGCTAACCTACCCTTTGGAGCAACTGCCCCCTGGTGGTCAGTGTACGTCATAGTGACTGGTCGAATGAGCAAATGGTTGGAGGGACACTTAGCATATTAGACTTGTATATATATAGATATCTTTGAACTCATCCCTTTTATTTTAAAAAGTAGTTTGCATTATAGATTAAAAAAAATCACAAACTTCCCTAACCGGTTTGGCTCAGTGGATAGAGCATCGGCCTGTGGACTCAAGGGTCCCAGGTT
>NW_006287546.1:1251147-1281032 GCF_000327345.1 Myotis davidii | reverse complement strand
CTAAATATTTGTAGGGGAAAACTGGAAAATATGAGCAGTTACCAAAAATCAGACGTGGGTAATAAACCAGGTGATGTGAAATGAAAGTGTCCTGCTATAAATACTAAAGAGAGTAATTTTCATATGATAGTTTCTTAAAATACCCTTCCAGATAATGAAACATCATTGCAAAGTCCAATTTAGCAAAACATTTTAGGGGAACAGGGAAGAGGAAAGGCATTAAATAATTTCTAGAAATGCAGGTATCTTTAAAAAAAATAAATTTCAAACTCTTTTTTCCTTATGTCATCAAATTTGTCAAATAACTAATCTTCACTTCTGTATTTGCACTCATCACTGATCATCTGTTTTTTTTGGTGTCAGCACACTACAGAAGTTCTCAGGAAGAAGCTTTCATGACTTTTCCAACATGACGGACAGTTTTCTGTCCTTGCATTTAAACTCTCTTGTTGGCCCTGGCTGGTTTGGCTCAGTGAAGAGAGCATCAGACTGCAGACTGAAGGGTTCCAGGTTCAATTCTAGTCAAGGGCATGGCCCTAGGTTGCAGGCTTTCAGCCCTGGTTAAATTTCAAACGCTTTTTTCCTTATGTCATCAAATTTGTCAAATAACTAATCTTCACTTCTCTGTTTGCACTCATCACTGATCATCTGTTTTTTTTTTGTTGTCAGCACACTACAGAAGTTCTCAGGAAGAAACTTTCATGACTTTTCCAACATGACGGACAGTTTTCTGTCCTTGATTTTAAACTCTCTTGTTGGCCCTGGCTGGTTTGGCTCAGTGAATAGAGCATCAGACTGCAGACTGAAGGGTTCCAAGTTCAATTCTAGTCAAGGGCACGGTCCTAGGTTGCAGGCTTTCAGCCCTGGTAGGGGGCGTGCCAACGAATCAATGTGTCTCTCTCACATCAGTGTTTCTCTCTGTCTTTCCTTATCTCTTCTACTCTCTCTAAAAATCGATGGGTAAAATATCTTTAGGTGAAGATTAAAAAAATAAATAAATTGAACTCTCTAGTCACCCTAATTCGATCACCATCAACTTCCCTGGTCCTCTGTATTACTCCTGGCCTCCCTCCTTCTCTCTTACTTTACTCACTTTAGAAGGTCATTGTTCTCTATAGGTAATCTTCAGCCCACAACTTTTCTAATGCTACCTTGTGGGCTATGGGAGTGGCATGAGATAGATGGCACACAGCTTTCTAATTAATGAGGATGCTTTAATAAATTATTATATGCAACAGGGTAGATGGGGTTAAGGGAAATTAACAGGATAGATAGTTCAGAACTGCGGGGCCAGCAATGGAGGAATTCATCATCCCTAGGCCTAAAAGAACTCCATGAATGAAAGGTGATAGCACCCACACACTGCAGACCCCCAGAGGGAGCTGTAGCGTGTGTGGTGTGTGCATGTGTGTGTGTGTGTGTGTGTGTGTGTGAGAGAGCGAGAGAGAGAGAGAGAGAGAGAGAGAGAATGATACAGTTCATTATGCACAAGGCACTATACAATTCCTGGGGTAGGATAATAAGACATCTGAACCTGTTCTTTGCCTCATGAAACTTCACATTTCAGTTGTTTGATTCACTGGAGTTAACCAAGAGGCAAAAAACAACAGATTTAACATTGCTAAATTTCCTGTCATTCACAGAGCCAATTAGGCTAATTTTAATAAATTGAAATGACAAAAATATTTTGATCAAATCAAACTTTCTTTCATGTATATAACCTGAACTACTTGTTCCATTTACTCACAGTTTTGCACCAAGGAATAATTTTTATGTCTGAGATGATCCCTGTGATAAATACCCCTCAAGACCAAGAACCTTGTTATCACAGATTGCCAGTGATTCAAAGTCTTACTTTATCATCTTAAAGAGATAGAATAATATAAGGTAGAAAGAGTACTAGATATTGGGTCAAAATAATTACAACTATCTGAATTAGTCTTGGCTACATTACAACCATGATATGTAACCTTTTCTTACCCACTGAAATTTTCTGGGGCTCGGTTTCCATATGTAAAAGAATGACTGAACCAAAAAACACTAAGGTCTTTTCTAGCTCATGCACATCACACTTCAGTTAATAGCTTATAATTCTCAGACTGTTAAAATATGGTGCAAAAATTTTACTCCAGGGGAAACCATTTACAATACCCTTGACTAATTTAGTCCTTAAACAGAAAATCTGATTGTATTTATTTTTAAAATACACTGCATAATATTTTTAAAATGAAATAAATTTCTGATAGATTCCCCTAGTAAGCAAAAATCCATATTTACTTTTTAGTTTATCTCATTTAATATAGATTGTGGTCTAGTGAATAATTTCCAGGCTTTCTTAATTATTGATTATTTAATTATTTCACCATCTTTAAGAACAAGTGTCTCAACCAAGGGTATGCACGTTAAGTGGATAACAAAGATCAACCTAGAATTGGAATGTCAATTACAACACACACACACAACAGTATAGCCGATGCCATACCTTCAGCTCTCATAAAATATGAATTTTCCTACATATTTTTTCCGGATGCCATCTTCACTCAATAAAAAACACATTTCTGAAGCATTAGTGTAAGTTGCTATTTATGCCAGTCAGTAATTCACATCATCTGCAAAAAACATGTTTGTATCCTTTCGACACCCTTCAGAGATGAAAGGAAGGAATTTGTGTGCTAAAATGGCTTCATGTGCCCAAATCATGCAAATTTTCTCAGCCAATTCTTAAGATTTGCAGATGTGTAAATTGCTTCTGTTTTTTTTTTTTTCTAAGAGTAGGTATACAACAGAATGAATCTCAAATCAGTTTTTGTCCCACCTCATCATTCTGAAATTCCATTCTTCAAATGTTGAGAATGGACTTATTATTGAGGAATTGTGAAATTCTAAATGAAGTCTAATCTTCCAGTTTAATGTTTTATGAGGCAATTGTGTAAAAAAACTATAAATGCAAAAGATGTGTGTCAGTGTGTGTAAGCACACATGTTTACATAGCATAGGCATATACGACACACTTTGAGATCAGAGCTCATGAAGCATCAGGGTGGTTGGAAAAAAAAACCTTAGGGCTTGGCACAGAATAGGAAATGCATCGTGTTTAATACAATCTGGATGGCAATTGCAGGATTGTACAAAGTTTCCGGTACATAAATAACACCCAATAAAGTGTTTTCTGATAATCACAACATCCGGAGATCACTGTCTCTGCAAACTTACAGGGGAATGTTTTTAAGCTGGTACATTTCTCAAACTTATTCTGTTGAATTTATTTAATTTTATATAATAGACTTCACACATTTGAGGGGAGAACACCTTTCTAAGACAACAGGGAAGCATTTAATTCTATGGGGGGGGTATTATTTCAAAAGACTTTCCTGTGACTTAGACACATTTACTCCTTTCCCAGTCAGCTTTTTGGTGGCCCTTTAAATCACATTAGAGTTTCCTTAACAAATACATAATGACAGACTGCGGTGGGATTTAAAAGCCACTTCAATGGAAAGAAATAATAGCATAAGGCTTGAGTAGAAGCATGAGAAACCCTGTGCGTGTTGGTGATAAATGCAATGAGTTATCATGAGGATGAATTTGGGTAACTGATGACTTCCCAGGAGCCAATCTGGCTGGAGCAGAAGTCCATACTCCTTTGTCTTTTCCACGGGAGAACCAAAGTACGGTGAAATCTCTCCAAACTTTATTCAGATTAGAAGAGGCCCTTTCCTCTGTTTTCTCCCAAGTAGCCATTCACACTGTTTAGCAACTTTCTGGGCCAGGAAGAAAGTCCACAACACTGATAGGAGCACTGCAATGCGCTCTCTGTAACTTAAAACATGACTTGTGAGGAGCCTACACAGGAAAGTCACGCTGAGTGGCTTGCATTGGATGAAGGTTTGCTCTCTGGTGTGAAGCAAGATATGCTCCTGCTTTCTAGTGACCCCCTTACCATGTTCCTTGGCTGGGACCAGCAGGCAGAAGCCGTGACTAAGTAAAGGAAAGAGCCGAGGCCCATGTCCCTTTCTCTAAATGGCTTCCCTTTTTTTCCCCATGAGAAATGATGCATTCTCTTCTGGATAGAAAGTCTCTGAGGCACCCCAGGTGAGCTGAGTCCCCAGAACTGGGGAAGATTATAGCGGATGATGGGGAGAGGAAAGGTAGGAAAGGGAGAGAAGCAGAGAGAAGACAGAGAGTCCAGAAAACACTGGATAACCTCCCTGTAACTTTTTGACAATAGTTTGTGGGCGGCTCTCTGCTATAATATGGGGGTTTGAACTGGAATCACTTGGTATATGGTGGGGGACATAATTTTCTACCTCTCCTGACTAAACATAAAAAATATCAAAAATAAATGAAGTGCCTGAAAACCACTTTTTCCCTCCTTTTTTTATTGATTTCTACAAAATCCGTCTCCACCTACCTCATAGTAGGGTCTCTCATAATTCTATTTTTTTAAGTGTGAATTTATATTGAAAACATACCTCTTTTCTAATGGTGCTAGCCATAATGATCTCAACAATCCATTATTAAAGAGTCAATAATAAAATAGTCATTATTCCAGTGACATGCTTTTTAAGCCTAAGAATGTTGTGAACATATGCTATTTCACACACACACACATGCACACAAACACACAATTTGACAAACATTTCTTACTACCCTATTTTGGAACTAAATGCTGTTGAGGTTTTGGGGACTAAATATTGCTGTTGAGGGTTTTGTTTTGATTTGATTTGACTTGATTTTTAGTCTTCCAAAGCTAAATCTTTCTTTGACAGCAATGCCATTTAATCATCTTTTTTAAAACCCATCTTTCTTTCTATCATGTTCTCAAGGACTTCTGGCCTAAAATAGAAATGTAGAAAAATCTCTCTCAAGAATTCCTTCTCAGAAGTACAAGCCTTACTTGCTACCTCCTTCCTTCCTACCACCAGTTAGTTATCTCGGTTTCTGATGCCTCAGCTCGTTATCTCCTTCAATGGCTCCTAAATGACTAATGACCACGTGAGCACTGATCCCTGGGCCTCCTGTCAACCACCATCATCCCTGGACCTCTGTGGCGGTTCCCGTGGCTGAACGATGTCCACTTCGTACAAATATCACCTACTTTGTTCTCCGTAGACTGTAAATTTTCTGGTTTTTCTTGTCTTACTCTGTCTAACTTCTTCTTACTAGTACTAACTTTATTAGTCTTTCTACCCTTGAATGTGGGAGTTCCCACTTTTTATTCTATGTATGCTAATTCACTCAATGAATATACCTATGGCTTACTTTTATATGTCTGGTGTTTCTGTGTCATCAATGGGAATCCAATTGGATCATTGATTGTCACTTCAAACTCAATGTGTTCAAACTTGAACTCGTCATATTTCTCCAAAAACTGGGTTTTCTTTAAATCAATTCATTTTTGTTCCTGGTATGGAGCCATTGCTCTTAGTGTATTTTGGAGTCATTATTCTTTATCTGTTTTTTCTTTTCATAATCTCCTCCTAAATTGTCCATGTTTTTACTTTAAAAATGATTTGTGCTGAACTCTTTTTCTCCACTCCTATGGCTACCCCCTGATAAATTATGATCATAGTTCTGCAAATTCACTTCTACGTTATTACATGATTTTCATGCCAAAACCACAGGTCTTCCTGAATACATTGGCAATGCCTCCTAGATTCTACTGCTTCAAATCTAAATCCCCTCTTACCTAAATCAAGCTTGTCAAGGTGGTTCTGATTCCATGTGGTTAAAATTGTCACACTGAAAAAGAAGCATAGTAGTATCTCTATTACATTCTATGTCCTTGCACATCTTATTTAAAATATTTTCATTTGTTTTTGCCTGGAAGATAATGTAACCACACAGAAACTTTGTTTCTTTAATATATGATCAGTTTTCCTTTCTTTCCTCTTGATTCTAACTGACCTAATAGCACCAAGACTCACCTGTCATCCTTCTTAAGGCCCATACCCTTCATTATTAAGCCCTTAGGATATAAGAGTTTGGTCAGCATCAAACTGTCTTAAGAATAAAGCTTCAAATATGTTGACCATGAGAACAGAGTTTTGGTCAAACTAAAGAACACATCTTGACCTCAGTTGTGTTTCAGCCCTAGGTCCATGACAGCAGCGTGAATCTACTGGCCCCACTCAGCCAGACAGAAGGACGCCATGGCTGACATCAGCACCTGATACAGTGAACAACTACTCCCTACCCTGATCCCAACAAATTAGTAAAGCCCAGGACCCCAACTCTCTTAACCACCATGATTGATAATTTTTCTTATATATAATTTGTCCCCATGCAGACAATCAGGGAGCCAGGCTTTTGCCCAATAGCTTACCTGTGACTTCAGGCTTGGCACCATTTCCTTAAATAAGCCTTTACTTTCTAACTCCTGTTCACATTCTTAGTGAGCTTTGATGTGCACAGGCAAACAGACCCTTTTAGTCTGATAACAATATTTTCATATTCTTCTGTATGAAAATGTTTTATTACCATAAACTTAATTTAGGTTTTAACAATCCAAACCTTGTCTCTTTTAGCAGTTTCACATTTGCTTCTTGTGATATGAAAAACATTTATATCTGTTTATCATTATTATATCATTATCTCCATAACCCTCTCCCTGAGACAGACACAAAACCTAGAGCATTGCCCTTCGTTTCTATGTCAAATACTAGGCATGAATGTAATTCATGAGCCACCAGTATATTTTAATGCATTTACTAGTAACATTTTTCTCTTCCCACAGTATAATTCAAAATTCACTCTATTTACAAATCAGTCAATTCTTCATCTTCCACCTCTTATTCCCACACCCGCTGATGTCCTCCATGTTCTCAACCTCTCTCACTCACCTTCCTCTGAATCCTCAGGCCGCCCCCTCAAGCAGTTCCTTTTGCTCCTGCCAGGTTCTCTTTAACAGGTTGCCTCCTGAGCCGATAGCATTCTGCTCTCACCACAGATATCACTTGGCTTTGCCTAACTCTCAAATCCACATGGACTTACCTGCTTTTATATTTCCATCCTGCCCATTCATTCACTAGCACCTTCCCTATCTAAAACCCCTTGAATAACGGTTGTCTTGTAAGGTATTAAGTAAAAGGTAGTAAGTTAAAGAAAGTCCATTAGCTGTTTCATTTAGTGTACAATGTCAGAACATATTGTTATTTAATAAATATCAAACTATACTGGCAATAACCTCAAGTTAATAACATTCCAGATGATTTGGTATAATGTTGTCAAATACATAAATCACTAGGTCCAAAAAATAAGATAATCAAATTTAAGAAATACTGCCCAAAGCTTATTTCATTCAAAGATAGATAAGCATGTGAGGTTCACAGAAGGCTGCTCTTCCCCAGTGTCCACCCTTGTTCATATCTCTGCACCACCACCCCCAACCCCTGCAACTTTCAGGCAGTATATCAACCAATGAGCCACATTCACCCTAGGCTTATGGTATTTCCTGTTTGGCAGCTTAAACATTTTTGTAAACCAAATGCTCTAGAGTGGTAGGTTAAACACAACCTCACTGTAGATGTGACTACAGAGAAGGTCCACTCCAAAAGCACTTAAATGTGTAGCAGAATGTTATTTATACTCAGCTAATGTGGCTCCCTATAAAATAAACAGCCAATTTGATTTTCCTTATCTGCATTTTATGGAGCACCCGCATTCCTGTATTGGGGAACTCCTAGCCAGTTTGTATATGTAGACACCTTGAGTTTTTCCCCTATGTTTTCCCATACACCATAGTAGGTTTTTAATGCATGATTTGTGAATGAGAGAAAGGGTATTTGTAGCTGACTTTTCTCTACAGAAAGTTCTTAATTACCATTCAACTTATCCATTAAAAAAAAAAGACATTAGATATGTGAAAGGATATGACTCTCAAAAGAGCATTGAGGTAATATCAATTGCCATGACTTCAATTGCTAATTATTATCAAATGCTACCTAAAAATATTTCTGGCACATGTCTCTAGTTTGAACTTGAAATTATATATCCTACTGCCTAATCTACATCTGATCTTGGATATCTTAGGTAAAGACTACTGGAGTCATTAGTTTCTCGTCCTCATCCCCCCACCCCTAACCCTCTCACCCTCTCAACACCACTCTAGTTATGCTGTCTGCACGGAGTGATTGCACCTCTACCTACAAAGTGACTCAAGGGAGAAACTGAATATCCTTCTTTACTTCTTGCTCCCCAGGTTCACATAAACACTAAATCTTACCTAAGCTTCCCCCTGGAGAAAGGCCCCTTATAACCATTAACTTCTCCCCTTTCCTAATGTCTGTATTTCAATTTAGGGCAGTTTCTCTCTCTGCCTTCATTCTTTCTCAATTCCAACCACTCCTCGCTCTTCATTCGAAGTCATCTTTTTAAGAGTGATATTATAATTGTGGTTCTCTGCTTAAATAACTTGGTTATTAGTCTTATAATAGGTTCAAAAACTTTAAAAATACTTATTACTCCATGATATAACCCTTACCTCTCCAATCATATTTATTGCCACTTACCCAATGCATCTCCACATCTAGAATTTTTATTGCTATTAATCTCAAATTATTTCAGTGTTTTTATCACAGCCCATTGTCTTGTATTTTTGGACCTTCTCAAATGTTGTTTCTTCAAACTGAATCCTCTTCACTGTAACATCCTTCTTTTGGACTAGTCAGTCTTTGGGTTTCAGCCTGTGAGAACAAACAAGTAATCTTTTCTGTCAAAGAACGGAAATTTGGCTCATGTGACTTACAGTTCCCCTAAGGGCCGCCATTTTGAAATGGCAAAACTCAAATCCTTCCTTTAAATTAGCCAATTGGAAAGCCTAAGCTCCAATCAAGAGTAAGGGACAGATCACGTGTGTCAGGACTATAAAGCCAAGTGGACTGCCGGCTCAGTGTGCTTGTGCTCCCAGCCCATGTGCATGCACCATCCTGCAGGATGAAAGATATTTGCCTTGCTTCCTGGCTACCAAGTATGCTTTGTGTTTTACTAGGACCCCTGATTTTCAGGGCTTGCCTTATTTCTAACAAGCCAGACTTTAGCTTCCTATAGAAAGTTTTTCTTGATTTCTAAAGTCTAGAGCCAGTACTCCTCCAATGTGGTCTCTTTGCAAACAGTTGGTGTTTCCATACTCAGAGTGCATTGGTGCCATTTTCAAAGCCAGTTTACTTAAAATCAGCAAATAGTGAGTAAACTGTGGTGACTGTAAATACTGATCTTTAAAAAGTCAAACGAAATAATTGTATGTTATTTTTATTTTTATATAACCTTTTGGTTTTCCTAGAATTTCTAATTGCCTTTTATTTTTCCTACCTCCTTTCTTCCTTCCTGCCCTCCCTTTCTTTTATTTTCTTTTTTATTATTTCTTACTTTTACAGTTTTGCCTTTTATCACATCATAAATTTGTCCAATATTTATACCCAATCAGGTATCTTATTAGTATAATTTTCTTCCTCTAATTTTTTTCTCAGAGTCCTCGCTCTTGAAAGCATTGCTCTTCTATTCCACCCTAAACTTATTTTTATACTGTTATTATTGTGTGACTTCCAGTTGCTATTTTCCTAAATTGTTTCCACTTTTTTTCTATATTCCATATCATACTTTTCTTAGTTTGAGTTTCTGTTTTGCTATAGGACATGCTAAAGTAACTAAGACAGTGTTGATAAAGATAAATTTCCAGACTTTTTTCCTATTATGAAAATATCATAATTAGACCTGAATAAATACTGTAGTCACAGTGTTTAATATTGGCTTCTCTCCAGAATATTAAAATCATATTTTATTGTCTTTGAGCATCCAGTGTTTCTGATCACTTTTTTTTATTTTTGTATTTTAATGATATTAGATTTACACAAGCGTTTCAAAGATAATACAAAGCATTTCTACATCTTTACCCCCAGCTTTTCCTAATGTTATCATCTTACATAATAGTGTTCAATTTGTCACAAGAAATTAATGTTGATACAGCATTATTAATTAAAAGAAATACTGTATTTGGATTTTGCTGGCTGTTTTACTGTTGTCTTTTTATTTGGCTCTAGGATGCCATGCTGCATTTAGTCTTCATGTCTTCTTGCTCTCCTCCAATCTAAGACAATTACTCAGTCTTTCCCTGTCTTTCATGTCCTTGACATTTTTGAAGAGTATTGGTCAGGTACTTGGCAAAATATACCTCAATTTTACCTCGACTGGTGTTTTGTCATGTTTAGATTTGGGTTATGGGTTTATGGAAAGAATGCTATACAGGTGCCCCTCTATTCTAGAAAGAATTTTGACTGACATCTGATTCTTATCTTTTGTAGATGACTAGATTTTTCTTTATGAGTATTGTCTGGAATTTCAAGTAATAGTTTCAAGAATGGGTCTTTACATTCATTGTATAAGGTCTCTGTGATTTTTTTCTTCATATTACTGAACTTCTAAGCTCTGAAAAATTCAGTTTTTCTTTGATATTTCCTATTCTCCTTTATCTTCACCTACTCTTATTTGTAGTAACATTAATTAGCTGTTTGCTTATACTGAATCTCCATCTGCTTTCCTTTCTTGAGTAAATTAGCCTTGAGGATAACTTTCTAATAGAGATGTCTCTTAGTTGTCTATATGCAAAGAGTCAGAGGTGAAATAAACTATATTTTTTTTTCAGATCTCTGCACATTCAAAACTGAAATATGAGAGGCTTAATTTTGGCTTTTCTTATTTTTTGTATAATTATGCTTTAAAAGTTCTTTCTCCTATTTTGGCCTCTGAATACTTGAAAGCAACGACATAACTTCCAGCATTCTCCATCTCCTTCTGTCCCACAGCTGGCAGGGCGGGCACATTGGATGTATGCCTTGGCTTGCTTTCTACAGTCCTAAAGGGATGAATTCCAAAAGTGTGGTCCTTCTGACACCAGACACTGTAAGCAAAGTGTGGCTGTGTTTTCTCTGGCAAATTGGGAAGATGGACTGTAGTTGACATTGACAAGATGAGTTTCAGTTACCAGCTGCTCAGCTCCGGGTCATTTGGGTTCCTGTAAAGCACCCTGCCATCCGCATGAGGTAATGTTTCCTTTGTCATCAGCAACACTTTTGACAACCAAGTTTTAGACCATTAGATAAAAGCTAATTTTATGACCTTCATTTTCTCATAAAGTAGGTCATATGCAGAAATGTAAATTGGAGACTGTCTTCCAGTTTTTTGTGTTGTGGTTTACTCTGGCTTCCTTAGTCCATATTGAGTTACTTCAAAAAACATTTTCAACTGAAATTCTAGAGTCCCCTCAAAAATCAGTTCATCAAATACAAACAACTTGCTAGGCAAATTAAGAAGTTGGGTCTAATATAAATCTCAGTTCTCATAACTGAGCCAACAACATTTTTACAGCTAATTCTAGATCATTGAGAGACTGTTTACTCAGGTTATATCTACATGATCTCTTTATCCCTCAGGCTGACTTCTAACTTTAGCTACATTAGTATTAGTACTTCTTTAATGATGGGGAAAAGATATTACACTTGCTCCTTCTGGAAGCACTGTTTAAAAAATTTGATAAATCAAAGAGTTCAAACAAATACCTAAAATTATATTGTGGATTATTCATAGATTACAGTAACTGCCTATGAAACATTAATGACTGCAAACAAAGCTGTGCTGTATTTATTTTGTACGATAAATTTTATTTTGCATAAATACATGGAAAGAGGATGAATTTGTTAAAGTGATACTTGACAAAATTTCAAAAACGATGACAAGTTCCTAATATTAGGAATATTGCATTTTTTAAATGTAGCGTATACCATGTTATTAAATATTGCATTTTTCTAAAATGTAGCTTATACCATGTTATTAAAACACAAAAACCCATAATTAGGTTTGAAGGACTGCCTACCTGAATGTTTGGAGGAAGCTTTCTTATTCTTTTATACCTCAGAAGCTAAACCTTTTATTTGGTTATTTGGTCTCAAACTTGTTCCTACTCCTCTCTCCCTAGATCATTTAATGATTTCAACTTTCATGCAGCCTCCAGACTATACTCATTGGATATGCACAAAAGACAGAGAAAGTTAAAGATTTTTTTTTCAACGAAATAAATATGCAAATGTATTTGACTATGTTTGGTCATTTAGTCTATGGTGGGTCTAGAATGTACATTCTTTAAAAGTGAAGTTTAGATGTTTTATGTATCTAAGAAATGTTGGGAATTTCCAAGTCCATAATGTGAAGTGATGTATGGTGGGGAAAACACAAGCTTTGAAGTAAGATAGATCTGCAATTAACCTTACCTCTTTTAAAGAGATATTGGAGAAAGTTTGGAAAAGTTGCATAATATCAAATCTCTCCTCCCAAGTATACATAAAAATATTTATGTGTATGCAAATGTTTGTCCTGAGGACATTTATTAATAATATATAAAGTTTGAGTGTCTTGTGCTTATGGCATTTAGAAGTGCTCAATAACTGCAGCTATTTTTTAAAACCTATATATCTATATCTATCTATATCTATATCTATATCTATCTATATCTATATCTATATCTATATCTATATCTATATCTATATCTATCTCTATATCTATATCTATATCTATATCTATATCTATCTATATCTATATCTATGCAAATGAGGTAGAGACTCCATCATGGTCATGACCAGCTAGCTCAAGAGGAGGGGCCGGGCTCCACCCAAGCCTGAGAGATCAACACAGAGGGGTGCCTGCTCCAAGCCTTTGCAGCACCGCTGGGGCCAGGCCCCCAGTGTACACACACACACACACACACACACACGGTGCCTGCTCCAAGCCTCTCTGGCCAGAGTGCGGCTTAGGCCTGCTTCCCTAAGCCATCAGTAGGACATCCCCTGAGGGCTCCCCGACTGTGAGAGAGGGCAGGCTGGGCTGAGGGACCCCCATGCCCCCAGTGCACAAAATTCATGCACTGGACCTCTTGTATAATAATAAAAAGGCATATATTATTGATGAAATACATAATATAAAAAAGTTATATATCCTGTAGTGTAGTAAAATTTAATATTATATTTAAAATAAAGTTACCTAATAAAGACATATGAATGTGAAATGAAATCATGGTAAGTACTCACATGTTGAATGAGCAGGTTTCTGAGAAGCTAATCCAGAATTCTTATGCCTCTTAAATGATTTACACCCTATAAGCATTAAGGTGCTCAGCACTTGTTGTCTCCCTTTGTGAGGATACGTTTAGAAAACAGTCTCATTTCCACTTCATGCCTTTTTTCCATTCATACTAACAATAACCTGTAACTACAAAAAAATACTGTCAGGTAAAAGTTTTTTTTAATAGATTTTGCACTGAAAATTATAATTACTTTAAATCAATGAAATGTAATGCTAACAGGTAGTACTCAGAAATGTTTTTCCTATACATTTCTCTAGCTCTTCAGTAATATTTTCTGAAGCTCCAAGTTTCCCTTTTTAAAGAATTGACATGTAAAATATATCCACTTTTCCACCACTGATTAGAGTCACTTTAATCCCATATTATTATTGAAGGGATAAATAAGTGGAAAGATAGGTGAAGTCAAGCACTCAAATAATCACAACTATGGGAAGTCATTATTTTTCAAACCACTCCAACATGTGGCCTATTATCACTCTACAGGATACAATGCAAAGACACAACTCTAAGAATTAAGGTTGAAAAATATATTTCAATTGAGTGAACACATAGCTATAGTCTTAGTATTGGTTTTCATTATAAACTGTTGATACTTGATTTGTCTAGGTGCCACTTAATATTCAGCTGCCGAGGGCCTGGGAAATGTTATTGTTAAATTGTGTGTAGCCAACACCTTCATAAAAATACAAGTTAAAATTTTATTTTTAAATAATACAATGTGCCAAAGCTGTGCCTCTTTCTCCACACAGACCATTTCACTTAATCCATTCAATAGCTTAATGTTTTATTTATTATTATTCCTGTTACATTGCAGTGTGAAATCAGATTTTGAAAGATTAGGTAATTTGCATAACCATGTTCCTAGCAGCATTAATGACAATAGCTAAAATATAGAAGCCACCTAAGTGTTCATTTATGAATGAATGAACAAATGAATGAATGAATGAATGAATGAGCCAAGTTGATAAATGCATACAAGGGAATATTATTAATCCTTAAAAAAGCAAAAAACGTCTCACATATGCTTCAACACAGATGAACCTTGAGGACATTCTGCTAAGTGAAATAAGCCAGTCAAAACAAGACTAATACTGTATGATTCCACTTATATGAGGTACTTAGAGTTATCAAAATCAGAGACAGAAAGTTGAATGGTGGTTTCCAGGGATCAGGGAGAGGGCCAATGCAGAGTTATGGTTTAATGGATACAGAGTCTCATTTTTTATAATTGAAAGGAGTGCTGAAGATAGATGTTGGTGATATAATAACTGTTATATATGTGTATTTTATCACAGTTTGAAAATTGGGGAGATAACTTGATCAAGAGCACTGGTTAGTAGTCAGGCGGTCTAATTCTGGCACTAACCTCAACATCATGGTTTTAAGCTGCCTTTCTATAAATGATGCATTCTCCTGAACTTAAGGCACTCTCTGAGCATCTAGAAGTAAGTTCTGGAGGTCTTTGAAAGAAAATGTTTCTCTCCAGTAAGCCAGAATAATTTTTTGAAAATATTTAGACTCCAGTATTACTTTTTTATTTTTTGGTGCCTATTTGAACAGCATACCTAGGATAACTGGTTTATCAGCATTTGCAGAGTAAATTTTTACCAGTCTCTGATGCACTGAATTACTAGGTTTTTAAAACTATGTTTTGTACTTGATTCTCTAAAACAGTATTTATTTTACTTCAGAAGATAGTTATGAGTGCTTGCTATGTGCCAGGCATTGATCACTTCAGAGGTTATATAAATGTCTAATCATTGGATTATACACCTGAAACTAATATAATATTCTATATCAATTGTAATTAAAATTTATAAAAATATTTTAAAAAACAGATGCCAACATAAGGCATTATTTTATAAGTACACTGTGCAGGGAACCTAAAGAGGCATTTGACTCACTCTGGAGGGAGAAATAAAGGATCCCAGATTTGCTGACACTGTAAGAATATGTCTTGAAGAATGACAGGGATGAGCCAGATGGATAAGGGAAATACAAGCATGCTAGAGGGAGGCATCTGCATGAGCCTAGGTACAGGCAAGATCGGCACATTTCTGGAAGTGACAGGAATGCAGTGTGGCTTCAGTGAATGCTACAGGTAAGGCTATGGAAAGAAGAATAAAAAGAGAGACAAGCCATGCTAAGGAGTTATGCTTTGGAATGTAGAGCACCTGAGCGCTTTTAATTTGATAATTGACATCATATTATTCAAGTCTATGAAATATGGCCCTATGTGGATAAGTTTGAAAGGAATGTAGAATCACTCTCCTTTGCTTTACTCTTCAGTGCCTTTTGGTTGTGCGCATCTGACCAAAGAGAGCATTATAAAATGAAAGACCAATGTAATGATTCCAAGAACACTGGAGGACTCTACTTAAAAGAAAATGATGGAATGAGCCAATAGGCAAGAATATGTGTTCTGAACATCTTGTTTTCACCTCAGAAGAAGAAAAAGTAGGACAGTCAGAAGAAGAGTGTTTAGATGGAACTTCCATTAGGCCATCCCTCATGACCTACATCTATTTTTTATAAATGGAAGGGATTTTCTATTGACTGGACTGCCCAATTGCTTAGTCAGTGCCCACCCACATCATTGAACAATTGAGAGAAGATTCATTTAACATATGCAGTAATTGTTTAACACTTGCTAACATTTTCAAACATTGAACCTTTTAAAAACAAGATCTAAGAAACCCCATGTACCCCTGTACATGATTTAGAAAGTGCATCTAGGACAGTGGTTCTCAACCTTGGCTGCACATTAGAATCACCTGGGAATCTTTTAAAATCCTGATTTCTGGGCCTCATCCTCCAGAAATTCTGTTTCTTTGTTACTAATGTTGTGGCCCCACCCCATAACAAAGAAATAGAATTTCCGGAGGATGAGGCCCAGAAATCAGGATTTTAAAAAGATTCCCAGGTGATTCTAATGTGCAGCCAAGGTTGAGAACCACTGATCTAGGAAGATGTCAAAGGAATTATGGCAGCTGCAAGTTGCAGAACCTTGAGATAAGCCTATTCTACTATACTCAGCACTTATTTCTCCTGCTACTGTATTTTACTCCTTTTGAGCATGTATGCATGTTATCTTCATCATCCCTATTTGTATATTGCCATCTCCTTTGATGGGGGAATATTTTTAGTGTTTTGGTATTTCATATTCAGTGCCTAAAACAGTGCTTTGCATATAGTAGAAGATCTATAAATATTTACTGGTAAAGAATACAGCATTATATCCAATCCAAACTCCTAGACCACACTCCAAGAGTAAGGTGAAGTTATCCCTATAAATTTACAATTTATAGCTAGAAACTGTGCTGAATGAGATACAGGAAAACCTGGTTCAGGGAACTTTTATGTTATCCCTGTACTTATTTTTGTTTAATTGTTTTAAAATATATTTTTATTGATTTCAGAAAGGAATGGAGAGGTAGAGAGATATATAGAAACATCAATAATGAGAGAGAATCATTGATTGTCTTCCTCCTGCAAGTCCCGTACTGGGGATCCTGCCCACACCCTGGGCATGTGCCCTGTCCAGGAATCGAACCATGACCTTCTGGTTCATAGGTAGATGCTCAACCACTAAACCATGCCAGCTGAGCTGTTTGCTGTTTTTAAAGAGCAGGTGGCTATCTCCTCATATATTATTGACTTATGATTCTCCATTTTTGATATATGCCATAAAACTAGCAATTTAATTATTCATTTTCAATTTATTCTCTGTCTTTGTTGAAAAAGGTTACATTGAAGAGGAAAGATAAATCAATAACATTTTAAAATAAGGAATGCAGAATTATTTTTATCTCCTTCTCATCTATTTACCCAGCTTCATCTTTGCATGACCTCTACCCTTATATTACAGGTGGCCTTCAATCGGCTCTCAATGTCAACCAACTCATGGAGCATTCTAGATATTCACATTTACCCAACCATACCCTCTACACCCACACACACACACCCACACACACAGTTTCTTCACTCTTAAATTCCAATGATATTTTATCCTTTTCATATGACTTATCACTCTCTCTTATTTATTAATGATGTGCTACTATAATTGAGTATGTGCGATGTATCAAGCTCTGTAGTATGTATTTTACAAACATCATTTAACTTAATTATTTGAATAAATTTAATTAGTTGTCCTTATCTTGTGACCCTTTTTTCTATATGAGTATATGAAGACAATATTTATGTTTGTTTTTCTCATACAAGAGAAGTAATATCTTCACATAGATCCTTTCAGAGAGCAAGTACATAATTATTTGATGTGACCAGAAGTGAATGAATGAATAAAAACCTTTAGAATAATATTTGGTTATTACTCTTAAACCAAATATTCTATTGGTAAACCTTAAGTTGTGGTTATGTAGAAATAATTATGAATTCTCCATTGGCACACATTTTGCAACAATTACTATTTTCTCCTTTCATTCTATTACATGATACATGCTATTTTAAAGCCATAATCCTGGTAATTGTTTATGAAGCCACAGTTCCAAATATTGTCATAAAGGTACTTAGAATTATTTTTAGTTAACTGCTTTATTAAAGAAATAATTCAGATACAATAAATTTCAAATGTTTAAAGTACATCATTTGATAAGTTTTGACATATTCAATTCCAATCAAGATAATGAACACTTATATCACCCCTAAAGGTTTCCAAATGTGCCATTGTAAGCCCTTCCTGATCCTGACTTCTCCATCTCCAGACATTGTGAATGTTTCCTACAGTGGATATTAAAAATTTTGTATTCTATTAAATGTTCTTGGCATTTGTTTTCAAATTTAGTTAAATTACTTGGGGACACCTTAAACCATTTTTGGTCTTGCCTTTATGATTTGTTAGGTGCATATGAAGAAGTGCTCAATCCAGGATAAATCATTAATCAAAATACGGTAAGACATTTTTAAGTAATTAATTCATTATGGAGTAAATGATAAAGTTTTCCAGTTGAGCTCATGGGCATAAACACTACTCCTTTCTTTATATGAATAATGAACATTTTATCTCTAATATTTTCAGTCTACGGCCATACCACCCTGAACACGCCCGATCTCGTCTAATATTTTCAGATTATCCTTTTTTTGCCTTTGATAGTTTCCTCTCATGCAAGTACTGATGAGTACTCATCTGAATACCTAAGAGGAGGATGCTCAGGAAATCTCAATAATTCGATCTATTATCTATCTATCTATCTATCTACCATTTATCATCATCATCTATTTAGCATTGGACTTAGAATTCTAGCTACCTTGGTCTTCTCTCCACAGTGTTCTGACTGGGTTTTTCCTCCATGTGTCATGACCTGGAAACTCCCTTGAGGTCATAAGCAGAAAAAATTGTGGCACTCACAATGTTTATTTTTTATCTCTTAAGTCTGAATGTCTTGTGTTTTTTATGTAAAATGTCTTCCAAAGCATAAATTTATTTATTTTAGTTACTGTTTGCAGTGATAGGACAAATCCACTCTCTGTTAATTCATTTTGTACCATTATATTTTGAAAATCTCTTTCTTATGTGGATGGCATTTTATTAATTCCTGATTAAGTAGTTTATTATATAGATAACACCATATCTGAAACCATAATATTTTTCTATTGTAGTTAATTATTTCACTACTCTCTAAATTAGATAATGAATCTGTATCCCATTGGATAAAAATTTTGCAGATTTGAAAGTTATTTTATTTTAAGGACAGCAGCAAAATAATAATGACAGGTGTTTTTGAAATTCATTTCAGTACTTTGTTAAGGACCCATGGGATGTCATTTGAAAATGAGGAATCTAAAGAATAGCAGTGTCTTGTAGCTCTTCATAGAAAAGAATTGGCAGCAATTCAATAGGCTTTTATTGCCAAATAAATAAACATAAAAAGAAATCAGAGACTTTTGACACTGAAAGAAAAGAATTTTTATCAAAAAATTGTCTCTGAAAAATCTTTCTTTTGTCCTCTAAAATATTTACATCAGCAATTATATAAACAGCTAATGTAAAAACACTACTAGTATTTATTTGTTTTTCTTCTTTAAGAATGTTAAATATATTTAATAAATTTGGAATTTAAATTTGTTGACAAATAGGCACCTATTTATTAGTCAATTCGAAATTAACTTCAGGAGTGCCCATTCTAGTAGACTTGAGTCATAGGTTTTTGGGATCACATATTTCCAAGGATTCTTTGGAAAATCACCCAATAAAACAATGTCTTCCTTCAGGCGGTTAGCAGTATTTTGCCCCCTCCCCCCCGCCTTTTTTTTGACCTTTTATGATGAATTGAAAAAAAAGCTGGGAAATGGGGTTATTTTCTGTTGATATAAATATTTTAATGAAAACAAAATACTAAGATTTTTATTCTGTGCTTATATTATAATTAAACACTGTGAGATTTTCTCTAATACCTTAAATAAATTCTATTGCATGAAAATTTTTGCTGCATGTAATTTTGCTGGGAAATTCAGTGTTTTCTGAAAATAAGATGATATCTAGATTTTTGTTTCTTTGTTTGGGTGAAAGAGACTAACCTAACAATGTAAGGAAAACTATTTTGAGAAAAGCCCGTTATTAACATTTTAATGAAACTGAGCAGTTAAAAGTATTCACCTATAATAGTTAGAAGTGACCTCAGTGTTTCACACCAGAAAATGTTGTATGGTCTTTAATATATTAGATATAACTATTACCATTAAAAGAGTTAATGGTTAAAATAAATCTAATTGTTATTGCTTATGTCTAATATAGAAGTTAAGAGCATAAACACAGGCCAAAAATTCTGTTCCTAAATCAAATATGTTGAAAAGGTTGTTATTACGTATCAGCAAAGGAAGAGTATCCAAAGGCAACTGCATGAGCCTCTTAGTCAGCTTCTGTAAGATGGAACCATGGCAAAGAATGTAACTGAATGGCATCAACTGTTTCAACATGTTTATAACTCTGATTTTATTAGAGAGAATAAGGTCTAAGGAGGCAAACTAAGATCCAATTTCTGTCTGCTATAAAAGAAAAAAAAATGTCTTGACACTTATTCTCCAACTTCATTCTGTAGAGAGAATGTCTTCAGTCAGAGCCATGAGGAGAGAAATGTGCCCCTTCAGTTACTCTGGCAGCATTAGACTCTTCAAGGACACCTGAAGTAACCATCAAGAACCTGCCAGCTGAGGGTTCAAAACCTACAAATATATGCAAAAAAAACGTACATATGCATTTAATTTGCTTTGTTAGTGAGATCAGAGAGACATCAAGAGGCTTATTTAGGTTCGACATTGTATTCACTTAAGTTTACTACTGACCTACAATTAAGGGGAGCAAAAGATATGTGCTAGATAACCATAAAAGTAAACAGACGTAGCTTCCTAATTCACTTTTTGCTGGAAGAATGCCCAGAGTTCACATTTAATGCAGCCTTTGTGTAGGAAAGAGAGTAGTAGGTTAGGATCAGAGCTACATACTTGTTTGGCTTCTATATCATCAAATCTAAGTGCTCATCTTCACCACATACACAATTTCTTGACCTTCCAGTTATATACTTCCTTTGTCAGTAAAGGAATATAGGACAAATGCTCACTTACTATCTGCAAGCGTAGAACAGGACAGGTGTTCTGTATCTCAAAACAAGTTGTAAATTCTGAGAAGAATTTCAACTATATGAAAAGAACGGAAGACAGAATTTAATTCAATATCCTTCACTAAAACACATCACAGTTGAACTTCTGAGTTTATGTTTTTTATGCAAATCTTGCATCAAGTCACAATAACACTAAAGAAACAGAATGCTCAGGGGACTGTGGTTTAATAAAACTCAATACATTTTTCTGTTTCTGTCTACTTATTTGTTTTAATTTACTCTCACTTTCCCAATTAAATTTACTGATTTACTTTAAATTTTCTTTGAAAATTAAGTTTCTGAACTTCCATTCTAAATTTTAAGATTTATTATAATATATATAGTAGACTCAAAGCCAAATAATTAAATGATCCTGTTTTGCTTTTTTATTATGTAAATATTTTATATGAATGTGTATATGTGAATGGTCTGATCTGTACGTGTGTGTGTGTGTGTGTGTGTGTGTGTGTGTGTGTTAGGTGAAATAATAATTATCTTTTTCTGCTAATAGAGTACTTACTATGTAGAAACAATTGCAATTAAGTGGTTTTGGATATTCTGGATAAGTATGGTTCACTATTCAAGAAAAAAGTCAAATTAAATATTATCGTCTTATGCTCCATAATAATTTTAGCATTTTGGAAAGCATTGGCTCTTAGCCTTGCCTAGGCCTCACTACTTATCAAAGGTTAGCCAAGGTAAACACTTCACACACAAAAAGTGCCATCAGGAAGACAAAAGGAGGAGGAGGGAGGGCAGAACCATTGTTTCATATACCGCCTTTCACAGAATTATTTTCGAGCCATGTAATTTCATGTCGACCAAATACTAATTGGGTAGAACAATAGGATTGTAATAAGATATATTTTATCCTAAAATAAAAGTGCTGAATGCCTTTCACATTTTCTGTTTCAGAACTTTGAACTAGGGATTAGAGAAGAAATGGAGCACTTAGCAGTGAGAACAGAAGTTCAGAGCCTGCTTTCTCTACAGCCCCCCTCTCAGCCTCAGAGTTGGCTGTTTTCCTCCCAGGAGCATTTTCCTCAGCCTGGAGATGAAGCACACAATCTCCTCTCTTCTCATCCACAGGTACACACTATTTTTTCTCCCCACAGGTTAAGCTTGAAATATAACGCTACACTCTTCCTCCTACTTCTTGTTGCTGTCACTTACCTACCAACTATCAGGTCCCTCTCCCTTTTGTCATTATTCCTAATGACTTTACTATTTGTGTACATAATTTTTCCAATAGGCTGGCCTCTCCTTTCTTAAGAATCTTTTTCTCTGATAAATTTGTCCTCATACAGCTCACCATTTCTCACCTCTCTCCCCCAGCCATTTCCTATATCTGGTCATGATCAAAGATCAAGCATCTTTCTTTTCAAACACCACCAACTAGGACTCTGGTTTACACAATCCTTTTACCTTACAGGAGCGTACAAGCTATTAATTAATTCTACTACATTTTTACTTTTTTCTTCTCCACTTCACCCTTTTATTTAGAACAATTCCCATGGCCAGCAGGTATAAACACTGCCTTCTATACATTTTCAACATCTATTCTCCCCTCTCTCCATTGCAGTTACTTGTAAAACCACATTCCAGTTTGAATTTTACCCACTCTCTGTCTCCTCCATGCTTAAACTTGTACAACCACTTAGGGAACTAACCGTGACTGGAGAAAAGCAAACATCCATGTTGACAGATCCCACTTTAAGTTCATGATCACTAACCCTAAATGGGGCTCTTAATACTGCCTGGCAATCATAGGCAAACTATTTTCTTAGTGCTTTCACCCTCCTGTTCTTTCCCTTTTTCTCTCTCCTCAGACTTCCAACACATCCTCCTCCATTCACACTCTGCACTGGTTTCTTCGATTCTTATTTCAGTTAGAAAATAGAAGCAGTCAGAAGATATGCCTACAGGCTCCCACAACCTACCGAACACGAGTCTGTACCTTCTGCCTTGTCTCCTCTTCCAGTGGTGGCCAGGCCATGCCCCTTTCTGAGACTCACCCCACATCATACACTGGAGTCTATCTTCTTTGACACTCAAAGAAATTGCTCAAGTCATTCTTTCCTTTCTCCTCTGCATCAACATGATTTCCTTCATAAGAAATTACTTTCATCTGAGTACAAAAATGCCATTATTTTTATTATAAAATAAAAACTTACCCCATTTCCTTCTCCTGCTCATGTTCTTAACATCCAAAAAGTATGATGCCTCATAAGAGTCATCTGTCTTTGACTTTTCCTCCTGTTTTTCTTAGATTCGTTGTAATAAAATTCACCTTTACTCTATGATCACATCCATTACTGTATTATTATTACACTCAATGACCTCTACATTACTAAAGGATAAATATTTATACCCCCTATTTTATCTGTTGTCAGTAGAAGTGGACATACATGCATATTTTTTATGGAATAAAATGGTCTTTAGGTAGCAATGAGGAAGGATACCCATCCACTTCTTTCTCCTTCAAACACATTTTTCACTTGAGCTCCAAGATACCACCTGTCCTGGTTCTCTTTCTACCTCACTGACTCACCCTTTTCAGTTTCCTTTTCCCTTTATATATGTACATTTTTATATTATATACTTATAATGTGGGGACACCAAAGGCTCTATCTTTGGCCCTCTTTTCTTTTCTGCACTCAGTCCCATGCTAATTCCATTTAGTCATATAACTTTTAATGCCTTTAATATTGATACCCAGAAATGTATGTCTCCAGCCCTGACTTATCCTCTGAATTTCAGACTCATATGTCCATCAATGTATTAATATTTTATTTACTCAAAAATGCATTCTCAGAGCTAATTAAGCCCCTTAGTTTGATGCTTGGATGTTCAAATGTACTTCTACTTTTATTTCTGTAGTTTGACATCTTTGTGTATTCTTGGGTAGTAAAAATATTTGATCAGATCTGTGCAATGATCCTAGGACTAGTAATAATTAAGGACAGGGAAGTGAGTGTAGTATTTCCTTGAAACAAGCACATTTCCCCCCTGAGCAGTATTCTAACTCTGTTATTTTTAAAAAAAGTGACTTTCAGTAGTTCTATTACTATTATAAAAATATCTAGAGGCAATGACCTCCCTTATTACCTGCACAAGATGGTCTACTTTTCTATTGCTATCACCAAACTCAATGATTTAAAATAGCCTCAACTTTATGGTCCATCATAAGAGTTCTGCATAGCCTAATTCAGGGTGGATAGCATAGGGAAGAGGGAGCAAAGATGACCAGACCAGTGGGTTTCTCACTGAATTCACTGAAATTTATGACCCAGAATGCCTATACCATAGTTTTTAACCCTTTTGGCATTTCCATTCCACTATCCTTACTTTGGTTTTGGTGTCCCCATACCTGGAAAATGCTCATTCCTCACATACATCTCTTCCTTACACACATCCATAGTTACCTTGTCCCTTCTCCCTCTGGTGGATGACCCTGGCCAAGCACCACCCAAAATCTAGGTGGACCAGACAGGTAAATATGGCTACAGAAAAACACTTGATCATTCTGACAGATCCCTCCTGAGACCTCTTTTCAGAAAAATAAAACTGTGTCTTTGGCTCTGCTCAACAATCCTATCATTAATTTGTTCTTCCACTCACTAAAGAACTATTTCCCAACTTTTTCTCTCCTCCTGTCACCAACATCTTTACTTCCTGCTCAAACTCAGCTGATGATTTAGCCTCTAGTTTCACTGAGAAAGCACTAACATTACTCATTGAGGCTACAACATAGTAATGGTTGAAGGACTCTAGGGTAGAATTTCATTGCTTTTAAATCGTAAGTGAGATAATATGAAAGAAAATAGGAATTTCCTGTTTTCTTTCTAGTTAGGATTTAAGTAAATGTTTTACCAAGTTAAGAAAGATTTTCTAAAACATTTTTTCTTCCTTGACTCCAAAAACTAACACTAGTATTTGCTCCCATTGAAGGCTTTTTTTAAAGCATTTCTCAGAGACATCATCTGCTGTTTTGTAAGTGTCTTATATTTAGTTATTTCTCAGAAAAAAAATGTTTGTAGAATTAAGGAAGACAAGTTGAACTCTCGAAATGACCATAGTGAAACACCATAATCCCTTTCCCAGTCCTCTTCTCCAGCCCACTTAGATCCCATAGAGTAGATCTGTGAAGCATTGTCTTTACTTCTTGTCCATGACAATGTGTTCAGCACATTTGTTGGTGTACAGGATGCCAGAGACTCATTTAGAAATAAAGAATAACCCTACTGCTGATACACAGGTGAAACTCAAGGTTGTGGTTGTGCTCATATCTGAGAGCCACATGAGGTATTGTCATTCCCCTGAAAGTTTTAGATAAAAGCTACAGAATTATTCAGGACTTCTTATTTGAAAAGGTCTGCTGAAAATTCTACACAATCAAGAGTAGTCTATAAATGGGTTTGCTTTTGTTTTCTACAGACACTGTTTCCTTCCACCACCACCAATAGATATCATCTTTGATGTTATATGACAACATCACTTTTATGTTGTGGTACACTTTGCTTGAAACAAGTTGATCTATTGGTGGGGAGACATAAGCTAAATAAACCATTAATGGTATTTGCTTTCATGGATATTGAACTTGATCAAATCATTATATCAAAATCTTCTTATTTTCCGGATTATTAGTAGATTCTACTTTAATATTCCTGAGAAAAACAAGACTCAATCATCTATGCTTTACTTGAGAGCACCCAAAGATTACCACCACTTCTGAACCCTGACGTTACCATGGTAATAACTGAGTCTCAGAATTGGTTCACTTTTCCAAATCATCCAAATGTTCCTGTTTTAAAGTGTCATTACTAGTAAGTCAACTTTGGTTTTTAAATATGTACATCAGTAATCCAAGAAAGTTAGCCTCCATATAGCAATCCTAAAAGTACATATATTCATAGATCTAACACACACACACACACACACACACACACACACACACACTAGGGGCCCAGTGCATGAATTCATGCACCTTGAAAGGAACTGTGGGTCACGAGGTGGTGGGCACAGGGGTGGGTCTCAGTCCATCCTTCACACCCCCACCTGGCCCCTCTGCCACAGCCCCTGGTCCCCTGTCTGCTAGCAGCCCCCACTGCTGCTGCTCCCATGTGCTGAGAGCACCGGCCCCGCTCACACCTGCTGATGGCACCAGAAGCAAGTGCATGCAGGGCCGGTGCTGTCAATTGGTGGGAGCTGGGCTGCTGCCCCAATTGCCCTTCAGGAGCAAAGAGAGGTGGAAAAGCCCTCAGGGGCAATCAGGGCCAGCAGCCACCACTTGCACCCACTGATGATGCCAAGCAATCTGGACCGGCGCTGGGCACCAGCAGCAGGTGTGAGTGGCAGCTCCAGCACCAGCATTGGTTAAGTCCAAGCACCAGGTGGGACCACAGCACATGGGAGCAAAGAATTTTCAGTAACCATCAGAGGCTCACCCTGATGACAGCAACTGGCACCCCGCCTTGGTCTGGTGCCCTGCTCACCTGCTCCACCATCCTGCTGTGGCCAAGGCCCACCATGTTCCACACATGCCTCCTGGTGGTCAGTGCACGTCATAGCGACTGGTTGTTCTGTTGTTCCGCTGTTCGGTCTATTTGCATATTAGCCCTTTATTACATAGGAGATATATATATATATATGGCCTATTGCACAAAGACATTTGTGCAATAGGCCTTCCTTTCCCCTGGCTGCTGGCACTGGTTTGCCTCTGGCACCCGGGGCCCAGGCCTTCACTCTGGCCGGAGCCAGCCCCGGAAATGTCAGTCCTCACTGCTCCACTGGACCCAGAGCCATGAAGCCTCACTGCTCCACTGGCCCCGGGGCCTTGAGGCCTCATTGCTCTGCTGGCCCCGGGCCGTGAGGCTTCACTCCACCACTTGGAGCCTACATATGCAAATTAACCTCCATCTTTGTTGGTGGTTAATTTGCATATCACGCTGATTAGCCAATGGGAGGTGTAGCGAAGGTATGGTCAATTACCATGTTTGACTTTTATTAGATAGGATATATATGCAAAAGTAAGCTTACAGTTGTGAATATGAGAAACAGAGTTTATTCCACATTGTTCATTAGTTCTATCTTATTTTTTGTATTATTTGTAAGCCCACTTTTGCCAATCCCTGTATATATAATGTTTATACCACGGGTCCTCAAACTACGGCCCGCGGGCCACATGCGGCCCACTGAAAACATTTATTCGGCTCGCCGGGTGTTTTTGCTGCCGCTGCCTGTCCTGCTTAGCAGCCGACTTGTCCCGGGCCCGCAGTGCGCATGTGTGGAATGTCTGAGGGACAGTGAACTGGCGCCCTGTTTAAAAGTTTGAGGACCTCTGGTTTATACGTTTGGTCCTAACAAAAATGTTTGTATACATCTATTTTCAAATTTTTAAAATATGTATACAATTTTTTGTGATAAATTTCTATTCTGTCACATGAAGAGCTGAAAATATATTACAGTTTTCCCAAGCTCATTTAGTCTAATAGCAAAATGAGTCAATATGCATTTGAAGTACAGTAAAAATATACAACATTTTTACTTTTATTACTTCATGTGTCTGCTCTTCTCTGCATTTTTTATGATCCCTAATTAGAAACACAAAAGAAAATAAAGGAAAATGGTTTAGTCCCACTTTCTACAGCTTATAAACCTCTTCAATGTTAAACTCCCTGAGGAATGAGAATCATTTTATCTTCCTAAGGATATAATAGCTGTATTCTCTGGAGCAGTTGGGAGTAATTGTATAGAACTTCATTATGTAAAAAATATTTTTAATGTATTCAAAATATGGCACAGGAAGAACTACAACCCAATGTACAATTCATGAAAATAAATCACATCATTTCTGGTTGTTAATTAAGTCTGTTTAAAAGCTTTTCTCTCTTACTTAATATATCTTTGAAAATAAAAAGTAAAATAAACTCATTGACCAAAATGTGCTAATATGCAGTTACTTTAAAATATGAAAAATTTTGAATCACTGTATATCTAAAATTAATTACTGACAGTGACAAGGTCTTTTTTCAGTGTGACAGATATAGCCAATTATAATATTTTACTTTAAATGTTTCTTCTTTGAAATATAGTATTCAAAATTCATCCAAAGCAACCTGATTATTTCTCAAGAGCAAATTTACCTTAGGTGTCATACCAATGGATTAACTCCTCTACAAAGCAGTCTGTGGTCGGTGAAAGGGGAAAAAAAATAATGACTTCATTTGATTAATTTTTGAAACATACTTAAGGGCGTGGTGAAGACGCGCTCTTTAGAAAACCCTTCTGCATTTTCATAAATTAATGTAATTTTTGTTAAGCTACTATTAACCTCATGTGAAAAATTATTTTGATCTCTTAATGTGGAAGAATAGAAATTTCTCATCAACATATGAAAATAGACATTTTAGTTAGGTCAAAAGGAAAAATACCTGCTCAGATATTGGCAGCTTATCAAGCATATTAACAAAAGCTTTGGTTTCTCTCTCTACCTGGTCACTCACTGCTGTTCTGATGGGAAGTCTCCTGCTATGTGCAATCTGGAGGGACCTGAGAGCCTGTCTCTACTCAGCTCACTGAGTAAGAGAGGAGAGAGAAGAAGTTACTCATGATGCATAGACACTCTACCAGATAAAACCAATGTCAATACCTCTAGTCCAGCTGACTTGGCTGGAGGGCATCTGAACTACACAAAAATAGACACTAATATCGAAAATGTCCAGACCAGGGGTCCTCAAACTACGGCCCGCGGGCCACATGCGGCCCACCTAAAACATTTATCCGGCCCGCCGGGTGTTTTTGCCGCCGCTGCCTGTCCTGCTTAGCAGCCCACTCGTCCCGGGCCTGCAGTGCGCATGTGTGGAATGTCTTAGGGACAGTGAACTGGCCTCCTGTTTAAAAAGTTTGAGGACCTCTGGTCCAGACCAATCTGGCAACTTAATGAAAGGAAAAGTCACATGGAAAGTTTTGTTTTGTTTCTCAAATTTTTCACTTTGCACGATGTTAGAATTCTGTACTGCATGATATTTTAGCTCTTAACAGGAATGGTTAGAGAAGGAACCAATTTAAGGGAGAACACAAGGAGAGATTTTCCTTTTAGATGACTATGTTTGAATATTAGTCTCATGATACTTATTACGAATCATTGTTTTAAGTGGTTTAAATATTTTTACTAATGTATATCTTCAAATACCTGACAGATGGGGAAATGAAGAAAATAGACATAGGTTAATAACTAGCCTAAAGACACATCTAAATGACATTGCATTTGAATCCAGGATCTTGGCCATGGTGACTATGTTTTCCACAATTTCATTATATTTTTTTCCAATGGTTGGATAAACTGATTGAAGATTTTTTTTAAAAAAAAATATCTTCACTGAGTAGTTCTGGCATTATTTAGATCCATATTTAAAGTAATTCAACAAACCATTTTATAATATAGCAATTGGAAATTAAAAAATTACTGAGGCTTTCTCTAAATTTCTTTATTCATTCCATGAGCTTTAACAATTATGTGTCACATCCTCTGCTTGATCTTTGTCTATTGTCTGCAACAAGACAAGTATGAGTTCACTTTCTAATGGGGAGAATGAGAACCAGTCATAATGCATAAGATGAATGTTTTAAAAGGGGAAGCACATCTTGGTATAATGCCCAGAGCAGGCATGTGTGAGGGGAGGGCTGATGAATGGAGGAAAGGACAGCAGCAGCAAATGGAGAAGACGGAAATACATAGTCAATATTGTAGAGAATGTACTATATTCCAGGACTCAAAGAAAAGCAATGTGGCTGAGTGAACAGGTGATTAGAAGGAACTGAGGATGTGGCTGGGCCATACAGCCCCCCATAACTGAACTGGGAATTAAGGAATTCATTGGGTGGGCAATGGGGAGCTCTTCAGGTTTAAGACCTGGGGAGTGTCATGCTCCAATTATAAGTTTAAAAGATGTGCCTGGTACATATAAGGAATAAATTAATACATTGGTGAGGGGATTATCACAGTTGTCCAAGCTCAAGATGGTGCCATATCCTAAGAGGAATCAGTGGGGATAGATTTAAGTGAATCTTTTTTGTAGGGTGAATTAGACTGAGTGAACAGCAGTTGGGAACATAGCAGAGTGAGGGGATGGAGGGAAAGA
>NW_006287546.1:1228264-1250054 GCF_000327345.1 Myotis davidii | reverse complement strand
GACATAGGCAAATCATCCAAGACCAAATAAATTTTAAATTATTTTTTGAATGCATCGAGACAAAATCATTGATGTGAAAATAAGAAGGGCCAATGTTAATGGAGTGTCTTCTACATACCAGGCATCAAACTAAAAGTTTCACATGTATTAACTCATTTAAACCTCAAACAACACTGTGAAGAAGGTAATACTTATCCCTATTTTGTGGATAGGAGGACACAGAATTAAGTATCCTGACCAAAGTCAATATCTAGTAAGCCATGGAGATAGAATTCAAAGCAGCCAGCCTTCTTTAAGAGCATGCATTGCCAGAAAAACACAGGGCTTCTTGTGAAAAGCTAAAATTCCAAGTGTATATTTGAATAAGCACACTTTAAAATAACACCATTTAACATACATATACTGTGTCTTTTCTCTGGGAACGTTAACATGGTTTTAAAGAAGATCATCTAAAATAGAGTAGCTGCCATGACTGGAACTAAGTTTATTGCCATTTGGCAGCTAAACTTGTTATCATGCAGAAAAATATCAGGGCAGACACGCAGAGCACAAAGAAAATAAGACCATCAGCAAAGAAGATAAAGAAGCTTGTACAAAGCTTCTTTCATAAATGGATGGCTGTCAGGTGAAAATCAATTGCCTGTGGATAAGCCCAAGAGCAAGGCAAGAGGAAAATAAACATGTTTAAGCGACTGGAGAGTGCATCATTGAAATATAGAGTCTTCTGTTGAATGGCAGTGCGTGTTGCATCGGTTCCAGGGATGGCAATAACAAACGTCACGCTGCATTTCAGGAGGCACGAGAGAAAGGAAGAGGGGGGAAGAGGAACGAATGCATGATTGATGCTGAATATTTTGGGTTGCCTAGAGCAAAGGAGGTCGGGGCTGTATAAAACTAGATCTTTGAAGAGTTAATAGATTCCTCATTTTCTGTCAGTTGGTCCTTTCAGATTTGTCAAGAGAGAACTCTGTTTTTCCTTATATTTAGGTTTTTTTAGCTATGGCTTTTAGGTTAAAAAAAATCAGGTCAAATTAACGCTAATGGGCAGTAAACTTTAGGGTTAGAGGTACTGCTTTTATTCAGCATCTAGATAAGGATCTGAAATGCATTAGAATTTTTTAAATGGATGTTTTTTAATGACACAAGCTGTGACACTATGAAATGTTCTTAGAAGAGAAATATTTGATACTGTTAACATTTGCATGATAAATTGGAATGTGTGGAATAGGCAAGGGAGAAAAACAAAGGCATAGCTCAGTGGTCAAATTAAAGGTTACTTGTTAATACCAAAGGCAAAATTCTAGTTGAATTGGAAAGGGGGAAAGCGTTGTTAATTATTTTTTCTGCAGATGGAATGTAAAACCAACTGTAAAAAATTCATGAATGAGGCCCAAGGATTGGCATTACAGCAAATTCAATGATTTCTGAAATGCATGCCTCTACAAAGAATGCACTATTATTCTGTCTAGACTTCATGGCACAGTATAATAAATAAAGACTGACAGCATCAATATATTTCATAAATATGTTACTGGAATTTACATTATTTCTGACTGTTAGTATTTCTGGGCTACCTAGGTAAAGCTATGTGTACATCTTATAAAATAAAATATATTGCTAATGCCATTTGTTAGCAGACAAAGAAATAGCAATGGCATTTATTTCTCTGAATATATTCATCATCTTAAGTAAACCTAAGAAATCTGAACTTGGACCCATAGATAATTCATTATCTTCAGTCCATAGGTTTGTTTCCTTAGAGTTTCCTCATACATATAATATCCCAGCACAGTTTTTGCAAGATTGCTTCAAGGAATTTCCCCCCCTCAAAGTGTATACCTCATATAAAAGAACCTATGACAGATAACTTGTACAGTTATCAGTTGATACGAACTTGAAATGACTTTTTTTTCTAAATAATTCCTTCTAGAGATATACACATTTTTTTTTGTAATGAAACCACCAGCAACAGATGGGAGTCCACCAACAGGCCTCAATTCTTTTCTTTCACAGTCTAACAATTTCTACAGTTGTGGATACGGAGAAGGCAACTGAAAGTACAATTTTGAAGAAAAAGTAGCCACTCTCAAGAAATCTATAAGTATCCTAGAAAAGCAACATGGTATAAGCATTCTGCCCTATAGAAAAGATGAGTTATATTATATTATGTCATGACTTGCAATTTTATATTAAGTAGATATGCTTCACTATTGTGTATACCTCATATAAAAAATATATTTTATTGATTTTTTACAGAGAGGAAGGGAGAGAGATAGAGAGTTAGAAACATCGATGAGAGAGAAACATCGATTAGCTGCCTCCTGCACATCTCCCACTGGGGATGTGCCGGCAACCCAGGTACATGCCCTTGACCAGAATCGAACCTGGGACCTTTCAGTCCGCAGGCCAACGCTCTATCCACTGAGCCAAACCGGTTTTGTCTATTTTTTTTAACTTTTATACTTAAAAATCACTAAAAAGAAAATACATATTCTCTTTGGCTGAAAAATTTGCAGAGAATGTATAAATGTACCCTCTTTCCACCTATTCTAGCACTGATAACCTTATGTGATGGTTCTTGCATTGCTCTCACTAAATAATGAAAGCTTTTGCCCATCTCATACCTACAAAGTTCTTCCTCAAATACACATTCCTATAAAAACCAACAGAGAGAGAGAGAGGGAGAGAGAGAGAGAGAGAGAGAGAGAGAGAGAGAAAGTTGAGCACATGAAGTGTGCTTGTTTTTCAAATAGAATAAGCTTGGTATCCCTTGAAGATTTAGGGGTATTCATTGGCACTGACGTTCATGGATGGAGTAAAATCATGTATACCTCAACACATGTGTGACTGTGGGTTAGCTGTGAAGCAGGTTACCTGTCTCCTAGAAAACTGATGTTGCTCTGGGTTCTTGAATATACAGAATATAACTTAAAAATGCAAAAGCATCATGATCTACACTAATAAAAGACAAACATGCAAATTGACCATACCTTCATTACCCCTTAAGCCATGCCAGAGCACCTATATGCAAATTAACCCAACCAAGATGGCAGCCAGTAGCCATGGAGCTGGAGCGAGCAGGAGACTTGATTGCTCAGTGATGGAGTAAGCCAAGCTTCCCACCTGCCATGGCCATCTCTGAGCTTCACTCAAGGCAACAAAGTTTCAATTATAGAAGATAAATAAACCCCAGATACCTTCCTTCAGCCGGCCGTGGCCACAGAGCTGGAGTGAGCAGGAGGCTTGGGTTGTCCCTGGTGATGGAGGAAGCCAAGCTTCCTACCCTGCCCTGGCTGGCTCTGAGCTCCACTCAAGGCTACAAAGTTTCAATGCAGGAGCTGCCCCCTGGTGGTCAGTGCACTCGAACAGCGGGAGCTCTGCTCAGCCACAATCCAGGCTGATGGCTGCCAGTACAGTGGTGGGGGTGGGAGCCTTTCCTGCCTCCTCAGCAGCGCTAAGGATGTCCGACTGAAGCTTAGGTCTGCTCCCTGCTGGTAAGTGGACATCCCCCTAGGACTGCCAGGCTGCCTGAGGGATGTCTGACTTCCAGCTTGGGCCAGTTCCCCAGGGAGCAGGCCTAAGCCAGCAGGTGGATATCCTCTGAGGGGTCCCAGACTGCATGAGGGCATAGGCTGGGCTGAGGGGCCCCTCAGAGTGCACAGATTTTTGTACACTGGGCCTCTAGTCTATATAATAAAAGCCTAAGTGACCATTATGTCGGAATGACCAGAATGATTGGTCGCTATGATGCACACTGACCACCTGGGGGCAGACACTCAATGCAGGAGCTGCCCCTTGGTGGCCAGTGTGCTCCCACAGGGAGCAGCAAGCCCAGTGGTAAGGAATAGCAAGTAGGTGGGCGGTAAGGAGAGAGGGATCCCAGATTGGGAGAAAGATGTCTGACAGGTTCCGGACTGCAAGAAGGCACGGGCCAGGCTGAGGGACACCCCTCCACTGTACTAATTTTGTGCACCAGGCCTCTAGTTAATAATAAGTTGCATCATATGATACTGCGGATATTTCTATTCAGAATAGCAATTTTATATAGTTCTTCTTAATATCACTTATTTAGAGGTGTGGTGGGTAACACTTAATTTGCTGTGTTTATCTTTTCTAAAATTTTACTTTTATGTGCTATTTCTTTTATGACTCATTAGGAATTATTTTTTCAAATAATCTCTTCAACCCCATGTATTCTTTAACAAATGTTTATACTCTTGGGTTCAAATCTATCCTGATTTTCTTACTTAAACCCACAGTGCAAAATTCAGCTGGAATATGTGTGACAAGATAGAAACATGAGAAGAAAAATTGTATTCATCTTTAAAATACAAACCAAGGACTTCTGCTGTTGCTTTCATGCTCATTAATTCAAATAGCAGTCTTCAAACTATGTCCTGAGAACCAAATTCAGCCCAGCACCAGTTTATATAAATAAAGCTTTATTGGAACACAGCCAAACTCATTCCTTCACATTTTGTCTAAGGCTGCTTTTGTGCTACACAGAGTTGAATAGTTTACTTCAGAGACTGTAAGGCCCATAAAACCTAAACTATTTGCTATCTAGCCCTTTACAGAAAAGTTTGCTGACCACTGATTTAGGACGAGAAAGTTTGATACGCAATATGAGACCAAACCTAGATTAGGAAAGACCTCCATGATTCACTCCCCATCACTGGCAGAATTAAGCCTAAACCCCTAACTAGCTCCCCTGGCTTGGCTTCATCTGACCTCTGACTCCCCCCAGCTTTATCCTACACTATACTCCTCTGTCCTCTCAGCACTCCATCCCCACCAGCTGCCCTTATAGTTTTGAAACAAGCCAGGCTCTTCCCTTCCTCAGGGCCCTGACACATGCTGCCTGGACAGAACTTTGTCTCACTGCTTACCTGGGTCACTGAACAACCTTAGGGCTAAGGGCAAGCATCACTTCCTCTGGAACCTTCCCTGGTCTGTACACACCCTCCCCCCTCACACACCCTAACCACTGAGTCTCTCTTAAAGAATACTGTTGTGTTTATTTTTTTATTTTTTTTTATTTTCCTGATTCATACAACTTATCACCACTTGCAATTAAAAAACAAACACAAAACACTAGGTTATACTAATGTAACAAATAAACCCCCCTAAACAGGTGTTTAAGACCTTCATTTCTTGCTCATACTAATGCCCATCAATAGTGCCTGAGTCTTTCTATTCCATGTGTGCATGGGCCTCACTGCAGAGCTCAGATAGCAGGGGTTCATGAAGCAGCCACTATCCGAAACCCTGCCAGTAATCTTGGCACTGAACACAAGAAACACACAGCATCTCAAAAACACACAGTGGTCCTTTTAAGCTTGTCCTGGGAAATGACATACATTACTCCCATTCACATGTTCTTGTTCACATTAAGTCCTATGTTGTGGTGGTGCCTGAATTCAACATCATAATCAAGAAATGTCCTTCTCTGTGAGGAGAACTGGATATTGAATAACTGATATTTACAACACAACTTCCCAGAGGATGTTATGCCTGGATTAAATCTTTAAAAGGTACACTGATGATTTAGGCAAAGAGGGATGAGGATGCTTCTATTCTAGTAGATGCTGTGTTAGAGTTTGCTTGGAGACAGTAGAAAGAGAAGCAGCAAGAAACAAGCCTGGAGAGGGAGGTAGGGTGGGTCCTAGTGTGCCTGATGCAATCCCAGCGAGCTTCACCTTGACTCTAAAGGCAATGGGAAGCAAAGAAGATGACTCTTTTTTTAAGCAATGCATTAGTGATCTAAGCAAACCAGCCCCGATGGTTATTTATTCTTGGTTAGGCTTCTACAAAATTATTTATTTAGGTTTGGATTTCTATTGCATGCACTTAAAACAGTCCAACTACTACAAATTAGCCCTTAGTTTTATACTACCATATATTCTCCACAATTACTCTGATTAAAGTGTAAGCTATTTCACAGAAGGAATCATGCCTTATCCTTCTCCACAATGCTTGCAGGACGGAGCATCTACAATGTATTTATTCACTGGAGAGTGCCCAAAGTCAGTGTAGACCGTTTACTGACACTTTCTGCAGTGGGCTCTAAGTGACACGTGGTAGTACTTCCAGTAACTAGAGGAGAAAGGCCTAGCTTATAGGCCAACAGGGAAGGTTTGTACAGCTCTGAATTAAAGATACACAAAATCCGCACCCCCCCCCCCCCCCAATATTTCTCTCAAGTGCTCTGCTGCAAGCCAGAAGTGTGATCCTTGAATGGTCTTTCCAACATTTAAAGCAGTGATTTCTTGCATTATTAAGACATGATTTTCTCCTAAATAAAAATGTACATAGCAATTCAGTGTAAAAGACAGCCAATGAGAGTGCAACTGGTATGGATAAGACCAAGGTCCGCTCATAAGTACTAAGTCATTAGTTCTGAAATGTTCTAGGGAATGTTTTATAATGAAAAAGTAATTAAAAGAATTGACAATTATGTTCAACATTTAAGAGAGTAATGCTCTCCCTTGCTTTTCTTTTCACACTAGAAGGATCCATATGAGCCTTGGGAAACAATCAAATATGATCCCAGAATTGTAAGACTCATATAACATATATTTGTTTCTTTCTCACTTATTTTCTTTTAAATCCTTTTTAAAAACCCCAGCATAAAATAAAATATATTTAATAAAATCTGGAAAGATGGGGACAATTTTTACCTGTAATTTTATCAAGAATTTATTACTGCCAAAATGTCCATATATCTTTCCAATCTTAATTTATGCCTATGTTTTCAGTTGCAATCATATTAAATATACTCTATTTTCACAAGTTAAAATAGTTTTTCTATATTATGTTACATGAGGAAACATATATATATGACATTTATATATATAATACACATATATACATATATATGTATATATACACATATATACACACACATATATATGCACGTATATACACATATATATGTACATATATACACACATATATATGCACATATATACACATATATATGTACATATATACACATATATATGCACATATATACACATATACATGTGTGTATATATATATGCACATATATACATATATGTATATATATGTGTATATATGTATATATATATATAAAACTGGATGGCTGGCTGTCTAGTCAGTCAGCTGTATTTGCTACATACATACAACATATTTTAAATAATTATTTCTCTAGAAAAATTCCATAAACTTGAAAAAATAAATAACAGAAAAGAGGAAGATAATAAAAGAACAACAGAAAACAGAAAGGCTTTGAAAAGAATCACAATTCTGTTATCCTATCAGCAGTATAGAGAGCAAACTTTTGTTTAATTAAATTAAATTAAATGTAGATAGTCACATGTGCCTAGTGGCTTTCTTATTGAAGAGCATCATTCTAGATATTAGCATGTTTGGGTACAAGGTCACTGTCATGCTACCAGCATGAAGAAGAAGACAACACTACACTTGACAAAAGGAGCAATGGACAAAACCCAAGTCTTTGGTGTATAGTGGAATCTCTAAGTAAATCAACCCTCATGCCTACCCTAATTCCACATTCCCTCTCAGGTATTGATAAAGTTCTGTATTATTTAAGTTGAAATTTCAGTTGTGTGAACCTGAAAGCATCAGAACTAACATAGATTTCCCCTTAATTATATCAGCTGTGCCCTCCTTACCAAGATATATTGTCCAATCCTTATCAGCATCAAACATTAGCATTTCAAAAAAAAAATCTTCCTGCAACAGTTGACTAACAGAAATAATGGAAGCTAAACTTGCATGTTTGCTGTGTGTGAAATATCATGAATTACTTTTCCTTATTATCTCACTAAATCCTCATCACAATCCAAGAGCTAGCATTGCTATTACCCCTAATTTGCAAATAAGGAAATGACAATACAATACCCAGTGGAGTATGAATTCAAATATAGTCATACTCAAAGTCCAGTGTTTGTCATATTATTCAATAAAAACCAACATTATTCAATAAAACATGATTTCAGGTCTTTGCTAATTGGCTACCTTCTTCAGCCCTTCTCTTCATGTCTGACTTAGAACTACTACTTCTGCAGTCCACAATGGTCCTCAGCTTTCTTTTTCTCTTTTGCATTTCATATCTAGCATCAAGCAATATGATTTACTTTGTATAACTTTGAAATATATTTTTATTAATTTCAGAGATGAATGGAGAAAGAGAGAGAGAGAGATCAATGATGAGAGAGAATCATTGATCAATCTCCTGCATACCCCACACTGGGGATGGAGCTTACAACCTGGGCATGTGCCCTGACCAGGAATTGAACCGCAACCTCCTGGTTCATAGGTCAATGCTCAACCACTGAGTCATGCTGGCCAGGCTACTTTGTATAATTTTTATCATCCCCTACAAGAATATGGGCTTCATGAAGGCAGAGATTTTTTGTCAATTTTTTTTATTGCTATAGTCCCATACCTACAAATAGAAGATGTTCAGAATACATGTATTTAAGGAGTAGATGAATGAATAAATGAATATTCTGCTTTGTTTTTCATTGATTAACTAGAGGCCCAATGCATGAAATTCATCCAAGGGGCTCAGCCCTTACAGTTGTGGTGGCTTGCCTCAATCCGGCCCTCGTAGACCCGGCTTCGCCTGGAAGGTTGTCTGGAAGGACGTCCAGAAGGTTGTTCTGCTATCAGTCTAATTAGCATATTACACTTTTATTATTATAGATAGTGATTAATAACCTTTTTAAAATAATAATTTATCAATTACATTTCTTCTTCAGGATATGGCTATTTCTGCCCTCACCTGTGAGCTGCATCTAGCCCAGTTGTTTGTGAATTAAATCCAGATGTAGAAAATGATCTCTTGTCCACATTGCTTTCCAGAAAACTCCTCTAGTGCCCAGTGGTACTGTTTCTTGTGCTTATTTTTCTGGATTTCAATCTCCTGGCCCATACTGCAGCAATTGAGTCTTGGGTGTTCTGACTTTGTCCAGAGAGACTTGGAATCATGTTTGCCAGGCTGAGGGGACTCAGTTGTGGGGCTTACATATGATCTTTACTCCAGGCAGCTGGTGTTTACCTGTGAAAGCCCTCCAACTGGGCCCACCTGCATAGCCCTGGGAGGGACAAGCATTAGACAACTGTTTGTTTTGAGCCTGTTGATTGACATTTTGTATTTTACCTAATACTTAAAAAAATCTCTTTGTGTTTCCTCTTTCTATAATAAAAGAGTAACTTTTCATTATCTTTGTTGATAAAACATATCACTTCTAATATCATACAATTTACTACATTGATCCATTTCTTATAATTTTTAATAAGCCCTTTTTCTTTAACAAATTATTAAATGTTTGCAATTTGTTCTTAGTTTTACTAGTAATTTCTTATTGTTTTTTTTAATCTAAACTAAAAGAAACAGTTTATTTGTTTCTCCCATTATCCCACCTTATAATCTTGTCAAAATAGGCACAATTTTTATTCAGCTTGTCCTTGACTAAATTTTTAATTTTCTCAGTAAGAAGTGTAATCTCAGATTTCTCAGATATTTTTTTAAAACCATGAGGTTATTCAATATTATTGGAAACTTACTGTATCTGTCTTCAGCAACTTGCTAAACATTATGTCTAAGGGATTTCTATTTCAATTCGTTTTTTAATGTATGAATTAAATAATCATCTTTAATATCTTTTTTTTTATTTCTGTAAATACATGCCAGGCATAATTCTTGGTGTTGGGGAAAAAGCAATAAAGAGACCAACACAGAAGTGGATCTCATAGAGTTCTTTTCTTTCCAGCACTGAGCATTTATTGTGTGCCTAGTCTCTGTGAAAACTTCTACAAAACACTGCAGAAAGGTGACTGAAATGTGGACCTTGCAGGTCTTAGTGAAGATTCTGTTACTTATGCACCTACATGGCTTTGGGTAGTTTCTTCACTTCTTAAATGTCCCATGTCTCAAACTTATGTACATAATTTCCTCCCCAAAATAGATCCTCCCCCAAGTTTCTCCTCTTGATAAATAGCATCTCAATCCTTCCAGGAACTCTAGCCAAACACTTGAAGTCATTCTTGACACCTCAATTTCTCTTATGCAAACCATTCATTCTATTAAAAACAATCAATCAAACAAATAAACAAACAAACAAACAAAAGCATGCCGTCAGCTCCGTTCTCTCACAGCAGGTCCAGAATTCAATGCTTGTTAAAACCTCTACACCATTATTTTTCACCTGGACAATTGCTATAGTTTCCTTACTTGTCTTTCTGCTTCTACCTTCTCTTTAATGTCCACAAGATTATCAAGTTTTGTTTTTAATAGACTTTATTTTTAGAGCCCCTTTATTTTCTTAATAAAACTCATGGAAAACACAAAGGTTTCCTGTATATACTCTGCCTCCCACACACACATGTAGAGTCCCCCTCTATCAACATCATCCATTCTATGGGTTTGGACAACTTTATAATAACACATGTAGAGTCCCCCTCTATCAACATCATCCACCGGAGAGGTTCATCTGTTACAACCGATGAACCTACATTAGCAAACATCATCAACCAAAGTCTACACTTTACATGAGGGTTTGCTCTTGGTGTTGTACATTCTATGGGTTTGGACAACTTTATAATGTTATGTATCCACCACTGCAGTGTCATATAGAACCAGTTATCTTTTGAAAGTTGGATTGATCTCTCTTCTGCTCAAAACTGTTCAATGGCTCGCACTTCAATTGGAATTCCCAATTTTTCTGTGAAGTCGAGGTTGTAGCCAGTGGGACTCCTGGTCTGGTCTCCTTTCAAATCTCATATGCTTTTGCTAGTACCTCTTGCTTCCTGTGTTCCTATCATATTAACACCTTGCTGTCTTCAAACACACTGCTGCCTCCAGGCATTGGCTCTTGCCTTTCCTTTTGCCACACTGCTCTTCACTTCTAGCTCAGTGTGTATCCACATATAACTCCAGCTTCCACTCAAGCACCACCTTAGCAGAAGAGCAGATATTTGTGGCCACCCTAGTTCTGGTAGAACCTTCTCCACTCTCTGAGCCCTTACTTTGCTTATTTTTCTTCTTTTTCCTTATCTTTTCCAAATGTTTCATATTTTGTTTATGTGTTTTTTTTCTTATGTCCAGAAATAACATAAGTTTCATGTTATTAAGGAGTTTGCTCTATTTTTTTCACCATCTCACATGAATAAATAAATTCATCTGCAACTCAGGGTTTCTCATCTGCCATGGATACAATAGAAACCACAATATAGGATTTCTAGGCTGTTTGGACAATGTCTCAAAGCACTTGGAGCTATGCCTGGTACAAAATGCTTACTACGTGTTAGTTGTTATTGTTTTTGTCATTTTAAAGATGATGTAAAGGGTTCATAGTCCTTACCCCAAGTTCTCTTCCTCTTTTTAAACTTCAGTTTCTTTGGACTCATTTAAACCAGTGTCTGAACCTACTGAACCTCTGCCATTGTGTGTGTGTGTGCGTGTGCGTGTGTGTGTGTTGTGTGTGTGTGTGTGTGTGTGTATGTATATATTAACAGTTTTATCAGGTCCTAAATATTTAGTACCTGGCATTTTAAAATACATTAATATAGTGTTTTAAAGAACAGTATTCTTTCAGAAAAATTGAATGCGTTTAAACTAGTCTTATGAGAACACAGCAACAACAATCATAATAACACCCACTTTATATTGAGAAACTACTATGTGCCAGAGACTTTTTATGTGTACGTTTAAATCCTTATAATAATCTTGCAGAGCAAGATCAGGACACTGGATATCTCAGAGCAATTAAGGGCCTTGCCTCCTTAGACCACATACCCAGTAAGGGGTAGGTTTGAGATCTAACTTATAAGCAAAAATAAGAGAACATCTCATCACCACCTTCCTACTGCTGCTTTGGCCCAGAGAAGTCTCCCTATGAATGTAACTGCCTAAAACATCAACAATATACACTTCAAATCACACACACACACACACACACACACACACACACTTGGGCTCAAAAGCAAAACCAAAGTGGTCAACTGCAATTAATCAGCCAGGTATTTTTAAAAACTGCCAGTGAAATTCTAACCATGAGATGTTAAATTATTGTATATATTATATTGCAGGATATATCAGTTTACCTGGACTACATGGTCTGTACCTTTTCACACACAATATATCAGGTATGAACCGTTCACCCTTACCATGTTTTCATGAAAGGTGTGAAATAGTGCAGTTTTTCTCTTAGTCACTTTAGGAAGAGTCTTAGCCCTCCAGATAACCCTTCTGCAAAGAGACTGCAGTGTGGCCTGCTGGGGGCCCTCCAGGTTTCCTTGCTTATGGCCAGGCCTGCCCTTTGGAGCTAGTCCACCATTTCTAGATCTCACTTCCGTCTCCCTCCCATCTTGCGTTGTGTTATGTTCCCTCAAAGCCGTATCTTCAGCAGCCATGCTTCATGTCATAGTGCAAAGAGCACAGACTAAGGATTTGTATGGGATACATATGGAAGTTATTTGGCTTTTTCAGCTGATTGGTTGCCTAGTGGTCTTCTTTCTTACTTTGGATCAGGTTAGCTGAGTCAGGGAGACAAGGCAGTTGAGAGGTTGTGTGAACAGACAGCATTTGGGGATTGGCTGGTATCCTCTGCCAACTTACAGTTCTGAGAAGAGCTGTAAATTTCTGTAAGGTTAGGTTAGGTTTCCTATAGGTGTCTGTGCTGATGGTCTGCATTGTGTCCTTGACATAAATGATTCCATTTTAGTTCAGTTCTACAATAGATATGGGAAAGAAATGAACATTGGCAAAGCAAGCACCACATACGGAGCATTTGTAAATAGCTTATCACATAAATCTAACCAACAAAAGTATGTCTTTTTACAGAGGAAGAAATTGAATTCTAGAAATGTGGGGGCAAATTGCCCAAGTCATAAGATGGGGATAGTAGAAGTACTCAAAATTGTTTGTTCTCTTAAACAGTAAAACTTAAGATATTGATTTTTTTTCTTAGCATGAGCACTAGTTATATGCAGTGTGCATATAATAAAACAAGATCAAACAATATAGAAAACTATAAAGTACAATGCTATTCCATCAACATATTTTCAAACCTACTTTGCAGGATTTATCATGTTGTGATTCAATGCATAACTTTCTAAATTGTTCAATGTCTAGACAACAGGGGCAACACTGTGACTGGGCCAAGATTTGCCTACACACTTGTTTTTCTTGGCTAACATTGTATTTCAAAAGCATTGAAATGAAAAGAAAACCTAAACGCTCATACATGTATACATTAGTCCTGAGTCGAGTCCACCCTCTCTTGAAAATTCTAAATATCTGACAAAATGAAGTACTGGTTCTTGCTTGGCAGCAACCAACAGATGCTGAGAGGAAGCTGTGTTCAGTTCGCATAGCTCTTTCCTCTCTCATGTGCCCAGGGTCAGCTGTCATATTCACACCTGGCCTGATGTTACCTGTCTGGCCTCTGGGAACATATTTTAGTTTGTAAGCCATCCATTTTTTGCATTAAATTGATTTTTATATTTAATGTTTTATTGGGGCTACCTTTTCATATCTTTTCTAGGTTTGTTAAATATCCACTTTCCAGTCATTGCTTGGATATACCATCATTCATTTAACCTTTCTGCTACTGATGAAGTTAGCCATCTCCTAAGTTTTTCTATTGAAATGCTCTAATGACCATCCTTATACATATATCTTTGTCACTTGTGTTTGTTTCCATAACATAGGTTCCTAGAGGTAGAATTGCAGGATATAAGAGTATGCACACTTTAACACTGGATGAATTAGCCAGTTGTCCTCTAAAGTTTGTACTAAATATATTCATAAAAAGGTGCATCAGAACACATACTCCCCAGTGCCCTCAAGTGGGAAAAGTCACATACTAATAGTCCAATATACATCCATTTCAGAGAATGTGTGTATTTTAGAACAATGGAAGAATTGGAGTATTATACATTTTATTTTTAAACTGGTTTTAAAACACTGACATTCACATTGAAATTTTCAAGGTATCGCTGTGGACTATAGTACAATCACCCTTAATTCTAAAGTAAGACAGTAAGGAAGAAGCCACAGGAAACTGCTTCACTATGCTCAGATATACTGGTGAGAAGTGAAGCATTGTTGTAGGAAATTATAGTGAGTGTGGCTTTTTAATTGTTCCTAGATTTTGACCTATTGTCTGAATAATTTTAAGAAAAAAAATTTTCTCCTGAGAAGGAAATATAATAAATACCACTTAGGAAATAAAGAGATATAGATGTAATTATAAGAAGAATGTGTTACGTTTGCCAAATTACTGGTGGCAATCTAAAAAGGAAATTAGGGCTCTTTTAAACCCATCAAAAATGTTCACTTTACAAAGAATAAATCCTGCTTAAACCTAACCTCAGGTGAGATTTGTGAAAGATTGACTTGACATCCATCTCCTAAGAGAGGAATAATGAGAGAGTCTCAGCACAAAAGTGTTTATGAGTGTGTTCTTACAATAGCCTGCGATCATCAATCTATGTGTTTTTCTATAACAACAAAGATAACTCCTGTCCTTTCATGCATTTTCTCCTTCATTATAAAATATACTATATATATATATATATTCTCCCTCAAGGGAAATAATAGAGTTTGACCCTTACTTTCATTAAGGTTTAAATATACTTTACTTTATTTTCAGAAAATTGCTTGTCTAAGTGATCCACTCTACTGAAAACAAAGTTCAATCTTTATCATATAAAGACACTTCCATGAGAAAGATTTTAAGATAGAGGCACAGAAATTTCCTATATTGAAGTAGAATCAACTTATCCACATCTCCTGAATCATTACTTTATTTTACCTTAATATGCCCCATTTTTACTTACTGCATGGTCTCATTTCTCTCTAAGTAGTTAATGATAGCAAGTGGTTTTTATATGCTTTAGTAGAGATTCAATGGAAAAAATCCATATATAACTTATTTCTAGCCTTGTTCTGCCCAGAGAGCATTCCACAGCATTCCTTTATCTCTATCTTCTTTGTAAAATTAACCAGGTAAAAAGAAATATGGGCCCTAACCGCTCTGGCTCAGTAGATAGAGTGTCAGCCTGCAAACTGAAGGGTCCTGGGTTTGATTCCAGTCAAGGGCATGTACCTTGGTTGCGGGTCGTCCCCAGTGGGGGCTGTGCAGGAGGCTGCTGACCAATGTTTCTCTCTCTCATCGATGTTTATAACTCTCTATCCCTCTCCCTTCCTCTCTGTAAAAATCAATAAAATATATTTAAAAAGAAATATAAGAATAAATATATCAATTTAGAAATGAGAATAAGTGTTATACTTATTAAGGTAGCCTATAGATCACATTTTGCTTAAAAGACCCTAAATTTAAAATTATACCATTAGAGTACTAATCCATTCAATGAGTACTTATTGACTCTCTACTATGGGCTAATTCGTAGATAAGGCATTGTAAAGAATATTATGAAGTATCACATAATTTCTTCTTAAAATCTGAGTGAGATATTACATGTTGGTAACTATGGGGAATATCCCCAAAACATTTGACCCTAACTGAGCAGAAAGAAAAGACCACTGTCAAGTATAAACCTTTCCATTTAGTTTAAAAATAATATGTTTCATGTGTTTAAGTTACAAAGAACTGAGAACTACAAAGTTAAAATGAGGAGACAATGTAGCAGCTGATAAAATTCTAATTCAAACCTCCCTTTAAAGTATCTGTCATCATCCCAAACTGAGGCTCAAAACACTAAAGTGTGAGAAAGTTCTTACAATTAGTCAGAGATGTTAACTAGAATCAAATAAGAGAAAATGTCATCCTGCCCAGAACATAGTAGATGTTCAACACATTGCTGGTAAATGAATGAATAAATGATTTGTTTTCAAACATGTTTGTAATAATATCTGAGGATAAAGTGAGCTTATTTCCTATTTTCATTTTTCTAGGGATAAAATAAACACTATGGAGAAAAAGTGAAAAGAAAGCAGTTTTCTGAGAAAGTTGGCTATCAAACTGTAGATCAGGGGTGAGCAAAGTACAAAATCTGGACCATATGGAAACTGTGGTCTGATTTTGTAAATAATGTTTTATTGATATACAATCACACCCATGCATTTACCTTTCCCTGTGGCTTCCTTTTAAGCCTAACTTACTTATTATCTGGTCCTTTACATTTCTGTTCTGTCTGCAATGTTCTAGCAGGGTCCATGACAGCCTTGTCATGATAATACTGGTGAGTATTCAAGATAAAGTAACTTAGCATGAAATGCGGCAAAGAAGAGACACGTACCTTCTTTGTCTCAGCTTCTTCATTCTATTGCAGCATTTCCCAAATTTCCCTCTGTATTGAATGTATATATATTCAATTTTAAAAAGGACTACAAATTTAAAAAAGACTACATATAATAACCTCCTATTGGAGATTCTTAATGATCTATAAATGTGTTTTAATTCATATTCTGAGGCAACCCACAAGTAAGGAGCCAGTTTCACTTTTTCAACCCATTATTTGTTAACTGTATTTAAAGATGGAACTCCTGCTTTTTTTAGAGCACTTTGCAAACTCTCTGACCCCAGTGTAAACAGGATTTTCCTTAAAGAATATAGCTCAACTCCTCTATTTGATGGAAATGGGACAACTGTCCTAAGTAGGATGGACAGGCACAGTTAAGGATAATAATGACAAGAAAATTACTGGCCAAACCTGAATGTCTAGAATATTAATGAAGCACATTATAAACTATAAATAAACTTGGGGGTTAGAACTTGGGTTGTACTAAGGTGGCATTTCTCTAAGCAGCCCATGGGATCCCAGCATCAGAATTACCTGGGATACTTGCACAGCCCTGGCCAGTGTAGCTCAGTTAATTGGAGTATCATCCAGCACACAGAAAGGTAGTGGGTTTGATTCCTGATCAGGGCACATACTTAGGTTGTGGTTGGGTCTCTGTGGCACACCACATGAGGCACACATGAGAGGCAACCAATCAGTGTCTTCCCCCCCCTCTAAAATCAATAAACATATTATCAGTGACAATTTAAATAATGCAGCTTTCAAGGTCCCACTGAAGACATAATAAGTGAGAATATTATAGTGGTTATGTGGACCTTGATTTAAACAAGTCCCCACATCATTCTCACATGCCTTATTATTAAAGAACCAAGGCCTCTGTAATATCAATAGAAATTTCTCAGGGAAGAATCCCAGGGCCCATTTGTCCATGATGTTCCTACTTTCCCCAGAGCTTTTGTAAGGTTGGATGTCATTGAATCACAAAGGATGTCTGCCTGGGGATAACATTAGTGAGGCTGTGGAAGCAGATTAACACAACTCTAGGAAAAACATAAAATAAAGACGTGTACCTATCATAGCAAGCTCTGTACTAAACTGTAAGAAATCAAGAAGATTTACCAAAAAAGCCTCACTTTATTTTTCACTTTTCCATAAAGATTCTCTTGAATCTACTAGTTTTCCATGATTTCCTTGTTTGTCCCGTGAACTTGATTGCGATTTTAGTTTCTTCCCTATTATTTCATTAATATTTATATTATATTTAATATTACAATATTCAATTCTTTTAAATATGCTAATTCTTATCTCCTCATTGCATATACTCAAAAATGTATTTTATTGTGCCTTGCGGGACATAGTGGGGACAATGCAAGCTATTTTAATAGATACACGTGACATGTTTAATTTATTAATTAACAGGGTATGGCAGGAAGATAACACCATATGCATGGACCTTGTCAGTAGCCTTATTCATGCTTTTGTGGAGGCAACGGGCATAAGAAGAGTCCTGCCCTTGGCTGAGCTGTTTTGCTTTCTCTGTTTCGATTACATACACTGGTCTCAGTGACTTTCTGGGTGATCTTCAGGGAAAACAGCAGTTTCAAGCTCATATAATACAGGAAAATAGTGACTAAACAATGAAACAGAAAATAAGAGTATATGGCTTAATCAAATAGACTCAGGCAGAACATTTCCCTGCAGCCCTGAGCTTCAAGGTAATACTTGAGTAACAACAACAGCAGCAAACTGTTGTGAATAAAAAAGAATGTTTTTCTCAGTGGAGAACATAGAAAAAGTGTGTATCCCCAAAGTCATAAAAGGAGTCAGGCAGCAGGAGGCTTAATTAAGGGAAGTACTGGAAAGGGTTCCTGTAAGGTGCTGATACAATGCACATGTGTCCCAAGGGAAAGATATGTGATCAGTGCTGAGGTGATGGGGCTTTGACCAGCTACATGGTAGAACTGTAAAGAATGGAGTGAATGTGTAGGTTCATAAAGGAAACAGAATATTATAAAAACTTGGAGGCAAAATCCAGTGGTGCTGGGGAAATCTTCAACAGAGAAGAGCAGAGAGCTCAAGAGCTAGACCAGAAGGAAACCCAGAATATAAGGTTGACATCAGTTTTTCAGGCAAAGAAATGAGTAAGGGTCAGCATTCCTAAGGTCATATAAAAGACTAAGCCCAAGGTTCCTCTGAAAGATTTTGACTACTGGTCACCTTGGCATTTGACTTGAGTGTAAAGAAAGTGTTTACCTGCAGCCAACCTTAGGCAGTTATAGCTGATGGTGGGCCTGTAACTTTTACAGTTTCCAGGGTGTTTTTAAGTAGCCCGTCACTAGTTGTTTCCACAGGGATGGTTTAATTCCAACTTAATGGTAGATCCAGCCTGGGAGTGAGCAATGGAAGGCTCAGAAGCTCTTTTCATTATGAGACATCAGAATTGCTTATGCTGTGGCCAAAACTGATGCTTTGAACTGATATCTTGATCCAAAATCTGGTTTGAATATCAGCAGTCTACTGCCTCTTCTACATACCTCTGGTTTTCATATATTTCTCGCACTTCCGTTGGATTGTGGCGACAGAAAGTGATCTGCCACAGAGCTATCTGACTGAAGCGATACGGAAAATAAAGTGCATTTGTAGTGGCTTGTTCGTATTCCTGGGATGGAGGAGGTCAGTGCTCTGTTTAAGTAAACACAAAGAAGGAAACTCAGAAGAAAAGGGATGTGAATAATGTGGCCTATCAGCTTTCAGAGAGAGGAGTGCTAGCATTGAACTGTGTTTGTTTTTGATTTGTTGTTTGTTTGCTTCTGATAATGTACTCCCCGTGCCCTTTGCTGAGCTCTTTCAAGGTCAGCAGCGCCTGAGTGCTCTCCTGGCTCTGCATTGGTCTCCATAGATGAGTGAGGTCTCGCAGCAATTCCCAGGGAAGCTTTGGTTGCTGATCACAAGTAATAGCACTGCTCCGCTCATGGTACATTTACTGAGAATTTGAGAGCAATCAAATGTATCATGAAGAGTAATGAGCTCTAATTTAGAGTGAATTGAACAGGCTAAATGCTATATTTGCCTGAAACACTATCCTTCAGAAACCTTGTTTTGTGGTTCAGCTTTATTGCTCTGGGACCCCATCACCCTCTAGAGATTGATTTTAGGCCACAGCACTCTCTCTGTGTGACATAGCCAATAGTTCACTTCTCAAAGGAAAAAACGTAATTAATTTTAGGTTTTGTGCTTTTCTTTTGAATAATTGTATGCCACCTTTTAAGGTGGTAATTTCCAAATTTTATTTGAAAAGGAGAAAATAAGTGATTTTTTTTATATATAACTACAACATGTATGCGCGTTTAAAGATGAAACTTTCTTTTCCATCTCCATTCCTGCAGCTCTAAACACCTTTGCAGAACCATAAGGTATCTGAGTAGGGTGATTATGATGTCATCACTTTGTGTCAGAGTCCTGCTAGTGTGATTTGAAACTAGCCTCGATACAGCCTCAGGTAGAGGCCCAGTTAGAGAGTAAAAATGAAGGTTTACTCAAAATGTTCTCTTTTACTTACCTTTCAGCTTTTAGAAAATAGCTTCATAAAAAAATTGTTCTTTTCATTTTAAAGTGTTTGTTTTCAGCCTATACATCCATGGCTGAAGCTAAACAATTGAGGGAAACTAGTTTAATCATTATGTTCAAAAATTATATTTATCTTTTGTTACAATTTTTATAATAAACTCCATCTCACTATTCTTTTCTTCTCAGAAAAATCTGTTGAACTTTGAGAAAATCCATCTTGTGAGTGAGAATATTCTCTCTGCCAAATGGTGATAGTTGACATTTGAAGAAAAAAAATAAACAGAAAGTGAAATAGTGAGATAATTTCTTATGAAAAGTACTATCAGTTAGCAATCATAGCAAAGTTTGTTCTTCAATAACTTTGAACTATAAGTAGTCAACCAGAAGAAGATGATGGGAAAAGACATTTCCAGATTTCTATTTGAATTACACTAGTTACACAAAGAGGTAAAGTTATTTCATATTCTCCCAGATATTAGCCAAATAGCAGATGTCATTCTTTATGGACACTTGATCATATATTGAATGAGAAAGATACAATAATTGGCTTGATCCAGATGTCCATGTGAAGGAACTGAGATTCTAAAATAACAACATTTCTGAAGAAACATGAAAAGTATACTAAATCAAAACAGGGGGAGTGGTTAATTCCTGGGAAATAAATTTAAGTAAAGGATAGTTCTTTAAAAGTTGTATGACTTAAAGGTGCACATATGTAATTTCAGATGGCATGCAGTGCAGTTAAGCCTAATGCTGCAACTGCATATTGTTTTATAAGACACTTTATTGTCTAAGATTGTAACACTGTTTCTTCAGAGCAGATGATTCCCTGGGCACAGTCAGATCTAAAATGATAATAAATATGTTTCTCTGTAGCTCCAATTTTTCAGAAATCTAGCCATTATTCATTTCCAGCCTATGAAATGTGTCACAAAAATTCCTATGAGAGTTTCTTGCTCTATCAAGGCTCCAAACTTATGTCTACTTATTCCCAAGAAACCTAAATACAGACGCCTGACATTTTTGTCACACAGAGCCAACCCTTTGTCAATCACGGATACTATTTGGAACAAGAAGAGATGAACTTTGCTAAAAAAACAGAAAGAAAATAATGATAGGCATACAGGTAATCCAGAGAATCAACAGTAAGCCTGGACACCCAGATTTGAGGACCCAGGCCCGGGAAGATGGTTAGTTATAATAAAAATTAGAGTCATGCACAAGGACCACTGAGGTAGTGTGCAGTCACTGCAAAACCTGGACCACTACCACTGCTATCTCTCCACCATAAATGCTGCCAGCTCTGGTGCAATAAATTCTAAGAAGTCCCTGCTTGCCGTTACATATGCAAAGATCCAAGTGCCAAAGAATTGAAAAGTGTTAAACACATGATATCATGTTTTTTCTATTGTACCAGCAGGGTCTCAAGGAATGCAGTCTCTTAACTGCTGCTATTTCACAGTCAGACAACATAGCACCATTGACTAAACGTTTATTGTGTTGTTTAAAATAGATTCATGAGCCTGGCCAGTATTGCTCAGTAGTTGAGCATTGACCTATGAACCAGGAGATCATGGTTCGATTCTCAGTCAGGGCACATATCCAGGTTTCAGTCTCAATCCCCAAAAGGAGGAGTGCAGGAGGCAACCAATTGCTGATTCTCCCTCATCACTGATGTTTCAATCTTTCTTTCCCTCTCCCTTCCTCTCTCTGAAAATCAGTAAAAATATATTTAAAAAAGTAACAAAATAGATTCATGACACATAATTTATATTATTATTATTCAGGTTGCATGTATTCATTATAGAATAATTGGAAAAATATATGTGTGTGTGAACACACATGCATACACACACACAGAGTTGAACAACTGACAATACAAAATAGTGTATTTTAAACATTTTTCTACATTATTCCTATTCTAGAGGCCTGGTGCACAAAATTTGAGGACTGGAGGGGGTGG
>NW_006287546.1:1218233-1228204 GCF_000327345.1 Myotis davidii | reverse complement strand
TTGGTTGATTTGCATATTAGCCTTTTATTATATAGGATACTTGCACACATTCCATTATATTCCTGTATCATATTCCATTCAATATTTTTATTGTTGCATTCAGGGATTTCTTCTCATGTTTTTCCTTTTATAAATAAGCCTTCAATGAACATCTTTATATAAATGTATAATTATGTTATTAGGATACATTTTTATACTTGGTTTATCAAGATCAAAGTGGGATATCTAAATGCCTTTCATTTGAAAGAAAAAATTTCAAAGTATCTAACTGACAGAGGTAGCATCCTGTAGTGAACAGCTGCTTACTAGTAATTGGATCCATTCAAGTAATGTTTTTACAAACTATAAACATGTTTACAGGACTAAGGTCTGAAGTGGCTTCCCCTCTCCACATTGTTTGATAAAAATAAGGTTCAACAAGAATGTAAGCCACTGACAGCCAATCAGGGATTTTCAGAATGGAGTCCTCTCATTAGCAAAATATGTAGGACTGAAAAATTCCCTTTAGCGTCCTCTACCCACATCCATTAATGCCCAAATCCCATTTTTCTTTTCTTCAAAAGACAACTAAAATATTGCCATTTACAAAAACTTCTTTATCTGGAAGTAATCCCTGGTTTGTTTTTGCTTCTTTAACACATATTTCCCCCCTCCCCCCTTAAAACCACCCTCCATCCTCTTCCTCAAACTTTAACTTGGGAAGTACGGTCATGCCATACTTGTGCTCTCCGGGCTCTCATCTCCCATACCACACAGCTGGCCATGGAGGAAGTGGTGGCCTCTCTAAAGACAGATCCTGTTACCAACGACAGGAAACGGATAAACAACAGGTGTGCACTACTGTCCTGTCTTCTCTGCATCCACTAACATTGTCCAGGCTCCCTTCATCCCTTGCCAGGACACTTCAAATACCTCCTGCACTCATCCACTATCCTGACAAGAATACTCTCCCTCTTATTTCTTCAACACTCTCTATTCAGATGAGATAACTGATTTTATAAAACCAGGTAGGATTTTGTCCTGTCTCTTCTAAAACATCTTAATTAATACTTGTGAAACAATATTTGAATTCCTACACGTAATCTTCAGACTATTCCAATGTCCCATTGCCATTCCATTTCCAATCACAGCCCAAACTAACTAGACTGCTCAGTTTCTCAGAAATGGGATCCATATATATAATTTTTTTCATGACTTGGTTTAACTTGTTCTCTTAGCAGGAATATTATTTGTACTATTTAGACTTGTCTGGCCTTCTCTCCACTAGTACTCCCCTTCCTCTGATAGATATAATTACTTTTGAATCTGTATTTCCCATTTCCCATAGTACATTGCAAAAATCCCTCTTAAGGTGCTTATCACAAAGATTTGCAAAAATTTATGTTTACATTTTAGTCTCTCTTAGTTGACAGTGAGTTGTCAAGTTTAAGTCTCCTCTGCTTTAGAAACCAGAATGCCTAAGAAAGTACTTTGTATAAAACATAAACTCATTAAACATTTGCTAAATTCAATTTATGTACACTTATAAACAGAAATATGTCAGAGCTGTTCATATTATTTTTGTTAATCCAATCAGCTTCCATCATACAACACAGCAGATGAAAAGCTGCAAGATATTCCAGTTTCCCTGACATATAAAAAGTATCACAGGTATTCATTGGTCAAAATTACTGGGCAAATAAGTTGTAGTAAGAATATGTTCTGCAATCTTTATGGAATTTTTAAAATCAAATATATTTATTCAATATCTAAGCACAAAGCACAATGTTCACTGCTAGACCCAGAGATTGTTGATGTTTTATATAAACATGACAATAGTGAGATTCTCATCTCTCAACAATTGAGGGCTATAGACAGCCATCCAGGATGAAAGGCCAAGTAGAACACATCTCTGCGACTGTGATAAGATGTTTTTTCTGTGCGCAGATGCTACAACTCTAAGTTGCAATGCACTCCATTAATTAAACAAGTCTGCACATCCATAATTTAATTTGCTGAAATAATTCACAAGAGGGATGGGAAACCAGGTTCCCTTGCTTCCCATAAATGTAATTGACATAATGAGCAGCTTTCTCTTTTGAGTCACAATGCCTTACAGTAATACCTGCCTCACTTGATATCAAGCTCTCTCAGAGTTGCACAAAGAAATAATTTCCTAAGTGCAATTCAACTGAATGTAGGTAGATATCATATAGCATCTGAGGTTTCATAAATACAGCAAATTACTTCAATGAACTTTATGGGTGGAAATAGTAAACCCTGAGACAAATAGTAATTCGCATTAATACATACTACATATTTTCATCTCATTTCCTTCTTCTTCTTCTTCTTCTTCTTCTCCTTCTCCTTCTCCTTCTCCTCCTCCCTCCTCCTCCTTCATTTTACTTAATGATTTTAGAGAGAGAAAGGGAGACAGAGAGCGAGAGAGAGAGAGAGATTTTTCCCACTTATTTATGCATTCATTGGTTAATTCTTTTATGTGCCCTGCCTAGAATTGAACCCACAACCTTGCCATATCAGGATGATGCTGTAACCAACTGAGCTACCCAGCCAGGGCCTTCTATTTTTCAAAGTTTTCAAAATTTGAAATGGAAGAAAAAATGTCTTAGATTAAAATGTGAAGTATATTACATTTTATTTTGATTAGCAGTTTACTAAGAACTTCCATATGCATTAACTTGGTGTTTTCTGTATTAAGTTTATGAGTGAGACATTTTTTATTGTTCTCTCTATTATTCCTTTGCAAAATGCTAAAACAGAAGATTTGACGGACCGAGTAATTTGACCTTAATTATATGCTTTTTGCACCATGTAATTTGAATATTGGTTTAGAATTCATCATTGAGTCAGAATCATACTAGGTGCTCAGTAATTATCAACCCAGTGAATGGATATAATAGAATTTTAAAAATCTTTTATCATGCTGCTTATTTTTACATAAAGTTTTATTTATTCCTAATGCTTACCACTATAGAATTAGATATATTTTTTAAAAAATTAATCTCCTCTGAGATTAATGTCACAAATCTCTTGGTTTTTTCCTGAGCTAATTTTAAAGTGGTATTTTTAGACCTCCAAGATAAAATAACCAATAAAAAGGGAAATGTGAATGTTTTATTTTCTGAATGCACTTTATGCCTCTCCTTCCTGTTGCTCATTCTTTTTAGTTAATTTTTGTAGCCTTTTTAGATTTCGAATGCAATCCTTTTCTCCCTTCCTGGGCTTCTTTGTTCACAGTCATAAAGAAAAATAACCAGGGAGCTAATAAATGTCATTTTTTACGTGTTTTATAAAGTATTTGTAGAACAGTAAGCAATGGTCAAGTATCCTTAGAATTGGCCATTTAAGACTTTAATATCTGGCACTGAGAAAGATAATACTTTGAAAGCTTTCATTTTGTACCTAAGCTATAGAAATTTCATCACCTACTGATAGGTTGTGAACATTTACAAGTGAATGAAGCAAATTAAATACAAACTCCTAGCAGTGTTGGAAACAATATTTTAGTGGCTGCTTAATTTATCAAATAAAAACAGAATGCAGAAAAGCTAGTCGATTAACCTAGTTTTATAATTCTTTGAACCAATTTGGTTAAAATTCCATGATATGCAATAGATATCTATTTTTTTATTTTTATTAATTCAACCTTTTTTTCAAATCTATAAAGTCTTATGCCATGGAACCCAAGGATCACAGAGACTATATGTTTATATCTACATATACGGGTCTATATCTATTGTATCTTTCCTTCCAAGAAGGTTATTGGGAAATGCTAACCTGTGTGTTTTTCATTTACAATATTTATTCTGTCTCTCCTCTGCTCTTCTAACCCAGTTTAGCTAATTTCTTGGGAAGGAATGGCATAACAAGAAAACTAGTTAATTTCAAATACCATTTGAAAGAAAACAAATAAATAAATAGGATTCGTGGCTGGGGAGCTGAGGAGTGGCTGTGAAGGTACCATTATGGGAACCTCATGGGGGGTCTTTGAGTGCTTGACTCAAGTTTTGCTCCTGTGCCCCCACCACCAGGAATTTGTTAAGGGGAACAATATCAGAACCTAGATATGATTAGGGATGTAACAGTAGAAAACAAGTATACCTCATTTCCTACTTGGTAATAAAAGAAGTGAACCAGCAGCCACGCAGAGCTCTCTGAAAAACTATGGCATGGAGACCAAGGGTGTTGAATATGGCGTCAAGAAATTGGTATCCCAGAGAACACCTGGAAAGCAGCTAATGTTTCCTGTGTCCTCAGAAAAATCACTCACATGTGCAGAGAGTGGGGCAGCGCAGTGGGAGAGGCTACAGGGCTAGGATGAGGGAATGTGCTTATAAATGATAGTGTGAGCCAGAGGTCATATTGCTTGTTAGATTGAAGTCATCTGAATGGGAGTCACAAGGGCTACACAGGACAATGCCATCTATGAGGCTGCCAGTGTAGACCAGATATCCAAGACCAAATATTCACCCTATTACACTGTTATTGTTATTATTTTTAAATCTCCAAAATTGCAAATATGGAACAAGAATAAAAAGATAAAGAACTAGATAAAATGAAGACTTACCTTAAAAGAGAAACTTTTGGGCAAATTTTTAATAAAGTGTGCATGTTGTGTTAAAATGATTGGACTTTATGCCTGCCATTAGGATAATGAAAATGTACTGCAGATTGTTGAATATGAGGATGAGATTATAATATCTATGGTTTAGGTTAATTTTTTTTTAAGTGAACCATGAATGTGAGATTTAGAGATTAGAATATTAATTGAGAGGTTATAATACTTGTCCATGCAGGGGGATAGTAAGTCAGAAAAGAGAGAGAAAGGGGGGAGAGAGAGAGAAAGAGAGATCACAAAGATGGAATTAACAGCATTGAATTTGACTGCTGATTAATTATGGGAAAAGAAAGTTATCAAAGAGAACTCAGCTTTCACGAGCTAGAGGTATATGAGTAGGATTAATGAGGGTGAAGTGTTTGTTGATGGTTAAGTGCATGATATTGAATATTTTTAGTTTTAAGTGGTGGAAGGACATCTAAGATGGAAGGTCAGAAATAAATCAATAGGGTAAACATCTACTAAACACAATAGCTAAAGATAAGGAAGGAGATATGATTGCTGAATGTAAGAGTCTTGGAAAAGAAACTTCCTTATGTGTAGAAAGCAAGTAAGAGAGAAGGAAAGGTAAAGATTGTAGAGGGGTGGGGGAGGTCAGTGAGAAATCCAAGTAAATTATCTCTCATGATTCTTGAGAAATAAGTCAGTTAAATAATTATTGTGAGCCATGCTGTTGATTCTTAGACTCATATGAATAATATAGAAACTTGCAAGTGTCTTATGGGAATGCCAATGATGACAATGACATTGAATTGTGTGTTTCCCTCTGGGATTTTCCATGAAGATTAAAGCTTTTTGATTTTTTTTTTAGTTACAATTTCTTTGCATGGTGTTTCATCTTGACATTTTTATTTCCCTTTTTCTTTTAATTTTAAGGAGACTGAATGAAAGTTCTGACTGAGCTGTACTGTAGGAATTTCTGGATCTTTTTAAAATGGGGGTAAGCATCAGATTTCCAGTTGGAGAGAATAACAGAAACATGCAAATTCGGGATATAACTATAAAATGCCTTCACGTTTGTGGAAAAAAATAATAATTGGGGTCATGTATACATTAACCATTAAATATCGGGATATTTTTAAATGTTAAAACAGAAAACCTTTTATGTTAACCACACTTTAATTTAATGAACTTTAGAAGGTAAAGACATATGCACTGTGACAGAGATTGCTGTTTGCTTATCTGAATCTGAGGTTCTTTCTGCTACTGGATTTACAGTGAGGCTGTGGCCAAAAGATTAAGCTAGTCATTAGAGTGTCAGCAAAAGTTATGTGTGACATCTTTAAACCTGACTCTAAACTATAGATAACTTCCAGCTATAATCCAGGGTCTTTCTTCATTAGTGAAATGATAGGCATCTTAGAAGTTAAAGATAGGTAGTCCCCTATCAGCCTGATTCCTTAGAGATTTATGGGGAGGGCAGAACCCCATCACTGATCTGGAGCCACTCATGCTGGGTAACAAAATAAAAATCTTGTTGTGTTTGAGTCATTATGATCTTGAAGTTGATTCCTTAAGCACCTTGTGCTACTTTTAATTCAGAAACTATCTCCTTCTTTTAGCAACATTTGGAGCTTTTGTCCCTTCCCTATCCTTCCTTTTTCTTTCCTTCCCTTTCTTCTCTCCTTTTCTCTCCCCTCTCTCTTCTTCTCCTCTCTCTCTCTCTCTCTCTCTCTCTCTCTCTCTCTCTCTCTCTTCCTCCCTCCCTCACTCTTTTTATCACTTCCTTCACTTAATGATTATGTTCATTTCCCATTTCCAGCTCCTATAATACTATGCTGACATCAAGATATTGGGCTATCAGCTATTGTTCTTACTCTTTATTGCCAGTTCTTTCTATAAGTGACTCTTGTCTCCTTAAGGATGTTCAAGCCATGGGCCTACATGCACAGAAGTGCTAACACAAAGCTCACAATCTTACTAAGTTTTTTATCTGGGAAGATGTTCTCCAACACATCTAGCTTCAAAAATTTTGTCATTCTTTACTTCATTTATACCACCTTTATATGTGTAACTCACCCTCATATACACATTTAAGTCTTTGTCTTCACCTAAAAGTGGTGGAATATTTCAAAATCTGGAATTCTCTTCTTGGGTTACAACATCCCACTTCACAACTCACTCACTCTGTCTATGCACAATATCACCATTTCCATGGCCTCTGTTTATTCTTTCAGCCTTCAAGCCTTGCCTTGTTATAGCATTCATCTAGTATCTAACATCTGGTTATTAGTATCCAGATTTTGTAGTTAATCATTTCAGTCACTACTTCACCACTAATAATCCCCTCATTTCATTCCCATGTTCACCACTACTGCCAAGTTCATTCAGCCAATAGTTTGCCCAGCACTTACAATGTATCTAGAGTTCAGGAGAGAGGTCCAGAATACAGTTATAAATGTAGGCACCATTAGCACTAGAAGACAGTTTAATTCAGTGGTTCTCAACCTTCCTATGCTGTGACCCTTTAGTATAGTTCCTCATGTTGTGGTGACCCCCAACCATAAAATTATTTTTGTTGTTACTTCATAACTGTAATTTTGCTACTGTTATGAATCATAATGTAAATATCTGATATGCAGGATGTATTTTCATTGTTACAAATTGAACATAATTAAAGCATAGTGATTAATCACAAAAACAATATGTAATTATATATGTGTTTTCTGATGGTCTTAGGCGACCCCTGTGAAAGGGTCGTTCGACCCCCAAAGGGGTCGCGACCCACAGGTTGAGAACCATTGCTTTAATTCATGGGACCAGAAAAAGTGCCATCAGTGAGAGAATATAACTAGAGAAAAGGACCCAGAATCATGTCTAAAATAACTCTTGAGGAAGAACTAGCAAAAAGAATGAGGTAGAGAGTCCAGTGTGGTGTACAAGATATCCAGAATCATTTAGCATCACTGCAGGCAAAATAGATATATCTCTTCTGATTCTTTGACTACAAGCAACAGAAAACAGAGTAGGATAAGCTCAGAAAAACAAATTGATGGGGAAAATATTCTTAAGAGCCCAGAATTGAACAAATTAAAGAAAACTTTGAAAATGTTGGTGATCCAAATGACAGAAACTTATGCACAGTCTTATCAGCATGTCACTGATGGGACTGAGCAAGTCTAAATATTTTTGGTCATTGTGTTATTTTGTTTAAAAGTTATATAACTTTTGCTAGTCCAGGGCAAGAGTAGAATGGGAAAGCCACAAACCATATGTTTAAATAGTTAGAAGTTATAAATCTTGATAATAAATTATTACTAATTGAAATATATTATTTTCTCCTACCTGGGCAAACATACCTTTATATAAGGAAATATATGTAAAAATATTATTTTATAACTGAAATTTGGCAATACATGAAAAATAACTGACCCAAATTATTGTTAAGCACATATAAATGAATAATGACATTAAGATACATGAAATTTATAAATTATTATACAGGTGTCCATATAAATAATTTGTCTTGCCTTCATTTCAGAAAAAATACTAATGAATACATATGATCATGATTTTCATATAATTTGATTTTTAATGAAATATGAATTTAAAAAATGTAACTATTCAAGCTATATTAAATTAAAAGTTTACATTCATAAAAATCATAAGTTAGAATATATAAAATTTAAAGAATTAAGATAATATTTTATATTTTCAAATGCCATCTTTCTTTGCAGATCTTCAAAATTGCCTTCAAAAAATAAAAAGTAAAATACAAATTATAATTCATACCAAAATTTGTTAAATTATTTAAATTAAACTGTTTTACTTTAAAATAATTAAGTCTTAGTAAGTATTGCCAATAAAAACAAAAGTACTTAAAATTCTAGAATTTAAAATACATCTGCCAATATGAGAATTCAGAATCACACTTCACACTGAGTCAAATAGCCCTACAACCATCCAAAGTTCAGTAATAAAGAATATTGAAAATTATCAATGTTTCTCAGCTGCCTCATACAAATACACATACATGCACACACACAAACAATACCATGCTAATTAGTGTGTGCTTCTAAATCCATGTGTTAGAACACAAAGTGAAGAAATAAACTAAGCATTCAGTACTGATGGGAAATGTAGGTTATTGTTCACATTCTGAACCTCTGTCTATTTCTACATGGGCAGTGGCATGACCCACAGACCTTCATGACATTTAGACACAGTCATCTTTTGTTTTTAGAATGCAAGGCCAGAGTCACGCAAAAGACTTTCAATGAAGCCTGGATCATATTAGTCATCAGAGTGAATGTTGGGGTTATAGGTCCCCCTCATTCAGTGCTGAACACTGGATCCCAAGTGAGAGAGATGCCTGTGTGTTCTTTAAATAGCAGAGTCCAAGGTAGTGAACTCCATACCCAGATCTAAGGGTGGTCTTGGTTGGGTAAATCCTTATAGTAAAGTTAGGATTCCTAATGAAATAAGGGAAATAAGTGCATGTCAAGAAAAAAATACAACAAGAAAGAATTGGTCAATCAGTGCAATGTGGCTTAAGTAATTTAGTAACTGGATGTGGAAGCATTTATTTGAACTGGCAACGGGAAAGTTACTGATGACTTTAGTGAGATCAGTTTCCTAAAGTAGTGATGAAAGAAATCTGATTGAAGTGAATGGTAATGGGAAAGGAGGAACCCAGACAGTGAGGCTTACAGATCTCCTGAGAAATTGTTCAGTGGATGGTGAAAAAAGTCTTGTAAGAAGGATAGAGTATATGAGCACAAATTTGTAAAATAAGAGATACTAAAACAATTTATTATTCTGGAGGAAATAATCTACATAAAAAGATAGATGGATGATTCAGAAGATGATGAGGATAATTAAAAGATCAAAGTCATTTAATAATGGAGAAATATAGAGGCCAAAGAGCAAATAAATGGAAAGGTTGACCTTCAGTATGAGAGAAATGTGTGGCCAGAAGACCAAGTGTAAAACATCACAAAAATTAAAAGAAGGATATTTAGAGAACTAAGATTTGGTTCATAGTTGACAAAAATAAATTGAGATCAAAAATAAATTTTAAAAATCTTCCCCACCCCGATTAGTTATGATTTTAGGGTATTGAAGCCTAAGACTTTAAAAAGGGACACAACTCAAGAAGCATACATAGACGGGGGTCTCAAAAAATATGCCAGATAAAATCAGGTGTCAGTGCATCTGAGATTGTCTGATTTTTGTCCCATTATATCAACGGTGTACATATTACCTTTGTGATTTACCACTGTTGATGTTGATCACCTGACTGAGATAGTGTTTGTCAGGCTCTTAACTGTCAAGTTACTTTTTTAAAACCCCTATTCCCGGTGTGCTCTTTGGAAAGAAGTATTGTTTCTCAGTGTGGCCCACAGACACACTG
>NW_006287546.1:1214313-1217505 GCF_000327345.1 Myotis davidii | reverse complement strand
TAATAATTTTTAATACTTTTTAATAACTTCATTTTTAGAGTAGTTTTAAATTTACAGAAAAATGAAAAGACAGGACAAAGTTTCCATGTACTTCACACCCAGTTTCTCCCTTAATTAGCATCTTATATTAGTATGATACATTTATTATAATTAATTAATAAATATTGCCACAGTATTTTTCACTAAAGCCCATACTTTGTCCTCATTTCCTTAGTTTTGATCTAATGTCTTTGACTGTCTGGAATTCTATCTAGAAAACAATGTTACATTTAGCTATCTCCACTCTAGAATCCTCTTGATTTTGGTAGTTTTTCATATGTTATTTACTTATTTATTTACTAGAGGTCCCGTGCACGAAATTTGTGCACAGGGGTGTAGGGTCCCTCAGCCTGGCCTGCACCCTCTCAAAATCCGGGACCCCTCTGGGGATGTCCAACTACTGGTTTAGCCCTGCAGATAGGGCCTAAACCAGCAGTCAGACATCCCTCTCGCAATCCAGGATGCTGGCCCCTAACTGCTTGCCTACCTGCCTGATTGCCTCTAACCACTCACCTGCCTGCCTGATTGGCCCTAACCACTCTGCCTGCCTGCCTGATCATCCCTAACCACCTCTACCTACCTTATTGCCCTTCTCCAATCTGCCTGCTTGCCTGATCATCCCTAACCACCTCTACCTGCCTGATTGCCCCTCACCAATCTGCCTGCCTCCCTGATCACCCCTAACTGCTCACTTGCCTCACTGACTGGCCCTAACTGCTCACTAGGGGGCTGCCGGCCGGGGTGAGAGGCCATGGTTGTTCTGGTCTCTGGTCGTTCTTGTCATTCTGCCATTTTGGTCTCTGGGCTTCATTATATAGGATTATTTTTTGAACACTTTAACTTAAAAAAATATCTGTTAAATCCATTTTTTTTATATTTTGTTGATTTTTTACAGAGAGGAAGGGAGAGGAATAGAGAGTTAGAAACATCGATGAGAGAGAAACATCAATTCAGCTGCCTCTTGCATGCCCCCTACTGGGGATGTGCCCACAACCCAGGTACATGCCCTTGACCGGAATCAAACCTGGGACCCTTTAGTCCGCAGGCCGATGCTCTATCCACTGAGCCAAACTGGTTAAGGCATCTGTTAAATCCATTTAATTGACCTATGAAGCCTCATAGGTCATTATCCTATCAGAGATACCACAGGATATTGCCCATAAATCTCCAGCCCCTAATATCTCTATCTACCTACCTATCTATCTATCTATCTATCTATCTATCTATCTATCTATCTATCTATTATTGAGTTTATTGGAGTGACATTGGCTCAAAAAAAGCATACAGGTTTCAAGTGTACAATTCAATAAAACATTATCTGTGAACTGCATCATGTGCCCATCATTCCAAGCAAAGTCTCTTTCTATACCCATTCCCTGTCCCCTTTGCCCGTCTCCACCTAGTCCCTACCCCCATTTCCCTCTGGCTATTACCACAGTGTTGATTGTGGTAATATATACAGTGTTATGTATATACAGTAACTATGTCTATACTGTATGTATATACAGTAACACATACAGTGTTATGTATATATGTCTTTTTGGCTAATACCTTCACCTTCTTTCGTCCCAATCCCCTTTCTCTTCTCCCCTCTGACAGGTGTCTGTTTTATGTATCTACGCATCTGTTTCTATTTTGTTTTACAGTTTATTTTATTCATTAAATTCCACATATAAATGAGATCAAATGATTTCTTGTTCTTTTACTGACTTAATTCACTTAACATAATGTTCTCCAGGTTCATTCATGCTGTTGTGAAAGATACGATTTCCTCCTCTCTTTAACAGCCTCATAGTATTCCATTATGTCATCTACTCATCTATTAATGGGCACTTGGGCTGTTTGCAGATTTGGGCTATTATAACAATTTTTTTGATGACCTTGACTGTTTGGATGATTATTGGTCAGATATTTTGTAGATTGCTAATGGGACATGTCTGATTTTTTATTTTATATAATTAGACTGGGATTATATGTTTTGGGGAGAACAAAAGACAATATGCCAGATAAAATCAGGTGTCAGTGCATCTGTGATGAACATATGACCTTCAAAATAGGAGAAAGAAGTCATGCATAAGAAGAGAAGAATTGCACTCAGAAATGAGAATGCAACTTGGATGTGGTGCAATCGCTGAGTTAGGAGTGATAATGAGAATCTAAATAGAAATGCCTTCTGGCAATTGAGTCAGAGTTTAAGACTAGATATTGGAATCTGGAAGTAACCAGCAAATAATCATAATCTCTTTTCTAACTCTTAGTACATGAAAAAAAAAAAAAAAAAGAAAGAAAAGAAACACAATACTAATTCTATATGTGTAATGTGAACACTTTATAGCAAAATAAAACATTTTTTCTAAAAATAGATTCTTACATGTTTACTTAATTCTACATTAAAAACTCAATCTGGTTTTATACTTTTTAATAGAAAAACATTTATAATGAAAAGATGCACTAGAGAGTAGAATCATTAAATCTATTTGTAATAAGTTTAGTTTATTAAAAGCATTTTTATTTGTCTCTCTTAGAAGCAATATCTACTTCCTACTACCCACAATGAGTTTTATAGCAAACTAGTCAAACATAGCAAGATGAAACTTTTACATTGTTCTGATAGATCTCAAACCTGCTGGTTTATGAAAATGCTCATGCTTTGCCTCCTAAATGAGCCAAAGTAATTTGTGTCACTTAAATTATCCCTGTGTAACTAGGAGATAAAATTTCAATCTACATCTAATTGGTGAGTCTTAAATTATTATGTGTACTGTTGAGAGATTCAGTTTTTGTCTTTAAACGTTTTATAACAAAAGAACTAAGGGAGTAAAAATAAAGGGAAGTGTCAAGTAGAAAAAATTTAAAACATATACCCAGAATAAAGATTCTGTGGAAATAAATTGTCTACTATGATAGTAGTCTAATTCCTCCCTACTGGAATATTACCACCGTGTTAAAGAGAGAAAAATAAAATATATCATGTTTAAAATGCTCTCTTGAAACTTTTAAAAATCAAAAACAATGGGTGAAGCAGAATTCAAGTTTTCTATTAATAGTGTAGACAGACTATGCCAAAATGCTATTTTTGTTTTCCATTATGCAATTTTAAAAATATTTTTATATATATTTTTAATAATTTTTAATACTTTTTAATAACTTCAT
>NW_006287546.1:1202246-1205718 GCF_000327345.1 Myotis davidii | reverse complement strand
GGGAGAACAAAATACAGATGGTGTGTGATTTTTGTCCCATTATATCAACGGTGTACATATTACCTTTGTGATTTACCACTGTTGATGTTGATCACCTGACTGAGATAGTGTTTGTCAGGCTCTTAACTGTCAAGTTACTTTTTTAAAACCCCTATTCCCGGTGTGCTCTTTGGAAAGAAGTATTGTTTCTCAGTGTGGCCCACAGACAGCCTGCATAACTAGCGCTTGAAATGCTTGTGAAAATGCGGATTCCTGGACTACATCTTGAGTCTGAAACTGTTATCTGTGTAAGTGAAGTTCTTGGGGGGCCTCAGGTGAAGGAATTTCCAGAGGCCCCCACAGGAGGATGGGATTTCCTGGAAAACTTTATTGATGATGTAAGATAAAGTGGGTTCCCCACTAAGGTCCCATCTCTCTGTCTGTCCTGCTATGGAAGAAATCCAATCTTGTCTTTAGTAAGATCAGAATTAAGACAACTGTCCAGAGTGCCTGCCCCACATTGAAGTCCTGTCCAGTTCAGAATCTGACTAGCTTAGCTTTTGTTCCCAGCTGCAGTGGGGGGTCCACATGGTCATGGACCACATGGATGCTTAAGGCCACATGCTGGTGAATATGGGTCACAGAGCAAGAGAGAGTAAAGGGGAACCAGAAGCAAAAGCAAGGGAACACTGGGGATTTTAACCTTTCAAGATTGCATGTGCTTGCAATGGCTTCACCCTTCTAGACAATGAACCCCCCACCCCAGGCTAGACTGGCAGGCAGACACCCTCCCTGCATCACCCTGACTTCACTGAGCATAGTCCTACCTCCTGCTTTGTTCAATCCCTTCCCCGTGATCTGCAGGGAATGACCAGTGGTTCCCTGGGGAGTGTGAAGCTGTTGTTTCCTGATGAAGCTGTCCAGATGACCATACTCACAATATCAAGCCTCCCCTTTGTTCCCTTCCTCTAGTAGTATTAATAACCAGCTAATTATGACAACAACACCATAAATCTAAAGAATCGATGCAATTAACAATGTGCTAACATTCAAGAATAATGACTGCAGAGATTAGAATACTCAAAAATGCTTTTTTGGAATCTGAGGAATCCAGAAAAGTTTAAAAAAAAAAAGTACCACAGATTAAAAAATAAAATGGAGTTATTTAACTGCCCTGGTCTTGGGTAAGAGATATTGGAGCTGAGAAGCAGAATACAGTGAGCCCTGGAGGAAAGGTGGTGGATCTGTGTAGAAATGGCCTCCACACCCAGGTAGTAATCAGTGCTCTGAAGTGTTCAGAGACAAGCCCTGCCCTCCTCTGGGCAGGAATGGTGGCATTATCTCCTACTCCAGCTTAGCTAACTGAATTCCTTTGCAATTTAGGATTTAAGGAGGGAGAGAGAGGCAGGGAGGGAAAGTCTTCACAAAGATTTCAGATAAATTGCTGCTAGGTCCTGGATTTTTATTTTCTTCTACACTTACCCAGCAACGTTTTGCATGTGGAATTCAGATTCCTTTTCTGAGAAGCTTGCTGCCACAGAAAGAAGAGAGAGGAGGGGTTTTAGTGATCGTTTTTGATGTAATACCCCTGAGAAGTTTCAATTCCAGAGGACTGGTACTTGGAGTCTACAAAGTCCTGGTAAATAGAACTGCTTTTGTGAAGGCCACTATTTTTGTTTATACTCTCCAGGCCCAGGAAGGCAGACACTAACAAAGGGCCTCCTTATTTGATCACCAGGGGTCCTTTGATCTCAGCGTGTCTGCTTCACCAGTGTCTTGCCATCCTCAGGCAGGCAGTCTGGTAGCCCTGCACACAGTGTCTGCAGAATTCCACCTTCCACTTAGCTGCAGGGCCACAGCTGAGGGCTGAGCTTCTGCATTCACATACTCTCTCAGATTTCCATATACATCACTCTTTTATGTACAAGTGAAGTTTTATTTTTCTTCCGTTTTGATCTATTGGCAAAAAAACCCCACAAAAACACAACAAAACAAATTTTTATTTTATTATTATCGTAATAAACATTGGACTCCCCATTGCTGACTAATGCTTAGCTATTTATATTTTGCATTAGTAATATGGCCATTATGAACACAATCTGTTAGTTAGTTAACTGTCATCATTGGTGTAACTGTCATCATGATCTCATGCCATCTCCTGTTCACACTAGGCAATTAGCCAATGTACTGGATAAAGGTACCCAGACAAAATGACCATTTCCTAAGTTATCTTAGACTATCCACGATGGTAGATAGAGCCGGTCCCATCAGACAGTAACAGAATGAAGCGCAGTTAGAAGATTCCTTGACTTGGGTTCATCACTGTTCATGACTAACCTGCTGGGAGTGACGAAAGGTTCTGCATGTCCGCATCCCTTGCTGACTTCACAGCCACATACAGTGGGTAGGAAAAATCAGACGAAACAGAGTTTGGGCATTTTTCATTCTGCTGTGCAAAATGAAGACGCTGGCTGAGAAATGACCATTCAGAGGCTGTTGCAGGAGAGCTTCCATTGACTGAACACTCGCTATGAGCTACGCACATGTGTTGTTGCACAAACAACAACTCCACGAGGGAAGCAAGAGCAGTTGAGGAAGCTCTCCAAAGCCACAGAGCTGATCCTCAGAAGAAAGCCCGTTTTCAACCAAAGCCTACGTCTCAGTCAAGCCCGCATTCTTTCCGTTTTTCCACAAGCCACTTCAAAGGCAGCCGAATCACTGCTTGAGTCTGGAAAGGTATTCTCAATTTTTCTGTCATTTCTACTTTCAGGATAATTGTGCTACCTATTCAAAGAATGTTCTCAAGGAAACTGCAAAATGTCCCCAGCATTTTAGCATAGACCATTTATTTAGGGCAATACTCAATCTAAATTAAAGATTTTTTCTTATATAAGGCCTTTTCTTACAAAATATCTCTAAATCTCAGATCGTTTTGCTCTGTGTTCCCCTTGGACCTTTTCCATTTTGAGAATATCAGAGAGGCAGTCACTGTAACAGAATTATTAATTACCTTTAATAAAAAGGGAGTGGTGACCTGAATCCTAGGAGATGTGAGGTCAGGCAGGTGTGCTGTTCCTCAGTTGGTGGGAATAAGGGTGCAAGGAACCCTTCCTATTTGCAGGCGTCTGACCTTTCCCAGGAAGAAGAGGTTTCTGGTTAATCCGCCCACTGATCTGCTCAGTAACTTCCATATAAACAATAAAACCACCTTCCTTTTCTGTTTACAAGCAAGCAACATGTGGTTGCTCATTGCCCAGATCTGACCACCAGTGACATTAATCCGCAGAGCGTAAGACAGGAAGGGAATTGGGGAGTCTGGAGCCAGGATTTTGCAAGTCGACTTAACATGAAAAGAACAGGGTTAATAGGAGAAGGAAGAGGGGGGGAGAAGAGGAAACATTTCTGTCCTGGAATCCTCTGCTCTTTTCCGTTTAATTTCAGTAAACAGAAGCATTGCCTCCTCAGTACATAGAAGCATTTGTTACATTCTCTT
>NW_006287546.1:1179098-1202229 GCF_000327345.1 Myotis davidii | reverse complement strand
CCCTGCCCATGTTTGGCCCCATAACATTTGCGGACTTGAGAAGCCAGGTGTAAAATGTCGTCCTGAACTTTAACTAAAGGGACACCCAGGTCTGCTGTGCTTCTGTGCTCTCCTACAAGACTAGGCTCAGGTTTTGTGCGAAGTGAGCAGAAGCACTCCGGGATCTGGCTGCATCTTCAGAGAAGATATTCCCAGGAAGCTGAAGGAGGCCGGTGAGAGTCTGGAGTCTCCTCAAAAGAGGGATCCAGAGCTGTCAACACTATTTCCCAGATCTCTCTTTTCCGGGGAGTTTTGGAATGTTCCTAATAAGAAGCATGCTTTTGCAGTGTGAGCACCAACTTCTCTGTACGAAATACTAGGACTTCCCAGGGATCAGTGTGTAATCATAGAAAGTGCACTGAATTAAGTAACAGCCGCACCGTCTCCACTAACCAGTTTTCCCACTCACCTAGTACAAGTTATTTTTGCCAAATCGTAGACATTTTTTAAACATGAGAAAAATGATGGCAGTGATATATCTACCTCATAGGATTGCTATGCTTTTCAAATGAAATAATATACACAAGAATGGTCACAACTCTAATGCGTTGTACAATTATAAGGGAGGTGTGTGTGTGTGTGTGTGTATGTGTGTGTGTGTGTGCAATCAATCAGTCATTAATTTATCAGATATTAACTAAATATCTATATGTAATATGCACTCTAGTAACTGCTGGTCTTTTCCATTTAGGATCTTACGTATTGGTTGAAAATAGTGGGACAAGAGAAGAGAATTCTCATTTACCCCAAACTGTCCAGATTTTAAGAGCTTTGTATAAGGTATATAGTTTCATCTTTCCTACCATAATCACCAACATCATGTTGACTCTAATTTCTTGAGCACTTACAATGTACCAGATGCTAAACCAAACACTGTCAGGTAGCTTATTTAATCCTGTAGTTTATTTAACCCTGGCCAATGTGAGAGGTACCTATTAGTATTTTCCTCACAGATTAAAACAGCGGTTCTCAACCTGTGGGTCGCAACTCCTTTGAGGGCTGAAAGACCGTTTCACAGGGGTTGCCTAAGACCATCGGAAAACACATATATAATCACATATTGTTTTGTGATTAATCACTATGCTTTAATTATGTTCAATTTGTATCAATGAAATTGGGGGTCACTACAACATGAGAAACTGTATTAATGGGTCGCAGCATTAGGAAGGTTGAGAACCACTGCTTTAGGGGATAACTTGCTTACCACTATGTTGTAATGGCAGATTCCAGTCCAGGTCTGCTCAATTCTAAAACCCCCGCTCTCAACCTCCATCCAATTAAATAGCATCACCCAATTGACAGATGACACATCTGAGACCATGGAGGTTAAATAATAGTCTAAGGTTGTAAAAACAGAGCAGGACTAAGAGTTGAGCCTGATAGCATTTGCTGGCAAAGCCCTGTTCTTTCCACCATCTGCTCAGCACCCAGGCAGAGACTGTGCTGCCAAATGATAGCATTTCAATGAAAGAGAAATTATTTGAAACAGTTAAGCCTCAGAAAAGGACTCCTTTTGAACCATTTTACTTTTAAAGACTGTAAGAAATCTTATTTATAGTATTAATTTCCCTTCTCATTTTATTAACATGACAGTGTTTTTTTCCTTTTGTTATAACCTGCTGGTTTTGTAGGTTGTATTATTTTATGGTGCATCCTTTCAATTTTTTCCTATTATTTCACACTGAGTGTTTTAATAGGCTTTTAAGAAAATTTCATTTATTTCTCACAAAAATATTTCTTTCTTGGAAAGATTCTCTTTGGTGCCTCTCCAGCTGAGGAGTAGTCTCCCCAACTATAGCAAAAGTTGTTAGCTCTCTGTTCTCTCCTACCGGTCTATGGAGGTGAGCTTCTGATATTTATTGCTAAGGGCTGTTTTCTCTGTTTATGTCCTGCTGTTGAAACGAACTGTTCGATAAACTCCTTAATGAAGGTGGTTGAAGCCTTTCCTTTCGCTTTCCTTTCTGTTGCTGTTGAGATGACAGTGTCGGAAACAGTTTCTGTGCTTTTCACTTTCCGTGAACTTGAAATGCCCTAATAAATTATCCTGAAATCATTAACGGCAGAAAAAGTCATGAGCTTAGAACTAGAATGTTTTTAGCAAGCACTCATGCTTCCAAGCTTATATTGTCTGAAAAATAAATTCTCCCACAATTCAATCTCCATAAGTTTTTGTGATAAAGGCCCCATATGGCTTTAAGGTTCATTATGTATTGTATTCCAATGTAATAGAGCCCTGACCCCATGATGTTAAGTCAGTACTTCAACAAAAGAACACAATTTTGACGGAGAGAAGATGATTTTCCAAAGCCCTGCGAAGGTCCTATAGCATAATTAGTTGGACTCCTGAATAATAATTATTTATATTAAATTCTCCAGTAAATTTCAAAGAAGTTAAACTACTTTTCAACATGTAGGCTCTGAGAAAGTCGAAACCATCTAGACTTAGCTGGACAGGTTGGCCAAGCAAAGATGCCCTTTCTTAGTTGACATGCTGGCTGTAGAAACAATGCAGTAAAATAGGAAGGGGGCTGGTCTTGGGTCAGGAATGAGGAAGAAATGGCTGTACACTCCCCTGAAGGTTTATCTTCAATCCTAGAACATTTAAAGTCACCTATGATTACTTTTCTCTCATCTCCCACCGCCAATTTGTCCCAGAGTCTCTCTAGCCACCGCAAACCCCCACCACCACTTCTTTATTACAGGGTCTCAGTTCTGAGCTCAAAGTCCACCACACCCTAGACCCCGTATGACCACGTAGTCTCCTCACTGCTGCCAAGATCATCTATGTGAATCCAGGTTTACAGAAGTGTTTATTCCAATGAAAGGTTCTTCTTTGCCCAGAAATTAAGATCACTGTTAAGAGTGATGACTATCTGAGTCGTGTAACCTTAATCGGGTGTCTGACTCTTGTTCCTCACCTGTAAAGTGGGAATAATTCATTCACTCACTTACTCATTTCATGATACTTGTTGAGAGCCTCCTATCAGGCAAATGCACGAGAGGTACACAAAGGAACTAGGCAAACTCCTGCCTCACGAAGCTTACATTCTCATGGGCTCCAAGGACAAGGGAGTCAGGCCCCAGCACAGGAGGGTTTCAAAGCAACCAGAGGGACAAACACAAATATAACTGACTATCTACGCAAATACGAACATTTAAACTGTATAAAATATCTTTCATCCTTGATATTTGCATGTCAATATGGTAAAAAAAATTAAAAAAAAAAAAACGATTTTCAAAAGAATCTGAACAGGCTAAACGATCCATAGTAAAGGCACTGCTCATCCCAGGATAAATTGAGAAATTGAGAGTAATGCTAATAAAGCTGTTGAAAGTAATAAAGACATACTCATGGAAAGTGTTTGGCACATAGGAAACATTAATTAAATCTTACCATGAGTAGGAACACTTCTTCAACTGGGCTCCAGCCTTCCTTGTTAACCTCCCACAGCATCTCACCCCTGCCCTCAAACAACCAGATCCCAACTTTATTGGACTGGATGTGCCCTGCCCCTTGCCTCTGCAGCTTAGTCTAAAATGCCTAAGAAGATTCTGCTTCTTTTATTTTTTAAATATATTTTGATTGATGTCAGAGAGGAGGCGAGAGGGAGAGAGAGAAACATCAATGATGAGAGAGAATCATTGATTGGCTGCCTCCTGCATGCCTCATACTGGGGATTGAGCCTGCAACCTGGGCATCTAGCCTGCCTGAGAACAGTGACCCCCTGGTTCATAGGTTGATGCTCAATCACTGAGCCTTGCCAGCGAGGCCACATTCTGCTTCTTATTTTACTTTTTCCCCCTTATCAGTTGGATCCTCAAAACTAAGAGAATATTACCAGTACTTGTGTGGGGGAAATTCTTATAAGTAGTTGGTAAATCAAAAAATTGAAAACATTTTTATTTAAGATGAAACTGGTTTGGAAATAGATTGTATTGTATTTTGAAGCTTTGAAGAACTTATGTGGCCAGTGTATACCAAGGATGAAAATAGAAATACCATCTGCCATATCTTCCTAAGTAACTGTTTTCTTTGTCTAATGGAGAGCATTACAATAATGAACGTGGATGCCTTCATATGGGGTAAGTAAGTGCTCTCCATTCAGCCAAGACCCACCAGGCTCCATTGTTTTACATCTAGAAGTCTGCACTCACTTAAATTACCTGTGTGCCCCTGTGGTCATATAACATTGCCATCGCTGATATAGTTAGGTAAATGGCAGCCTTCTCTTAGCCACTATAGTTGGTTAAAGAGAACAGTGCATTTTCTGCTTTCTAATACTTATCCAATTCAAAATAGAAAGCCAGAGACTGATCAGAGCTTGCTTAAATACAGATTTACTAGAAATATTAGGAGGTGTGGGTGATATTAGGAGATATTCAGTACTCTTACTGTCCATGACGTCAAGAGGAATCTATATCAAACTTTAAACTTTGGTCATGTTATCAGAAAGAAAAGTGAATTCTAAGACTCGAGAAAGAAATACAACTGTAGCAAAATGTACTGGATTCTTATTATTATTGAACATAATACCATAAACCCTAAAACCACCCATAATATTTTGGATAATGATGAAAAACATATCTAAGTAAAAATGGAAATTTTTTATAAACTATCGTGTTTTACCATACACAATCTATAAAGCTAATACAACTGAGACAATTTCTTTGGCACGGCTATTGTTGGAGCCGTAATCATAAAATTTCCTGGTACACTCAAATTCTATTAGACATGTTATATCATTTATTGCAAAGGATAAAAATAATCACATTTATGGAAGAAACTGTTTCTGCAGCTTAAATTTATGACAGGAGAAACTTAGAAAGTGAGATCTAAGAAATCCTAAATTGGAATTTAAGTTCACACGATTGAAAAGAGACAGAAACCAGTTTGTGAGCAGTTTATGCTAGAATTACTGTAAGTGTAGAAAATAAAATATTTAGAAACTTTTATAGCACTTTGACATTGCTGTAACATTATATTGTATTTTATAAAAATATGACTCCTTCATGAGCTGGAAATTAAAAAACTGAACACAAAAAGCTGCCCTTCTCTACAGAGAGCTTAAAAGTCTCTTTGAGATGATAACGGCCCATAGGAAATGTCCTAAGAGCAGAGGGTTGAATATCAGACAGACTTTTGTTCAGTTCTGCTTCTGCATACACTGACCCTGTGACCTGAGGATATTATTTAACTGTCTGACACTCAGTTGACCTTGTAAACTGAGGGCAAAAATAGTATCTTAAGTCTTCCTTTGAGTGAATAAAATGAGATCATGTTTATAAAGAAATCAGCATATTTCCAGAGAGTTTTCTTAAAAAAAAAAAAGAAAGAAAGAAAACCTGTTACAACTAGAAAAAATGCAACCTCTACAAAGTATGTGGAGAACTTTGCGGGGCGGGGGAGGGGGGAAATAACTTTGTATCTTTTCAGAGGACTGATTATAATGATCAAACAGTTTCCATTTGGATATGAATGTTAGGTCATCTATCAAATGAATACTATACCTTCTAGCTTTAAAAACGTAATTAAATCATTCCAACACAAACACTGTTCTGTGAGGAAGTCACATTTCTAATCTAGGGTTATTTTATATGTCAATTGCTAATCTTTTTTTTTCCTCTCTCTGCTGCAAGAGGTAAAATATATACATGCAGCTCCCATGTATCTTTCTTGCCGTTCTTGGTTGGATCAGTATTCTCCAGGCCAATTTTTAAAGCAACTATCCTATGTTGCAATAGGTAATCTTCCATGTCTATTTTAAGTTTAATATTTCTCACTCGACCCACTCGGACGTATGTTTTATAGCACCATTATCCAGTCCCCTCAATGAGATAGATGTCTTCCCTTGGGCGATTGAAGCAAGGTTACCCATTTGTATCATCTACGAGCCAATCTCCAATTCTATGTGTATATGACCAACCATGTCTCAAGAAACAGTTTCCTGATACTTGTTCAGAGCCCTTCTAATGATGGATACTGTGTCTCTTATGATAAGAAAAATAATAATTAATATTTGGATTTTACTTTAAATACATAGTGCATTTTTTTTTGGTATTTTTTAATCCTCACCCCAGGATAGTTTTCCATTGATTTTTAGAGAGAAGAGAGAGGGAAAGACCAAGAGAAATATCAATGTTAGAGAAACACATCGATTGGTTGCCTCCAGCACACACCCTGACCAGGGCTGGGTTAGGGAGGAGACTGCAACCCGAGGTATATGCCCTTGACCAGAATCAAACTGGGCACCCTTCAGTCCACAGGCTGACGCTCTATCCTTCGAGCCAACTGGCCAGGGCCATAATGTACTTTTATATGCATTGCTTTATTTACTCCTCACAATCCAGTGTACTGAAAGGACCAAACTTCTTTCCAGCTTCTGAAAGAGTTCTATAAGTCACAGACAAGAGAAGCTTAACAATCAGTGCCCGCTGATCAGAAGTAGACATCCCTGGACCAAAGGTGACAACTGCTGGTTATTTCTTTTCTAATGGATCACTTTCTGCTAAAAGATACTATATACCTCCAGGACCCTAAGCCACATGCACTTCTCTCAATTCTAGATTATATTTGATTACCGGATTTTCTTTTAATGAAACATTTATAATCATTTCCTTTAGAACATCAATGCGCTCAGTTCCAGGAAAAATAAAGATTCATTAAATTATCAAATGCCAGTAATAGTTTTGTTTAAACCCGTAATGCTATATGTACATATAAATACCCAGAAATTACATTTTAAATTATTAACAAGGCTGTTTTACTAAAGACAAGAAGATCAGCGGATGATACAGGCACGAAACAGAACTATGCTTTGCCTATGAAAGGTTTCTAACTAGCGAGATAGAAATGAGAAAGGGATCTCTGGTTGTTTATAGGAAGTTTCTCTAAAAATAGAGCTATCTTGCAGTTTATCCACACCTTGTATTCTATGTCTTTTCCCCAAGGGGCTAAAAATGAGCAAGTGGCAGAGTCAAGCCTGAAACACGTTTCTAGACTGCAGATGCAGGTGCCGTCCTACCCCTCCGCTGGGCAGCCAACGAGACTGTATTCATGATCTAACTCCCACATCATGCCAGCATGTCACATGTGTAATCCAGGGCTGTCTCCCTGGGATCACTGGTGTGTTGAACTATAGAATCCGAAAAGCCTAAGATTGTGTTTGTTAGAGTTGGGATTTAAGCCCGTCTGAATATGCCACTTTCTAGCCAAACAAACCAAACCAAAACCGAGGGCACACTGCCAAGACAAACTTTCAAACCCCAAGTTTAAAAACATTGCAATTACCGGCATGTAGCACTCCAGTGTAAATGTTGTCACATTGGGCCAGACCATCAGCTCAGGAGAGGCCAGAATGGTGGGAGGAGTTCAGGGAAAATTGCTTGGTGTCATTGACTAATCCTTATTGACAATGGCAGAGAATGTGGCTTGCCTGCCTCAGTAGCCCTTCCCCCCTTCCTCCTCTAACAAAACCCTGAATTTTAGGGGGACACATTGTGTCTTACCCGAAGGGTTATACTTACCAGTGAACTTCTTGCATGTTCACTGCTGTTGCTTTCATTCAAACCTCATCGCTTCTAGACCAAATTGATGTAACAAACAAAATCCAAATACAATTTCACTTTTCCTCTGCTTGAAATTCTTTAGTGCTCTTTATAATTTAGAATACTATAAGGCTAACTCCTCAGCGTGGCTCACAAGACCCTCAAATATCTGAGCCTTGGCCACTGTCTAGTCTGACCCTTTGCCATTTTCCCTCCATATATCCTGCACTACAGCAATACTGCCTTACATGAACCTTCCTGAACATGTCAACCCCCTATGAATGTGTTCCTTCTTTACCTTTGTAAAAGCACTTACTCATGCTTTGTGAAACCTTGAAGCAACCTCTAATACTACCCCTCTTCCTGGACAGAAGCTGATATTCTCTGCCAGGTTCTCAAAAATCATCTATATATTCCCCTTTTTATGGCTCTCTTAACACTTTTTTATAGCTATTTCCAAAATCTATGTGTGAGTTCTTGAAGAGAATGTTTTCGTTGTGCATCTTTATGTTCTCAAGACCTTCTGCAGAATATCAGACAATGTGGGCATTCAATACACATTTTATTACAGAATAATAGATAGTTGGTGATATTGGTGAGGTACTGTTCATTTTTACACTGTTAACACTTCTTTCTTCTACTAGTATTTTCCCTGCAGAGATCTCAAGGAGAGGAGAGTCTTGGAAGAGGAGAGTCTCCAAAGTTCCAAGATACCAGTGAAGGCCTCTTCTAATTGTATGCAGCAAGTTAAGACTCTTGACATAAATTTCTTTTTACATAATAATACTTAGAACTGAATTGCATAATGATGTTAAGATTGAGACTGACTGGGATGGTGGAGACACTGTGGTCAGTGTTACTTAATTGTATTAGCTTCATTGATACTCAGAATAACTCTGTGATGGTCTTACTCATCTAATTTCATTATTAAAATACATTTTATGTAATCATGGTCAGTCATTAACATAGATTTATAGCAGGCTGATTCCAAAAGTCACTGCATGGAAACAACCCATGAATTGGGTAGTTGTTACCATTGAAAGACAATTTTTTATCACTTCCATATGGATTCTTACCTAACTTTTCTAATGTCCCTTGGAAATCCCTGACCTGCCCCTTGGAGCAGCTGGTATTTAATGACAAGATTATGGAGTCATTGAAAAATCACTGGTTTTCCCAACCAGTCGCCATAACTTACCAGCTACTCTCAAAGCCATAGCTAGAACTTGTCAAAAATAGGTATCCTAGGCATATTTTTTTTCTTGGTTTTTCTTTCTCTATAATGTACTTGAGATTCCAGAGAGAGAGAAGGCTGCCAGTACTGCTCCATGAATTCACTTTCTTACCTACTCAGAGACTTACCTGTCTCAAGTTCATTGTCAAGGTTGAAGTGAGAACACAATTAACTTTCCATTCCAGAAAAAATTGATGATATTTATTCTAATCGCAAGTTTATACTGGCACAGGTAGTTACATTAAATGATATTATGGCACTTGGAAAATCATGCTTCTAGTAAAAATAATCTTGCTCATTGTCTTGATACTATGAAATTATATCAGTATATCATAGTTCCTTTGTGGTGAGACGTTTTTTAAATCTTAAAGAATTACTTTAAACCAACTAGTCACCCTTCAAATATTAATCCCCTCTCTGTTACTAGTACTTTATATGCTTAAGCTCATTAGAACAATTTCCAGGGTTGTTACAGACCAAATCAAAGTAGAGAAGTATGGTTCAGAGATAGGAGCAAAAATAACAGACTGGGATATGACATCATAATGATGTACCCATGGTGCTTCTGGAATTAACAAGATTTTAAATATATATATATATGTGTGTGTGTGTGTGTGTGTTTTATTCATTTCAGAGAGAGATAGAAACATCAATGATGAGAGAGAATCATCAATCAGCTACCTCCTGCAACCCCCTCTCCACACACACATTGGGGATAGAACTCGCAACCTGGGCCCACGCCCTGACTGGGAATCTAATGCTTAAACACTGAGCCAGGCTGATAACAAGATTTATTGAGTATTCATTTTATGCCAGGTACTATTCTACAGAATGTGTATTTGTTATTTACTTAATTTAACATTGTAAGAGTAAGTGCACTATCCTCATTTTATAAATGAAATAACTTGGGATTAAAAGTATAAGTATCCTGCCCATAGCCATAGAATTATTGTAAGCATTACTATGAGAATTCAACTTGGACATGTTGGAATCTGAAACTTGTGCTTTTTCCTAAATTCCTTGTGGTCTCTGTACAAGGGGTAATCAAATGCCAGCACTAAGAACAGTCTACCAGGCTCTTACTACTTGTTAGTTGCTAGGGATACAGTTGTAAACAAAATCAAGAAGTCTTTATTTTATATCAACTTTATATAATAGTGGAAGTACGCCCTAACTGGTTTGGCTCAATGGATAGAGCGTCAGTCTGGGGACTCAAGGGTCCCAGGTTCAATTCCGGTCAAGGGCATGTACCTTGGTTGCTGGCACATCCCCAGTAGGGGGTGTGCAGGAGGCAGCTGATCGATGTTTCTCTCTCATTGATGTTTCTAACTCTCTATCCCTCTCCTTTCCTCTCTCTAAAAAATAAATAAAATATATTTAAAAAATAGTGGAAGTACACTTGGTTTTATTTTTATGACTTTATCTACAAATAATTTTCATATTGACAAAATATACTGTATTATATACCTCTAGTGCATATATTTGAAAAACTATATATTTATATATCTCACAAATGATAAACAAGTAAAATGTACTTGTGTTTAAATAAAAAAAATGTTTCCCCTGTTGAAAAGCTATGAAGAGGATACACATTGGCCAATTGAACTAAAAATATAAACTAAGCTGTTAACACCTACAGAGCTTAGCATGAATGTTGAATTTTAAACATGTTAAATAATGCAGTGCCTTATACACACTGAAAACCTGGTTAAGTATGTGCATGTCTAGACATCTTAGCTGAGTCACTGATGGATTTTAAGGTATTTTAAAATTACTGAATAAATATTTTATCTCACAGTTATAGGTGGCCAAATGTATGTCTACCTCTATTATAGTTGTGATAATTGAATGCATCAAGATATAATTATTTTCCAACTTAGATGTATTTTTTCTTAAATATCAAAAGTTATGATGATGCAAGTCCTGCCTCCAATTTATAATTTCTTATTTTTAGAGCATTTTAGATTTTTGAAAGAACTCAGTACACAAAATTCATGCAAAGCTACTACTATATGAATGAGAAATAAATGAGTTTAACTTTTCTACTGATCTAAATAACTCCCTATGTACATCCCATTCCCGATATTCACTGGAATAAAGAATAAGAAAATAATATAATCCTAGGAAACCAACCTCAAAAACTAAAACAAACAAACAAACCAAAAAGAAAATAAACCCTTTTTTTAAGATTGGAAACCAAAAGTATTTACATCTTTTAATTTTATGCTTCTTTACTTTTATATTTCAAGTACTGAAAACTTTTAAAAAACCTTACATCCTCTGGAGGTCAAATATTTTAGCTAATGTTTTTAATAAGGCATTCTGCATGTCTATATATATAAAAGGCTAAGTGACCGTCCGACCAGTGGCTATGATGCACACTGACCACCAGGGGGAAGATGCTCAGGGCAGGAGCTGCCAAGCTGCATTGACTTGGCAGCAGCAGTTCTCGGGTGACGCACCCCCGAACGAGAGAGGAGGGAGCCTGATCTCAGGGTGCATCACCAGAAACTCCCTCTCCCAATCTGGGACCCCTTGGGGGATGTTGGAGAGCCAGTTTCAGGCTGATCCCCACAGACCAGGCTGAGGTACCCCACCTGCCAGAGGGACCCCGCTCACTCCACACATGCCTTTTGAGCTGCAGCCTCACCCCAGGTGCGGCAGGCTGGGGCATGGGGGGGACTGTAGGAGGTTGGCTCTAGGGCTTGTCCAGCCTGTCTCACCCAGTCCTACCCTGCTGGCCAACTTCTAATTAATTTCCATTCAATGTGCACAAATCCTTGCTCAGGGGCACTAATATATCAATAAAATGAAGTATTATGGTGAAAGCACAGAACACTGAAGAACACACCCATTATCAGCTAAGCAATTTTAGCAAATCCAATTTTGGGCTCCACCTTACACTTTCATTACCAATCATGCTCATTGCCTTGTTTGAAGTCACACTCTTTAGTTCATTGATGTTTGTCACTTATAAGATGTCCATAATTGAATTGTGCAATTCTGGGAAAATTCATAGATCTTACTGTGGTAGGGAAGACCCCAAACCTCTCATTTTTACATGTAAAACAATTTTAAGTGAAACCTAGGGTCTTAGCTAAAGTAAAAGACAATATAAAGACTGTCTTCAACCAGAGAATTACAAATAGGCACATGATTAATAAATATATAGAGACAGCACACACTTTAACACTATGAAAATATAGGCTATGGTGTTTGGTTTTGAACTTTTAGGAAATAGGAAGGCGCCCATGTGTTCTAAGGCTTAGACATGACATGATAAAAATCTGTTTTAGAAAAGATTTGCCTGACTAATCAGGGAAGGTAGATGAGAAAGAGACTCAGGCATCATTAGGTGCCAATTAATATGACAAGGAAGTGAGAAACCGTAAGGAGGTATTTAATTGTAGGATACTCATATCAATCTTTCCCATATATAATACTCTTAGAGGATAATATTTGTGCCTGTGTCCTTGTTTAGCTTAGAGAAATGCACTAGTCAAACTCACAATTGCCTCAATTTTACTTGAGACTTTTTGGGGAAAAAAAAGGTTATCATTAAGATGTTCCACATGTGCTATTCAAAAGCTCTTGTAGCTAAGCCAATAAACCAATTAGATCAGCCTAAACAAATTCTTAACCTCTGAGAATTTCCTGTACCTTATGCATGTGTAAACATTTATGGCATTATAAAAATTGTAAGAGTAGAAAAATGCAATTCTGGCATCTGTTTGTCAAATAAAGTTCTCTTAACTTTATTTCCACAAGTTTTATAAAAATGTTCATGGGAAAGTATCAGTAGATTAAAAAAAATCTAAACAGTTGTGTATCTGCCATGTGGAAGTAAATGGTTATAAACATTAATCTCAGTATTTATTAGTGTAGATGTCCGTTAATGTGCTGTAACTCAAGTTGAGAATGTATTACAAAGGCAAAAATACAAAAACAAAGTAATATTCTTAGAAAAATATTTTAGTTATATTATCTCACATATTTCTGTGTTCACCTTTACAGATCTTGTAAAAGAAATATTTGTTCAAAGGGTATTCTCATTAACAAAGGTAAATCAACCAATCTAGAAAAAAAAAAAAGTGAAGTATCAAAGAAACATTGATAGGAATGAGGAAACATTCAAAGAAAACATACTTTCTATTTGGTCTATTTACATTTTACAAACTGTCACAACATGCATCATTTTGGTCATGATGATGATGAACAAGGTGAATATTTCTGACATGAGTTCCCAATAGAAATAGTATAAAGGTAAACAATAGACAAATATACACTCTTTATTAATAATGGACATTGACTTTTAAGTGTTTCCTTTACCTCCCCTCTATTAGCACCCCCACCTCAACATTAACATTACTCCTAGGACTATCTCGCAATGGTACATTTAAAGAAAAATATAAAATGCAAGAATGTTCACTGTAGCATTACTTCCAATAAATTATAATAGGAAAACATTTAGTTAAAGTGTAACATGGGCCGTAACTGGTTTGGCTCAGTGGATAGAGCGTCGGCCTGTGGACTGAAAGGTCCCATGTTCGATTCCGGTCAAGGGCATGTACCTTGGTTGCGGGCACATCCCCAGTGGGGAGTGTGCAGGAGGCAGCTGATTGATGTTTCTCTTTCATTGATGTTTCTAACTCTCTATCCCTCTCCCTTCCTCTCTGTGAAAATTCAATAAAATATATTTTTAAAAAAAGGTTTTCGCCATCTCCAAATCTTCCAGTAAGATGTAGATTGTTACTCCCGTGGCTTAGTGAACACTAACATACTGTCTCACCTTGCCAGTTCACCTGGAAAAGCACTTCTACAATGTTCAATTATCAGACCCCAATGAACTAAAGTAGGTATAAAAAGAGTATTCAGCCCCAAATCTCCAACCCTCTGCTTGTTATTTTGGTACCCAGTTATCTTTCTGGTAAAGAATGGGAAAAAAAATTAGATGTCACTTTCAAGAGAAAAGAACTTCATCCTTTTACTTCACCAGACATATCAACTTTCTATTAGAAAAGAGCAGAACAATGCAATTCAAAAAGGAAGAAACAAGAGGATGAGAAAAGACCAACAAAGAAGAGCAAAGAGTTGACCTACTGTGTAAATATCCCTAATTTCAGTTCTCATCTCTTAGCTCTACAGCCATTGGTGTTCTTTGCCTTGACTCATTAAAATGCTTTTCCTTAGGGATTGAGTTGGATCTTTGTTTCTCCTTCGGGTTAGATTCTGACCACTATCATTTCTCTATATTTTGAAATTTCTTTTAACACAGGGATCTTTACAATTAATTATAGGTATTATTCTTTATAATAGGAACATTAACACAATATGATCTGGAACATTAGGATATTAATTCTCTATTCTTGCCATTTCCTTCTAGAATCAGCCTGGGATCAATGGATAACTCAGCGTCTTAAGGTCTCCTAACTCACCCCTGTCGGGTGCATCCAGAAGTTAATAAATTGAATCAGATCATGGCTTTGGTCATTTTTACCACAAGCCTGATACATTCTATCAAGAAATGACCTTCTATTTGTTTGTCATCTCGAGTCATGATATTGAGCAAACAAGTACATTAGACAGTTTATACAATGCATAACAGATAATCAATGATACCTAAATTCAGCAAGGCAAAGAATCTCATAACATCTCTGTGGGATAAGTAAATAACTATAGATACTTTCACCTAAGGAACAACAAACTCAGAAGTTCAGTTAGCAGAAGTGCCAGAATAAAAATCCCGGTCATATTGGCCCTGCCAAGGAAGTCCCTAACTATGTGGTCCTATGTCCTTCCTCCCTTTTGTACCCATCTCAGAGAACTTAAATTCTTAAATTTCTTTTTCCAATGTGTCTAACATTCTGTCAATTTCTCTTTCTCTATCAATGTAAGTAGTGTGTGTGTGTGTGTGTGTGTGTGTGTGTGTGTGTGTGGTTTGTTAAGAAAGAAAAGAAAAAAAAAAGTAAACTTCTGTACTATTTAAATATTTCCCATTATTTTAAATTTATTTTCTGAAAACTATTTGATAAGAAAAAAAGACTAAAATATGCTGGCTTTTAACAATACTATTTGAAATTCCTCTATGTTCACTATAAGAAGAACTGTTTCTTAAGTATATTCCTACCTTAAAATTGTAGTATAACCAGTCTTTTCTGTGTCATAAGGTTTAGAATGACAAGATTATTTTTACTTATACTTTTAAAATTATAAGAAGTTTAGAGAAAACCTAGGAAAAAATTCATAAATATTTGTTTGGAAATACCACTGACAATCTACGCTAATAAAAGAGAAATATGGAAATTGGTGTCACTTTGCTACACCCACCAGCCAATCAGAGAAACTATGCAAATTAACCCAACAAAGCTAATGGTTAAATTTTATACGCAGGCATGGAGCGAAGACTGAAGACTGAAGACTGAAGACTGAAGACTGAAGAAGAGGCTTGGCTTCTCCCCTGTGACCTCAGTGGAGAAGACAAGCCTCGCTGCGGCTGCAGCAGAGAAGCCAAGCCTCAAGTGAGTCTCGGGGGCTGGAAGAAAACCGGTGTCAGCAGCCAGGGGAAGGAAGCCCTGTTGCGTGAATCTTCCTACAACGGGCTTCTAGTAATAAATAAGAGACTGAGGTGCAGGCATGTATATATGGTCAGAGGGAGTTTAACTGAACCAAAAGCTCTCCAAAGAAGCCAGGGGAGCAATTTGCCCTTTAATAACCCTGATCAAAAACTTCTGTCATAATTACACAGAGATTGGTTGATTGGCTATGTACTTACAAAAACCTAGAAATTCTATCAGGTTAAAGTTGAAGCATGCTAAATGGACTGAGAAAAGAAAAAAAATACTTCATTCATCTTAAAAACACATTTCAAATAATAGCTTTCTTTAGGGTGACATAGCAATCTCGTAATGACTAAATTTCTTTCAGGAAGATAACTTATTGTTTCTGTTGTTGGTTTTATCATCATCACAATTACCATCATTGTCCTCATCTTTCCCATCCTACAGTACTTTTTTTAAATTGTGATTTTTTTCAGCTGAACTAGAACTTGTTCAGAGTGATGCATTATTGTTAAGGAAATTCTTGTATATTGCTATTTCGGTTGTTGTAATAGCAATAATTATATTGTCAATAAACCTCAGAATTATATAGTGTACCACTAGAGAAAGTAAGATAAATAATAAAAGTCTAGCCCAGCCTACGTTGCTCAGTGGTTGTGTGTCAACCTATGAATCAGGAGATCACAGTTTGATTTCTGGTCGGGGCATGTGCCCAGGTTGCAGGCTCAATTCTCAGTGTGGGGTGTACAAGAGGCAGCTGATCAATGATTCTCTCCCATCATTGGTGTTTCTATCTCTCTCTCCCTCTCCCTTCCTCTCTGAAATGTATATATGTTTAAAAATAATATAAGTCTATGGGGAGGGAAGAGGGGTAAATGTTGCCCTAAGAATGCTTATCATTGTTTTGTTGTTGGGATCTGTTTTTGGAGAAGGTAGGGGTTGGGAGAAGCTTGACTTTGTGTCTTCCTCATTAAACTTTGCATTTATACAAAATGAAAAAAAAAGTTTATTGTTTTTTTAAAAAGAGGTGATAAAATAATATAAAACGTTGAATGCTAATTTTATACATATTTATGATCATATTCTTTTGTCATTGCTTTTCTTTAAAACCTTTATTTTAATGTCTATTGAAATATGTTTGAGTAATTCTAAATTAAGCTATTTATACTTTACAGATTGAGTTTGTATGTTTTTTTCTTCAAAAACAGAAAGAATAATGTTTTATTAGTAAGAATTATTTAAACTTATAAGCTTCAAAAAATTAAGGAACAGATGCTATGTGTAGGATAGCCAGTCACCTTTACACAACAAAAATAAAAATGTAAATTATTTCTTGTTTAAAACCACTCATACAGACGAACCCACAATATATCTTAAAGCAATCTAAAGGACATTGTATATGAGTGTGCATATGTGTGTACACATATATTTGTTTTTAATTTGTTATATGTGTGCCTGTTTGAGACAGTTTAATCTCAATTACCAGCTCACTGCGTTAACAGACTGAAGACTTATTCATAAGGAAATGCATTACGTATATCCTCTACACAGTGATGGCAACAGCAGGCAGTCTTTGGATATGAGTTATGTTACAAAGAGCCCTTGGTGTGTAAATGGAATACATCGTTCAGCCAATTTAAGAAAAATATATACGAAACAATATGTTTTCCATAAACATCTTTTTTGTAATATTGGAAATGTAGTTAACGTATTTGCAATATGTTCCCATATCTTATTTTATTCAATTGCCAGAACTTGAAGTTGAACAGAATTAAAGCAATAAGTCTGAATCACAAAGCAATATGAGGTGAAGGAAAATGAATGAAGTATTGTGCTCCGAAATTTGTGTAGAAAGATTATACGAAAAACAGAATAATTCCAAGTTATACTAACCTATACATTTTTAGCTTTCCTGATTCTAAACTAAAACCAATAGAATGTGGCTGGGTTTTTCATGCAATTCTATAATGTCTCAGGCACAGATCTTACTGTTTACCCAAGAACTTTGTTCATAAGTAGACAAATGTGTCTAAATGTAAGATTCCAAGGTGAGTTGGAGAAAATGCCATGCAAAACTCAGAACAGCCCAGATGGTCCATCAACAGTTAATTAAGTAGCAGATCTTGAAACAACTATGAAACTGCAAATGCTGCGGTCTATTCTAGGGTCCTACAAGAAGAAAATCAAAACTTTTTGTGATCAGGGAATAGGGCTCTGTTACATCTTTAGGAAAACCAGGCAGTAGTACACACACCTATACACAAAAACACACACAAAATCCACAGTACAGACTAGAAAAATAATGACAAGACTAAGAGGCTGAATGACTCGGGATCTGGGTAATGAGATATAAACTCTTCAGTACAGATTTTTAGTCTTTGCCAACATCTTTAATCTTGTTTAACGCAACTGGGACTAAAAGTCATTAGCCTCTCCCATCTGTTCACATAATTATATAAAACAGAAATGCCTGGATATACCTGTCCACACTCATTGGTCTCTAGGAGCCCCCAAAACCTTTAGAGCAAACTATCAATATGAGGAACAATATTTAATAATAATTAAGGCAATATTTTTAATAACCATGGTAAGCTGGTTCTTTGTTCAAATATGCAAATATGTTCAAATAAGCTGTCTGAGTTTTGGGTTCTCCATCTATAACATGGTGTTATCAGCACTATAACAGATAAAAATGTTGTGAGGATGAAATGAGAATAGCAGCACAGTGAAAAGTACATTATAGCTGCAATTATGACAACAATGGCGATGATAAGGATACTCTGCTCCTCAACTTCAATTTATAATATATCATTAAGTATATAAATCTGTACCTGGCGCCTAATTGTATTCAATAAATATATGCAGAATAAATCAGTGGGTATCACAGAATAACTGTGGAATGGATACTGATACCATCATGTCACAAATGATAAAACTCATCCTCAGAAGGATTAAATAATCTCACCCAGCTGGTAACCAGGCTCAGTGGGTGAGCAGACATAGCCCCCACTGTATCCTGCTTTTCTATCACAATGCCCTTCCACGTTCACCACTGTGGTTCTTATTGGGTCAGCACAGCACACAAGTGAGGCAGAGAAAGCAGGCTTTTCTCTATCGCAAAAGCAGACAAGTTAGCTGATGTCTAAAGAGGTTGAACATTTTGCCTAAGATCATTGTGTATGTCTTGGGCAAACTGATTGTGAGCTCATTTTTTTTGATGTGAGTGCGGGAAGGCAGAGGAATTTTGTTCTGGTTCGAGGATTTCCATCATCTAAGAGATGAACCTAACACAACAGACATTTCTGAGCAAATAAGATTAAGGGAAATGATGTTATATTCCCAGGCTGTATTAGGGCTGTCATTTGGCCCCTTAGTTGGGACACAATAACTATAAAGAGGTTTTCATTCCTCACTACTGCCTACCAACGTGAATATGCTATTTTACATTTAAAAGGATTCCATTGTATACTTAAATACAGAAACCTTTTTCTTGCATTTGTTTTTTTTTTTTTCCATTCCATGGAAGAGAAACACATGATATGACAAGCATTGTAAATGTTGCTCTTCTTGTGAAAAGCTTTTCCACAACTTTGAAGCATGTTATCATTGTCAAATGTGGGATGAAACAAAACAATGTTATCTCCTTAGTCACCAATTCTTCTGTAATAGATACATGTGAAGACATCAACTACCTCTAGTTTTGAAAGGATATATTAATAATGATATTAATCAATACAATGAAAAATAACTAAGTTATTTTAATATGCTCTAAGCAATTTACTCCTCATACAAAGACATTGGTCAATACCTTGCCCTCAGTCACCTAGCTTCTGAGAAGCAGAACTGGGGGTTGAACACGGATGGTATGATTCAGAACCTGTGTTGTCATCAGTGGGTACAACAGAAAGGCTACACTTTGCTGGTACTTAAAGATGCGAATCACTCTTTTAGGTGCCAACAGTTTGGCCGATAAAGTACATTCATGCTTTCATGAAGCCAAAGAATGTCTGCAAGCAGCTTTTTTAAAATCCCTATCCAAGGATATTTGCTTATTGATTTGAGAAAAGGAGATAGAGAAACATGGATGTGAAAGAGAAACATCAATCAGTTGCCTCCAGTATGCGCCCTGATGGGGGATCAAATCCATGCCTTTTGGTGTATGGAATAATGCTCTACCCAAATGAGCAACCTGGCCAGGGCATCTGCTAGTAGCTTTTATAAGAAACTATAGGCCCAGTGCATGAAAATTATGCACTGGGGAGGGAGGTTATCCTTCAACCTGGCCTGCACCCTCTCACAGTCCTGGACCCTTCAGGGGATGTCCGCTTTCTGGGTTAGGCTTGCCAACCGTGAGCCTGGCTTCTGGCTGAGCAGTGCTCTCCCTGTGGGAGTGCACTGACCACCAGAGGGCAGCTCCTGCATTGAGCGTCTGCCCCCCACCATTCAGTCGATTTGCATATTAGGGTTTTATTATACAGGACTAGAGGCCCAGTGCATGAAATTTGTGCACTGGGGGGAGGGGTCCCTCAGCCTGGCCTGCGCCCTCTCAGAGTGTGGGAGCCCCATGATCAGTAGCCTCTCAGAGGGAGGTCCCGCCCACCTGCTGCAGCTCTGCCAGCCAGGTAACCTGGACCTTCCTCTTTGGGGCCATTGATCACAGGGATCCACAATCGATCGCCCCAAAGAGGTAGGCCCTGCCTACCCGGCCGGAGCTCTGCGATAAATCACTCTGCCCACCTGCCTAAGCATTGCTGTGGGGTAGCCTGGGCCTCCCTCTATGGAGCGATCCATTGTGCCCCACAGAAGGAGGCCCCACCCACCCACTGCAGCCCACCTGCCAGTGGCCTGGGCCTCCTGCTGCAATGCGATCATGGAGCAATGGCCAAGCCCCCAACCAATGTCATTGCACCTGCCTTGGCTGGCCTGGCACCAGTGGGTGTCATAGCGTGGTCGCTTGGATGGTTGTTCCACTGTTTGGCCATAAGGTTGATTTGCATATTATGCTTTTATTATTATAGATGGCTATAAAATATAGCTATAGATGGAACACCACTGCTTCTTAAATTTTTTTCTCATAAAACTGCTTTTGAAGAAAGCTTCACCATGGCATCAAGTATTTCCATACAAAAGACATGTGGAGAAACTCAGATTAGACACAAAGTTGTCTCTCTAGACTAATAAATATCCTTCCTTTCATTAGGAAAGGGGAGCCATAACACTTCTGATTTTCTATATTTACTCTGGCTACTAGGAAGCCCTGAGAGAAACTTTGTGAGTGGATTGTAGTGACTTTATAAAGCTAAAGTCTGTGGGATTTTTTTTTCTGATTATTAATCTTATTCTCTATTACGTGGCTCTGCGTCATTTTAATGTAAGTTAATAAAATGCTATTACTATGATGTAAGCATTTTTAGCTTCACTTATGTATTTTAGCTTCCACATCTTGAAACAGATCTGGTCTTTTAGAGAAGCAATCAAACTGGAGTGTAGTGGGTAATTTTTGTACAATCCTTCGGTTGAGTGAATGCTGGAGCCAAATGGTTTGCATTAGTCACTGTCCAGGATAAGCTTACGGTTTTTCAGGACTCCAACAGGTATAGATGTAGTTGAGAAAGAAATATAATTTTCTCAGTCTTTTTTCCATAGACTCTTCTTATATTTCAAAATTATACTGAACATGTTACATAAAATCCAGAGAGATAATAAGACTTATAAATTAATGAAAAGTCACACACATAAATCAGTCACATGGGATTATAATTATAACCCTTATTCACATCAGACTAATAAAAGAGTTGATCTTTGACACATAGCTCTGGGTAAAATCAATCCAAAGTGCTAATTGCAATATAAAGGCTTTTTTAATAAAAACATAACATGTGAATCGGTGCTTAAGAAAGTATGGAAAATTTTTGGGCAGACTCCATCAAGATAAAAAGATATTCTATAAAACTTGCAAAAACAAGAACCTTTTGACCCATTTATATACTAATATAATGAACAGAACAGTCTCACGGTTCTAATATAAAGAGTTGAACAAAATGACTAGCAATTACTTAAGGATCCTATAGATTCTTCTTCCTAGTTTGGTTGAGCCCCCATTTATAAAAATTGTGAGAGAAAATTACTTTGTTATATAATTTATTCTGTTATGTAACTAGAGAGAAACCCATTTTTAAAAGGAAAATAAGGAAGGAAAGATATCTCACCAGGTATCAGTTATTTTTGTATTATTTTATTATTTTGTTTTTCATTAATTGTGTTTCCCATTGAGAAAAATAAGGTATCTAATTCATTGAAGAAAAAATGTATTTTATCCTGTCTTTACCAATACTCATATTGCAGTTGAAAAGATAGAAATTATAAAATTCTAATATACAAGCCTTTTTTATGATAAAGCAGAATGACAGAATCCCAGATAGACAGAAAGTATACCATCTGATTTGGAAGATGATATCTCTTGGAACATTCTATTACTACTCTCAACATTTTTTAATACAGTTGTTCTCCCTTATCCACAGTTTTGCTTTTCATGGTTTAGATTACCTGTTCTCAATAGCAGTTCAAAAATACTAAATGAAAAATCCTAGAAACAAACAATTCATAAGTTTTATTTTTAATTTATTTGTAAGAGTAATTTTCTACTGCCTGGGTCACTTCTCAGTGCCCCACCCGCTTCCGTCCCAGACATCTAACAATATGGGCCAAGTGTCTAACTTCATTTTGCATGTGAACAACAAGTGTATCTTGCTTGGATTTAACATACACTGAATTTTTCAGGAATTCAATTATCATGTACTTTGAAGAAATATTGAATATGGTTTTTTGGCTCTTTACTAAGAGTTGTTCAATGTATGAGGGAAATCCCCTCACTGAAAGCAACACCAATAGCAAACCCCATGGTTTTCTGGCTGCATTATAGCTGCCTCATTCTCTGTGATTTTAAGTATAAAGTAGTTGTCCCTTATCCATAAAAGATATGTTTCCCCCCAAAAGATGCCTGAAATCACAAATAGTACCAAATTCATAACATTTATCTATTTATTTAATTTGTTTATAGAATTTATAAATTCAAAATTGCATGTTTTCTGGCATAGAGTGATGAAAGCTCCTGCCATCCTGTTCCATCCTGCCCACCCAGGGCATCCCTTTGTCCAGGGCATCCATGCTGTATATGCTATCCACCTAATAGTCATTAGTAGTCATCTCAGTGATCAGATGAGTGCCCAGGTATAACAGGGCTGTGTTCAAGTAACTCTTATAGTACCTAAAGCTACATCACTAGGCCTACATCATTTACCTAGCTTTATCTCATCATATAGGATTTATATCATTTCACATCAGGATGAGTACAGTACAATAAAATTAAGTTGAGAAAGAGACTACATTCACATAACTTTTATTACAGTATATTATTATAGTTGTTCTATTTTATGATTAATTATTAGTCTTAATCTCTTACTGTGCCTAATTTATAAATTCAATGTTATCATAGATATGTATATATAGAAAAAAATAGTCTATACAGGTTTGGTACTATCCATGGTTTCAGATATCCACTAGGAGTCTTAGAAAGTATCTTCAGTAGATAAAGGAGACGACCATATATCACTGACCAACACAACTGATTCACCTGCAGATATAGAACACAAAGTACAGAGAAGACACGTTTTTCTTGGCAGGATCAATCTTTCTTGTTCAGATACTACTGCTTACAAGACATGACAGACTTCACCTTGGCTGATGGCTTTGCTTT
>NW_006287546.1:1146980-1179001 GCF_000327345.1 Myotis davidii | reverse complement strand
GGGAAAGAGAATTCAGGGAACCTGGCCTGTATGGCTAATTAAAGTTATGTCTATGGGCAAGAATCTCTGTTACATGCTGTCATTGAGAATCTTTTAAAAAAATTTTTGTTAATACCCACCCAAGGATATTTTTTTCCATTGATTTTTAGAAAGAGTGGAAGGGAGGGGGCAGGGAGAGAGAGAGAAACATTGATGTGTGAGACATATTATTGGTTGCCTCCCACACACACCTTGACCATGCCTGGGATTGGTATATGCCCTTGATCCTGAATATAATCTGCAACCCTTCAGTGTGCAGGCTGGAGCTCTAACCAGTGAACAATAATAGCTAGGGCTGTCACTGAGAGTATTTGAGAAGCATTTGACCAACCATGTTTTCATTTGTGCTGGCATTCTTCAGCTCTCTTCAGATATCCTCTGCATCTCGATGTTAGTATTCACTAACATTGGTGTATACTTTTGGCAACAATCATTTCATCTTTTTTTCTTTTCCAAAGTTAAATATTTTATACCCCCCCCCCAGGGTATTAGAAAAGCCAATGAATGCAGAGAAAATCCCATTAAGCATATTCAGGAATGGAAGATAACACAATGTTTCTTCTTTCTTTTTTAAATCAACACAAGCACATGCGTGCTCCTTTGCAGGGCTAGCTTACTGAAGACCCATTGGTAAAACTTATTGTAAGCAGACCTGGCTGGATGGCATAGTTGGTTGGACCTTCGCCAGAACACCAGAAAAGGTTACAAGTTTGATTCCAGCAAGGGAATATACCTACTAGTAGGTTGCAGGTTGGATCCCCAGTTGGGGAGCATATGGGAGGCAACCAATGGATGTCTCTCTCATATCGATATTTCTCTCTCTCTTCCTCTCTCTAAAAAAATCAATAAACATATCCTCAGTTGAGAATTTTTTTTTAAAGTAAATTTGTAACTTTCTAGGACAACTAAATTCTCAAGGAGGGTGCCAGGGTATATTTCAGTACAGTGTTATTTTGAAATGTGTGACCATTTACATTACACTTATAGCATTCAAGGTGTAGGTTCTTGTGTCTTCAATCACTGATAGTGTTAATGTCTTGGTTGTCAGGGATGTATATTTTAAAACTGGGGTAAGCTAGAGAGCTGGGCTCTATGAGCCAGACAGGGATTGAAAACAAAGCTGTGAGTTCTGTTCTTTGCTCAGCCAATGTCTTAAGGTGTCCTCTTAACCCTTAATAACTACTTGATTATTCTATCTATAAAAGAAGACTTAGTAAAACATGAGGCAATATAAAACTTTAGAGAGAAAATTATGAACTTAGGCTTATTCTAAAAGGCATTTGGGCAATATTCTTATCTCTGACTGTTTTTTTTTAATGTCACTGAGTCAGTCTTTGGGCTGGAAGAGGATTTGGAATTCACTCAGTTGTAACTCCCCCTGGTGCTTTATTTAAATGATAATATACAATAATATATTTGTAAATCAGATCTTTTGGTTTGAGCTGAGGAAAAGTTTTAATATTGTTTTAAACTAGTAGCCCATTGCGTGATATCCCAAGTAGTAGGCCACCCGCTGTTTCCGTGGGAGCCGGCGAGAACAGCAGTGCGCCGCCAGGAGCTGTGCTGCTTCCACGGGAGCCGTGTGGCTTCCACAAGAGGTGGCAGTAAGCTGCAGTGCCCACGGGAGGCGGGAGGGACCCGCTTTCATTCCAAGGGAGGCAGGAGGGAGCTGTACTGCTCCCGCGGGAGGTGGACCTGCCGTCTCCTCTCCAAGCCTGCGCGTGGCCGTGGAGGCTGTGGGACAGTCCCCCTGACCCTGTTCATGTTCGCTCTGACTCTGGGGTCTGGCCCAAGCTGGGTGCAGTGACAAAGCAAGCATTTCGCCAGGCCCCTCACACTGCCTGCTCTCAGGGGCCACAGCCGCCCCCCCCCCGCCCCCCCCGAGGACTGGGGAACTCCGGCGAGGCTGAGAGGATTGGGCGCCGCCATCTTTGTGACAGAGTGATGGTTAATTTGCATATTACCCTTTTATTAGATAAGATATCTTAAGTCAGCCTTATTTCTCATTTGAGAATATAGTTTATATAGCCCTACCTTATATATCTACAAATTTGTACCAGACACTTGCTATAAGAGCACACACAGTAATTTAAATAGATATATTAAAGGAGAAGACAGAGTATAAATTAGATCTGAAAATCACTATCAATCCTATAACTCCATTTTACATGCTTCTAGTTTTCCCATAAATAGAGCTAAAATACAAGATGCTAGCTAAATTTAAATTTCAGATAAATAATGGATTTTTTTCTTTTAGGTTAAGTATGTCTCATATAATGTTTGGGACATACTTAGACTAAAAATGATTCTTTGTTTATATGGCATGCAAATTTATGTGGACAACCTGAATTTTTATTAGCTAAACCTGGCAAAGTTCTTCAAAAGTCATGTTTTCACCTTGATCCTTTCTTTAATTGTTAATTGTGTCACCTCCTCTCCCGAGGTGGCATTAGACCTTTCTGAGTCCCCATGGTAATCTGTAATTGCCTCTGTTAGAACACTTCACAAACACATGGAAGCACTTTGCTTGTTTGTCCTTTACTCTCATACTAGAAAATGAGTTTTTTCAGGCCCCAAAAACCATATCTCATATGTATCATTACTTTGAAACAGCCAGAACGCTACCAGTTTTAATACATAACTAGAGGCCAGGTGCATGAAATCCATAAAATCGGGGGGTGGGGGTGTCCCTCAGCCCAGCCTGCACCCTCTGGCAGTCTGGGAGCCCTCAGGGGATGTCCGACTACGGCTATGGGCCTAAGCTGGCAATCGGACATCCTTAGCACTGCCACCACTGTGCTCGCCAACCATAAGCCTGGCTTCTGGCTGAGCAGCACTCCCCCTGTGGGAGAGCACTGACCACAAGGAGGCAGCTCCTGTGTTGAGCGTCCTCCTCCTGGTGGTCAGTATGCATCAGTGACTAGTCGTTCTGCCGTCAGGCCGAAACTGGCTCTCTGACATACCCGGGGGACCAGCTGAGGGACCCCACTGGTATACTATCAGGGCCAGGGAAGGATGCGGGAGGTTGGCCAGTAGGGAAGGGACCACGGGAAGGCTCCAGGGAGTGTCAAGCCTGTCTCACTCAGTCCTAATTGACCAGATCCCAGCAGCAAGGTAACCTACCAGTCTGAGCATCTGCCCCCTGGTGGTCAGTGCACATCATAGCAACTGGTCAACTGTCTGCCCCTGGTGGTCAGTGAATGTCATAGCAAGTGGTTGAGCAGTCTTAGCATATCATTAGTATATTACACTTTGATTGGTTGAACAGCCAACCAGATGACCAGACACTTAGCGTATTAGGCTTTTATTATATAAGATCTGTAAGGACAAGATGCATAATTCTTAATGACATCTTCTCACCATCTCATCTGCTTTCTCTGGATTCAGCTTTCTTTTTTCTTGCAAGCAAATTATAGGCATCCTATATAATAAAAACATAATATGCAAATCAATCAAATGGCAGAACAACCAGTTGGCAGGAAGCAGGGCCAGAGAGCAGCTGGCGCCAGACCAGCCAAGGTGCGTGTCGGCAAGCAGAGGGAGTAGATGGAGATGCGAGGGGGAGGAGATGGCAGTGACCAGTGGTGGTAGAGGGACAATGGGGGGAGGAGGGGCCACACCACCTGGACGGCACCATCCCCTGATCAACTGCTTGGTTGCCTTCCCCAGAGAAAGGCAAGACTGTGGTCCTAAGCCATCCGTAGGACATCCCCTGAGGGCTGCTGGACTATGAGAAGGTATAGGCCAGGCTGAGGGAACCCCTTCTCCCACAAGTGCACACATTTTTGTTCACCAGGCCTCTAGTGTATCATAAAAAGAAGGCAAGCTGACCAAGGGAAAATTTCTCACCTACCATTTTGGGACACATGTGTGAATTGAAATTAGTTACAAGAATTATTGCAAATATTTTATTAGCATTGGCAGTTACAATATCAAAAATTGAGAGTGGCTTATATTTTTAAAATAAATTCTATCACTTGGGTATGTACCAAATATTTATTGTGTACAATTAAAGTGCCTGGCCACTGCTTATATATAAATATATACACAAACACCCTTTAATCAGTAGTATTGAGCAGTGCCGGAGAGCAGGATTCTGGGATTAGAAATTTAGATTCAAAATTTTCTGTTGCCTCTTCTTAACTTCTAAGCCAAGTTTCCCTACCTTATTGATCTAGCGCAGCGGTTCTCAACCTGTGGGCCGCGACCCCTTTGGGGGTCGAAAGACCCTTTCACAGGGGTCGCCTAAGACCATCGGAAAACACATATATAATTACATGTTGTTTTTGTGATTAATCACTATGCTTTAATTATGTTCAATTTGTAACAATGAAATCAGGGGTCACCACAACACGAGGAACTGTATTAAAGGGTTGCGGCATTAGGAAGGTTGAGAACCACTGATCTAGTGTAAAAATTAAAAGAGGTAACACTTATAAGGCACTTAGTTCCTCGTGTGGCCCAGGGTGAGAACTCAACAAATGGCAGCTGGCATTTTTATTAGACCACATTATCTTTTATATATGGTGTTATCATTTACATGTATTCAAATATGCTTTCTGGAGTAGCTGAGAAAGAGAATTTATAGGTAGGATTTTAATCTAATTTACAGAGACTCCTACAGGAGAGTTACACACAGGGTCATCTGTACATGTCACATGAAAGGAGGTGAAAATCAAAAAGGAGGAGAGTCCAGAAGAAAGAATGACTCTGGAGTTGTGTCAGCCCACACAGTTGTATGACATTGAAGAAATCTCCTAACCCCGTGGAGCCTCAATGCCTTCATCTGCAAGGAAAAACAAAATAAAAAGTCAACTTTGTTTCTAAATGTGAGCACCTAGCTTGCTCTCTGTCACATACACAGAAAGTCATTTAATAAAGGTGATTTTTTTCCTCCTTCTCCCTTCCTTAAACTATAAATCATATGTTCTTATCTTGGTTTTAAGTTTACCTAAACTAATAGTGCAGTTGCCTAAACTCACAATGAATTCCTTTGAACAGGGTTCTTCAGGTTTAGTCACTGTAGCTGAGTTCAAACTCCCCAGGCCTTTCTTTCACTCCTATATTCCTCAGCACATATGAGCCACATTCATCAATCTTAACACTAATGTAGAGCCATAACCATGCAGAAAGTGTGTCAAAACTCCCTTTCATGCGCATCCATGGCAGACTTTTCTGGTCCTTCCCCAAACCTTGTCCCACTAAGTGCAGACACAGCCACTCAGTGCCCCTTCTCTTGAGTAATCTTCACCCGTCAATGGTGTAAACAGGAAATGCATATTTTCAACTCACTTCAAACATCCCCTTGATTTACTGATTTGTTAGCTTTCCAAACTGTTTCTATATCATCTTCCATGTCTGTCTTGCTTGCTTTTTTCCTCATGCTGACCTCAACTATTGATCTATTATATAAATGTACATTAAAAGTAATTAGTTTTTAATCACTCTAATCTCTTAAAGGTTATGCTCAAGTCATAAATTTTTTAGGGATTCTTTTTCTTCAGATGTTGATAGCAAACTGAAAAAGGCTCATGAAATAAAAACCTAAAATAAGAGAGAGAGATAAAGGAAGAGAGAAAAAGAGAGAGAGAGAAAGAGAGAGAGAGAGAGAGAGAGAGAGAGAGAGAATATCACCCATATAAAATGCTAACACTAAAAAGAAAAAAAAATTATTCTACTCCATCATTAATCTTTTGTATGGATTAATGTTCATTCTTCAGTGACTATCTTGTCACATATTAGAACTTAGTATATATTCCCTTAACTCTTTACAAAGATGCATTATTTTGTCCTTGTTAAGGGAGTTTCTTAAGGTAATTTCTTTACACTTGATGTAGCAAAACAAATTAATGCCTTTTGAAAAACTAGAAACTGATCTAATTATCTTGCTGACAAAAGTGGCCAATTTGTGCCTACACTTTGTACCTACACTGGAGAATTTTTCTCACTTGTTTTTGATAACATATCTTTTCACATAGGGAAAACTACTAATAAAAATAAGTAAAAGTAAAATAGTAATTCTTTATTGAGAAAACAATGATAAAATATCATTATTGAATGTTTGTACCATCCAACATCTTGCTTATTTTCTAAAATAAACACATGCTTCTTCATTTTGCTATAATCTGCACAAATGACAAATTTAAGAATGCTTAATAAGTCTATCTTAGCTTGCTAAAAAAAGTCTCTGCAACTTTTTGATATATAAATCATGATCAAATTTTTTGTGCAAAATTAAGAAAATACCCTTTACTATGTTGTGTGTGTTTGTGTGTGTGTGTGTGTGTGTGTGTGTGTGTGTTGTTCAGCAAATACTGCGGCAACTGTGATTAAAAAATAAAGTAGGAAATTAGGAAAGGAAGGGAAACAGAAAAGAAAGAAAAAAAAAGTAGCCTTTTAAAATATCTCCTACCATCCTTCACTTACCTGTAGAATGGAGATAATAGAGGGAATACATCTATTTGATCTAATTTTGATCTCACTATAAACTATGGGTCCAATGTAGTCCTGAGTGCTAAAGATAAAAAACAAATGCCCCATTCATTCTCCTTAATGGAACTCACGACCTAAAAAGAGCACTAGGTATAGTCATTCATTTTTTTAATGGATGGGAAGACTTTAGTTACTCAGAAAAAAATTCTAAATACAGAGTCCTTTGGGGTTTTTCAGATAGACTATGCAAATGACAAGCAATCTATGTCTTGAACCGAAAAGGCAGATCCTAGAGGGTAGGAAGGCATGTCAAAGAGGTATGGGCCACATGCCGCAGGGCAAAGCTGTCTAGAAGGAAGCTGACTCTGTTGGTAAGATGTGGGCTATAGCAAACAGCTCAGCAATATGGAAACATGTCACCGGCACCCATCATTTACATTTAGTGTTTTTCTATAAGAATAATATTGACTTGGTTCGGAAAATCTGTTTTGCTGTCCATGTTCACAACTCACCTAAATAATGTTATTCAAAGTATTTTGTTGGGACAATGAACATAAAACTAGTGACAATTTTGGTTACTCCTTCACATGCACAAACAGGATAAAGGATTTCTTGTAACTTTGTTTCTCATCTCTGACCCATAAAATTCTAAAATCATATTTTTCACAGCTTGCATAGATAAATCGAAGATTATCGTTCAACTTTCTATGAACTAACCACTTGAAAAGAGGCATTTTTTGTATTGCTTAGAAAATTAAAGATCCTGATTTTGGAAATAAAAGGTCAAGGACTTTCATAATTTCCTTCTTTAAAAAAAAATAAAAGAGTTACGGCCAAAGATTTTTATATTTTATTGTATTAGTTTGCTAAAGAAACATTCAAAGAACCATCAGTTGGGTGTCTTGAGACAAGAGAAATATATTTTCTCACAATTTTGAAGGCTAGACATCTGAAATGAAGGTGTTGGCAGAGCCATACACTCTAAGGGAGAATCTGCCCCATGCCCTTTTTCTTAGCGTTTGGTGGTGGTGTTTGTTGGCTAGAAACTATATCACTTTAATCTCTTCTTGTTTCCATTGTTATGTGGCATTCCCCTTTTAGTGTATCTGCCTTCACTTCTTATAACCATTCAATTCATATTGGATAACCGTCCACCTGTACAATCTCATTTTATCTTGATTACATGTGCCAAGACCCTATTTCCAAAATAGGTCACGTTTGAAAGTACCAGGGGTCACAACTTCAATATATCTCTTTGTGGGACACAACTTAATCTATAATAATATATAATGCTGATGTCATAGTTTCTTTAAATTGGTTCAATGAGAAATCTTGAAGCTTTGAAGTTTAGAATTAATTTTAAGATTAGAGATGCAGAAATATGCTAACAACTTCAGAAAAGAGAGCAAAATTTATTAAATTGGTACAGTATTAAAAATTCGACTAAAAAGAAGAACTTCAAGTGTATCCTTTGTTATTTAGCTATTGTTATATGAGTCAACATAATTTTTCTGCATTCTGAGGTGGCTGTCATGTTTTATGTATAACAATCAAAACCTGTATTGGTCTCCTAAAGCTGTTGTAACAAACTATCACAAACTGGATGACTTAAAGCAACAGAAATGTACTTTCCCAAAATTATGGAGGAAAGAACTTCAAATTTAGACTTCAACATAGCATCCTTCCCCTGAGACTCTGATGGAATTTTCCTTTGCTTCTGATGATAGCCTGCAATCCTTGCCATTTCTTGACTTGCAACTATATCTCTTCAATCTTTATCTCTGTCATCACATGACTTTCTTCCTGTGCCTCTTCTCTCTCTCTCCTTTTTAAAATATATTTTTTATGCTGAAACCGGTTGAGATAGAAACATCAATGATGAGAGGTAATCATCCATTGGCTGCCTCCTGCATGGGGGTTCGAGCCCACAACCCAGGCATGTACCCTGACTTGGAATTGAACCATGATCTCCTGGTTCATAGATTGATGCTCAACCACTGAGCCATGCTGGCTTGGCTCTTCTCTTATAAGAAGAATATTATCAGATTTAGGCCCCACCCTAATATTAACTTGATTATATCTGCTAAGACTTTATTTCCAAATAATGTCATATTCATGTGTATTCGGTATTCTTCAATGTATCTCCTTGGGGGACATAATCAATCCATTAACGGCCTGCCTTCTGAGTTGTAGCTTTCAACTGCTGTTCCCTTTATCAATGTAATAGAAAATTCATGTGGATTATCTAGAAGTTGACCAGTTGACATTTTGAGGTCTGTTTTTTAGCATCAATCAGATATTTTAAAAACTCTTTTTTACATTTTTCTTAGAATCCTATGTAATAAAAGCCTAATATGCTAAGTGTCCAACCATTCCACCATGTGACCAGTTGCTATGATCTGCACTGACCACCAGGGTGCCCGACCGTGCACTGGTGGGCTCCCTGGGCCTGGCCTATGCCCTCTCGCAATCCAGGACTCATCAGCGGATGTCAGAGAGCTGGTTTTGGCCTGATGCCCTCAGTCCAGGCTGAGGGACCCCACTGGTGCACGAATCTGTGCACCGGGCCTCTAGTAAGAAATAACTCCTAGCCAATTTGGAACCTTGAGTTCCACTAAGTTCTGCTGGTTTGAAGCAAGTGTCACTGTGAGCCATTTACTCCATCAGTTCAGAAGGGCCATATGCTATATACTCATTGTTTAGGTAAAGTAGAATTGAACTGAATTATATTTAAAAGTTATTTTGATAATGTCTTGTTTTTGAAATAATTAGAGACACCATAAGGTACCAAAACTGCAGCTAAGAATCATTGGTACCAAAAATATCTTTCTGTAGGAATAAATATCTTAATATATATTAAAATAAATGATTCAAATCTTTAATATTTTTCTCCTTAGAAACTTTATAATTAGTTATTCCTTTTGCTTCAACTGTCTATCTTTTTAAAAATGCTTTTAGTAATGTCCCAAAGCATAATTACTCACTCTAAAAATGACATGATGATAAATTATTTTATTGTTAAAAGTGGCCTTAAGACACCTTTGAGTAATTTAAAAGTACTAAATTATTGTTAAAGATAAATAGGGTATTTTTGAATTAATTCTAAAATCTTGAGTTAGGTTTATGAATCATTTTGGACATAAATTTGAATCTGATAAGATTTTCATTTGCTTATGTATTAATTATTTAACAAATATAACAAACTTACTTTTTTTCAAGAATTGGAACTTTCTTCTTATAAATTTGGGTTTGTCACATATAGATCAGAGTCATAAATCCATTATTTTCTTTTGGGTTACACTGCCCCAAGCTTTAGATCTCATTAGAAACCATAAGATCTGACCTTAGTGGCTTTCTTAGTCTCTCAGTGCCTCACCTTCCATGTTTATAAAATAGAGGGAATTGATTGGTTTTTTTCAAGCCATGCAGAGATGTTAACTAAATCAATTTTTAAATACTTGTGGACAACCTTGCTTTATAATAACGCACTTGGATGGCTAATACAGACTAATACAGAAGGTGTAGAAACAGCACAAGCGGTGTAGACCAATTCAGGCATGAGCAATTATACAGTGAACCAGAGTGGCACACCTGCATCCATTCTGGGAACAGAAAATGCGTGTGACTAACCAATAATCCACCCCAACATTTACAAGGGCGACTAACTGGGAATGCGTGATTCTTGAATGCAAACTTGTTTTTATTTAACGTGAGTCATGCAATACAACTTAATGTTGTCTTGTAGATGTGTAATTCTTGAGAGTCAATGCCAAAAGGCCCCTGGTCTCCCATTGCTCCTTCTTGTCTAAAAGGAACGAAAGGAGATTATACATCAGGAAATTTCACCAGGTCGTGTCAAACTTGACTCAAGCTACAACCCATCCAGCTCGTGCCACATTTATCATCACCACACACCCTAGCACAGTCATCATACCCTGAGGTGGCCAAAGGTTTTTAGATAATAGCAAGACAACCTCATTAAGACTGACACATTACCTGAAATTCAAATGCACAAAAAGTTAACAGAAGTATCTGATTCATTAGACATTCAAGGTGGTCAGCATAGTCAGGAGGTACAATGAGCATTCATTGGGGTTGTGTTACATAGTGGCCATGATTTAGGAGGGGGACAGTATAACAGCACATAAGAGATGACTATTCAGTAAATTGGATGATGAGGACTGATTTTTAGATAGTGCTTGGCAGTCCTCAAGCCCTTTCTTATACATTATCTAATCTTACCTTCATAACAGTACTCAAAGTGAGTATCGCCTGTGGCTCTATCAGGATTACCACAGTGTCCTTGGCAACTCCAGTTAGAGCTCAGACTAGTAGCTAATCTGATGATTTAGGCATCCTGGATTTTCCAGATTGTTTGAGAAAAACAGTCCACTGAAAATATTAATGAAGTAAAATGCAGACACTTTAGTCCTATACAGAAATATGGTGTCTTGATTATCTAGATCAGCGGTTCTCAACCTGTGGGTCACGAACAATGAAAATACATCCTGCATATCAGATATTTGCATTACAGTAGCAAAAATTCATCACAGTAGCAAAATTACAGTTATGAAGTAGCAACGAAAATAATTTTATGGTTGGGGGTCACCACAACATGAGGAACTGTATTAAAGGGTCACGGCATTAGGAAGGTTGAGAACCACTGAATTTTTAGTAACACTTAAGTTGTCTATATATTTTCATAGCATTTAAATTATCTAGACATTTGAATAGTGTTAAATTATCTACATACTTTATAACATTCATTTTTGTTATTAAAAATTATATCTAAATTCTCAAATTTTTGTATTAAGCAAAATGGGAAACCAGCAAAGAGAAACAGACAAATAAATGTGATCACTAGACAACCCAATGACCTAGACTACCCACACACATTTGGTGGCATTGCTATAGCAAACCATCAAGACAATATATCTTTGAGTAAGTTATTTGGAGCAACTAGATACTGTTCAAAAGATATAATGAATGTAAAGAGGTAATGAGAACCAAGGATAAATATGTAATTTCTCAAGTGCTTATTGCCTAAGTCACCTTGCCACCATGTACCATGCACTTAGCAGAACAGGAAGGAGACAGGCACTGCTACGTGCAGACCAACTGGGAGGTATGGACCAGCTGGCCACTATACTGGTCAACTTTCAAGAAGTCATGAAACATCTTTAGGTTCCAGTTTTCTCATCTGTAAAATGAGTATAGAAAGGGAACACATTGCATAGAGCTATAAATGAGATAATACTCTGTGAAGAGCCTGGCCCAATGTACACACTCAATTAACATTAGCTATATATAGTCATGACAACAATTGAAAGTCCATGCTTTGCAATCAGTGGGACACAAAGATGTTTCCTCCTCTGAATTTGAAGCTTTTCTCTGATACAACATCGCACTATACCTTGATTTATAGTTAACACCTTGGCACCCACCATGTTCTTTTTTTATTATTAAGATTTTTTAATTGATTTTTAGAGAGAGAGATGAAGAGAAGAAAGAAACATTGATTAGCTACCCGCTATATGGCCTCTGCTTAGGATCAAGCCCAAAACCCAGGCATGTGCCCTGACTGGGATGGAACCAGAAACTTTTACTTGCGTGGAATGAAACCCAATCAACTGAGCCTCCGCGGTCAAGGCCCCACCATATTCTTATGATGAGTTCATGGACTTTGATGACCACACCACATATCAAGTCTTTTTTAGAACTGAAGAATTGGCTAGTGCAGCCAATGACTTATAGTATGTTCTAAAATTACTTCTTTTGTATGGAATTGTAGAATTTTTAGCACAAGCTTTTAATAACAGATCATGTGAAATGATTCAATTAGATGGAATTGAAACTTACATTTCTCCACGTTATTCAGAATGTTTTTTTGTTTGGTTGAAAATGGAAATATTTTGAGAAAACAGTCATAACTATGGAAAGCAGCATCTAAAACCTGACCCCAGGGTTTTGAAAACATACCACCTAAAAGCACAGCTGATTTTGCAAAAATAGAGCTAAAAATCTGTTCATTTCACTTGGGGTCTTAAGGAATTTGCCAGTCTTATCCATAGGTAACATGGCAAGAGAAGAAAAGAAATGTACTGAGGCAATTTTTATTACTGTTTAAGAAAATTAACTTATTTCCTATATATTTTTTGATATAGAATATTGTTTTTCTCAATAATTGCTGTGACATAAGCCATTTAGCTTGTGTGAAATCTTAAGAATTTTTGAATGGCAGGGAGAGAATATATATTCCCATGATTTCTGAACTTAAGGCAATTAGGGATTGATTTGGGGATTAGGGAAAAACAAACAGGTGAAAGCTGGAGCATGCTACTTGACATTCAGAGTTTGCACCCGAGGACGGGAAGGCAGCTCCAGCTCCGTGGAGATAAGCAAGCTTGCATGTGAGCCTCAGGTGACTCCAGGGGCTGCATAAATCAGGGTTTTCATCTCTCTTTGTTTCTCTTTTCCTCACTCTCTTTTGCCCAACAATCTCTTTTTCTTTCTGGAAAATTGACTTGCATCACAATCCCTTTCAGAATCCTTTCTCCATTCTAAAAGAACTATGAACCTTCCCTCAATCAGGATGACAATTCTGATTCTGGTATTGACCCAAACTGGAATTAACAGGGTGTCACCAAGCAGGCGGGTGGCCTAAGATTGAAAAGATTATTTAGAACTAGTTTTGAACCTCAGTAAGCACAGTGGGTTGGCTCAGCTTTAAGTCATGCAAATAAAAAACAAAAGCTGCAGGGCTGATTTTCTTTGAACTTCAGGGCACTACCTGAAAACAGCAGTTAGTTCCCATAGTCACAGACAGGTCAGGAATTTGTCTAACATTCCTCAGAATTTATGGCCTTCATCATTATGAATGAGATCATTCAAAGGAGCACTCCTCAAGCAATGGTTTCAAGAATTATTATCACAGCATCTGTTAACAGTAATGGCTTTAGAGTGCCTGCAGCGGTTCAAGGTGATCCTGTATGCATGGGCATGCAAAAAGCACATGCAAGATCCTTCTTGAACTCGAACTTGACCTAGACTTATCCCTTGATAAATAATGCCAATAATTGGAGCAAAAAACACGGAGTATCAGAAAGGATAAACTCCTGGTTATTTGGTCATGCTGAGTTTGTGCAGCAATTGAAGAGGGAAGAGGAGTATGGGTCCAAGACCAGGACCTGTTTGGAGGCCTGAGCATCAGGGCAGGCTCTGCCTTCCTCAGCTGCACCCTCACCAGCAATTCTCACCTTCTGCCTGCAGGCTCAGCCTTGCCCAGGCCCAAAGGCAACATTGGCCCAACCTGGCTTATGAGAGCAACAAGACCTGGGCAGAAAGCCAGTAGATACTTATGCCATATAGAGCGGGTATAAGATGGGATCTCAGAGAGCATAATATTTACTTGGGTACCCAGGAGGCTAATTGAGGGCACTGTAAGGTTCATAGGAAAGTTCATCTACTGGTATTATGAGTCTCTCCCAGTATGATATTTCCTCTCTCATCTCTCTCTCTCTCTCTCTCTCTCTCTCTCTCTCTCTCTCTCTCTCTCACACACACACACACACACACACACACACGAGTTTTAGTACAGTAGCAGTTGTTCACTAACTAGGTGGGCTAAGCTTTTACACAGGAGGCCAAATGTAGCATTCCCCAAATTCAAGCAATGCTGGTAGGAAGTGGGCAGATACCTCAAAATTGAAGGGGTATGACTCAGGCTCAGGAAGGGGAGCCATGAGGGAGGCTCAGCCAATGGATGGAAGGTCAGGATCTCAGAGTCAGACAAGGAAAAGCAGGAGTTCTGGGAGATACGTGGCTAGAGATGCTTAAGCGGTATCTAAAGCACTTAGAGATGAGGGTCAAGACTGACACACCAGCAGTAAGAACAAATGTAGAGAAGCAGAAAGCTTAATATGGGAGAACATGTTGATTAAAACTTGCACCTCAGCTTTGTTACTTTTTAATCACAGTTTCCCTATTTAACTCCTTTCTCTCAGTCTTCTTTCTATTACTAGTAAAATATAACAGATTATACCTAATTTGCTGGTAACTAATCCAGGAAGAGTGCCTCCTAGCATCATGTGTCCTTCATGAACACCAGTTTACTTTTACTGAGCCAACATCCTCTCCATGTGCAGCACTCCCTAATTTCTGGCTGTGAAAGGGCCTAAGACTTCTGATGTCTCAGCAAGGTAAAACAGAGCCATGCCTGGAAATCTCAGCTACACGGGTAACTCATGAAGATCATTATAAACATAAAGAGCTCCCCAAACAAAAAAGTTGAGTAATTTATGGTTTAAGATTAAATGTAAATTTGTATAAAATATAATTCACATATTTGCCTTGGCCAGTGTTGCTAGATAGTTAGAGCATAAGCCCATGAACTCAAGAGTTGTGGTTTCAAGTCTGGGTCAAGGGCAGATACCTGCACCTACCTTCAAGTTTGATCCCTACCCTGGTCAGGGTGGGTATAGGAGACAACCAATGGATGTGTCTCTTTCACATCTCTCTCACTTCTTCCTCTCTTTCACTCTCTCTCTTTCCCCCCCTCCCTCTCTCCTTCCACTCTCTAAAAATCAATGGGAAAATATGCTTAGGTGAGGATTAATGAAAATTATATATATATATATATAATCTAAGACCATCTAAAATAGTTTGGTATCATTTTAAGCACCAAGATATCATGACAATTGAAGTTGTGAAGTAGCTTGGGGATTTTGTTGGTAGAGGCAAAGAAGTCGGATCCTGGGTTAGCAGTCCTGAGCCTATAATATGACATACCATGTTAACATCTGTGCCAGCCACTTCCACCAATGTCCATTCCTCCACTGCATTCACGGCACCCTCCCAGGACCTTCTTCTCCCTCCAGAAAACTTTCAAAAGTCTAATTTGTGTTAGATTGAGGTGAAAAAGATTGTGTACTGGTAGACCTTATTTGCTTGTGTAGCAATTATTGAACATGAAGTATAATCTAAGATAGACTTATTTATAGAAATTTTGTATGTGGAGACCCTGAGTTTTCTTCCTCAAAAAGGTAGAGAATGACAGGGCTTTTAGTGTCAGAGAAAAATATCCCTGAGGGTTTCTAGCTAACAGTAGATTTATAAAAGTTGGTAAGCCCAGAAGATACAGAAGCTGCACTATCCTGATGGAATTGTCCAAAGAACATCTGCTTCTGAAATATGAGATGTAACAATTGGCCCTCATTCTATCTCCAGACATTAGTCTAAAAATCTTAGCTATAAAGATTGGAATGGGTCAAAAGAATCCATAACCACTAAAGATTTTTTAAAACATTTATTATTTTATAGTTTTTAAACATGCTGTATAAGATGAGTGTTTAAAACATAAAGAAATTGTTATATGATTATAATGAAATATCAAAACAGTATAAATTTACATATAAAATATGACCTTATCTGTCAAAAACTGCCCTAAAAGAGTAGTCACTAGATCATATACCAGCAGACTACTGACACAAAGACTGTGGTTGTCCAGATAACATGGCATTAATTGCATTTAATCTGTCCAGAACAATCCGTAGCACCACACTAATCGAATCCAGATTTCTGCCTACTGTTACGTTTCATTCTCTTTCAGAGTGATATATTTCAGATATACGTTTCACTTCAAGACAGTTACCTGGCTGAGAGCTCTTGGACTGTCAGGGGATATTAGTCATTTTTGCTGACCATCTGTTTATGCCACAAATAACATAGGCTGTGTTCATGGATGTCTGCCCATAAGAAGAGAGGAAGAGAAATCCAGAAATTATATATGTCAACTAATACAAAAAACTGACCAATATAGAATAATATTGGAAATCTAAAACACCACATTATAAATGCAATCCAGAAAATCTGATTTGCAAATTTTTGTTTCTGATTATGAAGTGAAAGAATTTTAAAAATCATCTTGAGTCAGACCTCCAGGGTTCATATCCAGATGATTGTCTCAAATTTCTTAAGCACTTAGAGCTGTTTCCCCATCTGTGAAATTGAGATGTTTATCCTACAGACCTCATAGGATGGTTTGGAAAAATGGCTGAAATAATCCAAATAAAGTTCTTAGCCTAATACAGTGTATATTGTTAGCATGCAGCAAGTTAACTATCATTTTTACTATCTTAGTGATTTACTTTGGATAATGAAAAGTGCTGACATATGACATACTCTTGGAAATCAAAATCATATTAATTTTCTATCTGTGCGATGTTTTACAATTGAAGGGGCACTTTAACCACATAAGCTCCTTTAAGCTTCACATAAATTCTGTGGAGTAGATAGGAATGTAATCTAATTTGGGAGACTTTTAAGTGTCCTTTTCCCCAATGGTCTTAGGCTAGAGGGAATAGGAAGAACAACATCCTAGAAAATTAAGGAGCTTTCTCAAATCAGCTAGTCACCAGTGACAACTCAGAAATGAAGAATTGAGTAACTGGCTGACATGACCTCCACTGTATAATAAAGGATCATGCTCACTCACAATTAAGCCCACTGGAACTAAGTTATGGAAATGCATTGGGGATCAAGCTTTATCTATTCAGCTTCTCAAAGCTCCTTATGCACCAAAGAGATGCCTGCCTCTCAAATCCTGCATGAGGACAGGCAGGCTGTGAGGTAAAGGAATGCCAGTGTTGGGGTCTGAGATTTCTGACCTTCTTCTTGTCCCTGCACTTCTTAGCTGAGTGATTTTAAAGTAATCACTTTATGCTGTGTCAAAATTTGTGTTTTCCCCTCTGTAAACGTGGGTGGTGGGTGGCATTATAACTCATACGTTTGCTACAAAAGACTAAGCAATATCACTTGTGCAAAAAGCTTCGTGTAACGTGTAGAACATATTAAGTATTTTGTTATAGACATTCTCACAGTATCGCTACTATTTTCTAATTTAAATGAAAAAATAAGAGAGTTTAGAAAGTCTAAGGAGCTGAATCAATAAAGAACTACACAAAACATCAGCATATCTCCACATGCTACCTACCACCAGGGACCTTTGGTCCTAGAGACACCAAAGTCCCCCTGAGACCAAACCTCTGCGTTTACCTCCCCAATAAATCTCCCAGCATCATAGAAAATAGATGATGCTAGATAATCTATATTATAAAACCCAGTGGCCCTAACGCCATAATGACCAAAGACCGGTCACCAGGAGGCTGTGTGAGCTGCGAAGCGCATGTGAGTGGGTAGGGCTGTGTGCACCGTGAGGGTCCCATGGCGAGGTGGGACTTGACTCTGGGTTTCACGGCACAGCAAGATTCAGGGGAGTCCAGTGGTAAGGCGGGGTCTGGAGTCCCAGGTCTTGCGCGGTTCCGAGTCCTGGGCCACTAGCTCACAATAAGTTTGAAGGCAGTGAGTACCTCAGACTGAGTTATGAGACTGGTGGAAACCTTAGAGCCTATAGTATTTTAAAGTTAGTTGGAGGACATGGATGAAGGTGGGAAGAAGAAAGTAAACATATATGTGTGTTGTAGAATAGCTCTTGTTGCTGCTTTGATCTTGCTCACAAGGAAACTCAGGCCCTAAAATGTAGTGACAAGGTAGCCACTATTGGCAGAAAAAGTTGAAACTTGAATTATGGTTTCTGAAGCATAGCCTTTCTAAAAAAGTAAAAAGTATCTTACTTTTTTCTCATCCTAGGTAAATATCAGGAGATGCACAATTTGTAGTTTCATGTCAATCTTAAAGAAGCAAAATGAATGACATTTATTCATGAAATGAAGCTCTATTATATGACCCATCTGGTTTGCCAGCAGGCCTTACCTTCAGCTCTTTCCTCACATCTCTATCCCTCCTTTGCAAGTGGCTTTGCTTTCTCTGCCCCATTTTTTTCCCTCCCACCCAGTAAGGCTTAGGATCCTATGGGCTAGGCTGGACCAGATCATCTAGTTGCTCTGAGTGCCTGACAACAGCATACTTAGATGTAAACATACATTGTGGCCCAGGGGTTAAAACCCAGAATACCCCATCTGAAGGCACAGTGAGAGGAAAAGTTATAAAATCAGAAGACACAATCATTAGGATAAAGTAAGGAAATTTAGCATGAGACAGCTAGAGTACTGCTGGGTATAGAGGTTAAAGATGGACACACCGTGGTTCCCAAGGGTCCTCACGCTACTTTGACTTCTCAAAGACTTCATCCACCCCACCACCCAGATTTAACCATAATCTGTGGTGATAGCTCAAATCTCTAGTCCATATTCATAACTGCCCTCTGATATTGGGATATCCATATGGTAGAGGGCAGCAAGAGCTCAACTCCCTCAGCCTTCCCCAAAATATCCTCTTCATCCTGCTCCATTTTTTTGATCTTTAAAATTCAGTATTTTCTATCTGATAATGATGCTTTTAGCTACAGTGAAACAGACTAGAATAATCAGAGTCACCTCAAAAATTGTCACTCCTTCCTCTTGGTTTTAATTTAGACATGGCTTCAGAAACTTGCTTCTTCTTGCCCCTGTCACTCCCATAATTCCAACTGTAGATTATGAGGTAGTGTAAGCCTACAAGACTGGACCAATGGGCTCAAGTTCAGCACTCTCCAATTTCAACTTTGATACAGATCCAGTATGATCTTGCTAATAATGGTCACATGAAATCACATCTTCTCCAACTTTCATTCTACCAGTGGGTTCCCACTGCCTTCTAGCCTGAGATTCTGGGCTTCACCTTCATACTTAGCTCCACATACTATTCTGGTTCAGTCCCTGCCTCCAGCTCACCCTTTCATCGAAGCAAAGCTCCAGTGTTTCTAAACCACACCATGACTGTCCATGCACGTGCCTTTGTACAGCCAGGTTCTGTGCCTAGAATTCCTTGTTAGTTTTATTATTTCTTGTTGTTTATTAGACACTCTGCTCAGTCCTTGACTTATTGTCTGATTAATTTAGGCAGTAATCCTCTGGAATACATACTATTATTATTTTCTTTTCTTACAAACAAAAAAAAATAAGAAAGATTCCCACAAGGTCATAGGACTAGTGAGAAGCAGAAGTCAGATTCCAACCTCGTCAGTCTATTTGGAGCACCAGTGCTTTTAATGCTGTACTTTCCCCTCTTCTATAGCTGGAAATTACTGCTCATCCTTCCATGTCCATATAAAATGTCTCTGGAAAGCCTTCGTCTAGTCCACAGATAAAATTATTAATTATCTCTTCTGCTTGCAAGATATTTTGTTCCTTCTCCTGTGCTAGTTACCACATTACATCAGTTATTTATTTTTAGTTATTTATCCTCTAACAGAAATATTTCAACCTCCTTAGTCTCACCAAATATTGTACAGATCTCCTGCCAGGGAATATATAATCAATACATGTTTATTAAGATGATTGAATGGATAACTGAATTATAAATTGATAAATATAAGAATTGGGTGTCACTCATTTGAATTTTTATTTCTCTAGAACTGGTGTGTAGACCCAGCTGATTAGAAGTTCTATGTTTGTTTTTTTGTTTTTTTTCTGTTTTCTAGTTCCTACCTCTACACATTATTTCTAGCTCTGCTTGATCATATTTTAGAGATGATAGCTTTTTACTCTACTCTCTGATATCAATGAAAGATACATAATAAGAACATCTATCTATCTATCTATCTATCTATCTATCTATCTATCTATCTATCTTTCTATCTATCATCTATCATTCAATCCAGCTTTGGTAGTAATGCTGATGTTGGCACAACATCATGATCTGGGTGAAGTTGGTATTAATGACCCCAAACCACCACTGAACTGCCATAAAGCACTATCAAAACTTTGCCTCTCCCTCCTCACGCTCTAACTATTATCGTTACCACTCCCCTATGACTTCTCTCCCTCCTAGTACCACACCTTACTCTCAGAATGTCCCTCTTTCCCATGGTTATAAAGCACACTCCCTTCTGCTTCAAAGAACTCAGGAAGATCCATTTCTTCCACCCAGAAGTATGTTCCCTCCGAGAACTCAGGTGGCAACTCCCGGGCTGCTTTATGCTAAAAAAATGACTCATGCTTGGGAAGGGGAAAGTTCATTCATTACAAAACTCCAAATGATAACTACTCTTTTGGGTGTAAATAATAATTTGTTTGTTTACTCCATGGACTCAGCTACATGATGTACAGTCATCATGGAGTTTGCACATTTCTCTATGCAGCTAACGCTGTTTTTAATTTCTGTTTGAATTGAAATTTCCTAGCAGGGAAGGATTATATTTATTAAGTAACTATTTATATTGGATGACTGATTAATTGCCAGAATTTCCTGGGCTCTACTGTGCAAGAGGAACACTACAGCTGCCTTTCCCTTGTGCTCTGGTAGGTTTGTCTGAAAAAAATAGAGTTGAACGTGGTGGTTATGATATACTACGTGTCATTTACCTAAATATATTTTAGCCTTAGGTTCTTGAAAGAATCTTATACCAACCCACCCAATTTTCTCAAAAAGTAATTGTTTACCGAGTGGCAAAATCACTACTCTCTCTACACATGGTGACCTAGATGTGAATTACTAAAGTCAAATTTATTTATTTATTTATTTGACAAGGAAGAGAATTGAAATTACAGAACCATTTCTGGTCATATAAACACAAAGTAAATGTCTTTCTATAATGTAAAGTAATGGAAAGATGAGTACACAGTCTGCCAAGTTCATTTACTCCCATCTTGCTTTTAAAGAGCAGGTGCAAGGCCAGCTGGCTCTTGCCAACACCTGTCTAACACATGATCATGGGGATGATGAAGTGGCTACCTTAGTAACACACACATAGTGGTAGTAAAGTCAAAATAATGCATGATAAACATCTTTAGGGGTTGACTTTTGGTTTCTTTGTCCCTAAACTGTTGATGACAGGACAAGATTTACTCGGGATGTTTGATTCTTGACATTTCCAACAGGGATAAGCACTTCTTGAAAAGTTGATAAACTATTGATTCCAGAGTGTATACTTCCAGGCTTTCCCACTACCTCAGGATTACTCTGGGACACAGGGCTTTCATCTATCTTGTTCTTCCTACCTGGGAGCAATATTCACTACCGTGTTATTTATAATATTATTAGAATTAATATTACTTGAGTTTTAAAATGACACTATTTCACATGTAATGACAGAGCACGTGTTGATGTACATAATTTGCCTAGGAGAGTGCTTGGCATCTCATACATTTTGGCAGTTACTGCTGTGCCATTATCCCTGCTTATTCAGACAAGACATTGTGGTAAGGCTGTGCAAACATTGACTGTGGGCTACTGCCAACTAGTACACATCCCTGTAGTCACTGAAGTGTTCCAGGAGAGACACCACAATAGCTTCTTTTATTCTCATGGTAAGTCGTAAAGAACAAAATCAACATTAGTGGCAGCAAACACACCTTATAGATAAAATGCAACCTGATTTTCCACCTGATTTCAGAAACATGTGTTTTATTCAACACCCATCCCTACTTAACCTGGGACCTGTATTCACTCCCCTGGATTCTAATCCGGAGCTGAAATACCTCACGTAAGACGGTCATTTATACCATTCTTCCTCTAGAACTCTAGGACACATGCTCCCCATTTCATATTTATTTCTAAATAAGATTGGCAGTCTAATTTCTCATTTGAATGCCCACCTTTTGAAGCAGTGAATTAGGAGAAATTTGGGACATGCGGCCTGTTAGATGCCAACAAAGTGACTGCCTTGCCTCTCAAGAACAAAATTACATACAGAAAGATTTATGCCAGCCTAGAGTTGTAGAATGACCGCTCCCCGATCTTCCTGACACAAACCCATTTACACCCAAGTCCTAGCACAGTTACTAAAAGTGCCTCTTTCCCACTTTAGGCCAGCCAGTTTTGGACACTACATTAAAAGATCTTTAAATTGTCAATCAAAGATCGAAATATGATCAATCATCTCTTTTAGGAAGGCAATAGGACACAAAGTGTTCTTGACTGGATCCAGAAAAAATTGTTAGGTTGAAAATTGATCTAGTGCTAGTGTAAGCCTCAGTTATCTGGAAATTCACTTCTGTGGAACACATGCATCCCAGAAGTTGTTATATTAATGAAGTGTTATTGTCATATGCTCCAATGTTGCTATCATTTTTTAAAAATGTAGGACTGTAGTTTTAATTAACTTTTATTGCCCATTTGGCCTTAATATGTAATTTTCTTCTCTCATGCCCCTTCCTGTTCTAATTTCTGTCCCTAACCTTCAATGTGGCCGTAGACTTGGGCTTCTCCTGTGATTATCATTGTCTCACACTGAATAAAATCATTTTACAGGGGACCATGCCGAACAGAAGGCCAGCATATTGTTGATTTTCTGCAAATGTTACATTATAATGACAAAAACACACGTTATTTTGGAGAGAAAATAGCTAATCTTACTTCCCATCTGGTTTCCAGGAAACATTATCCAGAAGCATTTCCCTTGAAAATGCTGTGTCTTTGCTGGTGACCAGGGTTGATTTCAGCTTGATCACATTAGCTTTACTTCTTTTTCTGTCACTTTGGTCTTGCTTCAAGTACTTTAAATTTCCAATTAAGATCAGATTTATGGTTTGTTGAAATCCTCTTCAGTTGCCTTTCCTCTGTTTCCTCTCAAAGGGTATATGTGGCTTTACTTAAATTCAGGAAGTGAACTTCCCATGCGTGCTTATATAAACACACATTACATGTTTAACTCGCTCTTATTTTTGACAAACTAAGTATGATCCTGGGTTCCACCATCCAGAAGTACAAACCGATGCACTGATGCACTGTTGCCTCTTCTCCCCTGAACATTACAGCAGGGGGACCTGCCACCGGTACAGAGGTCTCCATCTTGGAATGTGGTATAAAGTAGGCCTCTGGGTCCAAAGAGGACAAACAGGAGACTGATAAGAGGTACTCAGTGTCCAAGGAATGGGATCCAGAGTGACTCTCAAGAATGAGGCTCCAGCAGAGAGTAGCAAGACAGCAATACTATGAGGCATAAAGTGGAAATGAGGTGAGAAATTACATTAGTAAGAGGTTTGCAAACTTGGAGCAGTGTTGGTAACAAGCTTGGTCAATCCAAGTGACTGAGCGCTCTTCCCGAGGAAAAGGCTGGCAGCCAAGCTGAGCCTCCCTCCCTCCACATACAGGTAAAGGCTGCAGCCCAGCACCCTTGGGGGTCATAGTCAGGGATCTGGGAGGATGTGGGCATTGCTTTTTCTCAAATGCCTTTCTGATGGAGCTCTCAAGGATAGGGGTGGCTTCTCTCACCTTCTGGCTTCCCCACAGCCTGGTGCAGTAAGCCGATTGGGAGGTAGCACCCTTCCTTCAATGAAGGTCCCACTACTGATTTTGTACATAATTAGCCAAAAGAATGGAGGAACCATTTCCTTTTTTTAGGACACCAAAAATAATCTTTCTGAGACACTTGCTTACTAGAAGTATGTTAAATTCTCTCCCCCATGCCCCAGAGTTGATATCCAAGTGTCTGCTATATACAAGGAGACGAGACAGAGGGCACTTTTATTCCCAGGGCATGCATATTGTTTTCAAAAAAAACTGATGTATGTAGCTAATCTAGTGATTTTGAGTCTCTGCCACATTCTCATATTTCTCAGGAGATGCAACCACTGAAGGAGCTCAGTTTCAAACAGGCTGGTAAAATAACATCCTCTGCCCTCAAAGGCGAGAGGGGCAGGCCTTTGATCACAGAGTTCACTGGACGAGGAAGAGTTGCTGTAGAATGTGCTCAGCATACAAGGGTCGGAAGGAGGAAGTCTGATTAAAAAGAGGCAAAGGGTACAACTACTAGTCTATATCCTTGTCCATACAGGGTTTCCTGGAACATGGCGCAAGAGTTTGTCATCAGTGGTACAAAAACTTTCTACAGTGACATGACTATCTACATATTCTTCACACATTCATCCATATTGATAGCAATCCAACCTGGATATCCTTGTAGCATTCAGGCAGAAAAGTCTGGGTTTACATTAGTGAAAATCAGTGAACTCTTCTTTGCAGCTTTTGGAGTAAAATCTCAGGGAATAAAACTTTAGGGCTTTTTGAGAAGTGGGTTTTGGCAGTAATAGTTTTTATTCTTGCTTTTGGTGTTCCAACTATGTGAGGTTTTCCCATATTCTTCCCTGTAAGTGGCTTTTTATTTCACTCTTGGTTATAATGTTGGCACTAGAGAAATTCCAAGCAGGGGTTTAATATGGGCAGCGGGTGGTAAAGCCCCTTCAACTACTCAGGGGTGAGATAGGATCCAATTTTGTTCACCTAAACTACTCCTCTCAGAGTCTCCATTGAATATTGCCCCCACTTTCCACACACTCCCCTGTTACTCTCCTAGCCAGCCAATTCCCTAAGAATTTATCTTTTTGAAATTTAATTACACAGGCTACCCTCTGCTCCCTTGTTTATTGCTGCTATTTTAAAATTTTATGTCATCACTTGCGTTGCCCTTACGCTTAAGATTTTCTTGTATTTATGAAGCACAATACTGAACTTTTTATGTGTTTCAGGTTAGTATCTTAAAAATTTAGTTTAAAAAGCAAATTAAATTGAGTTAAAATATTAAGTGAAAATAATATGGGCTTAAAGAAGATATGGGAAAATTTGTCACAGCACTATGCTATAACTGGAATTTGGGAAATATAAGTTAAAAACCTGAACACCTACTGATAAGAGAGAAGAGCAGGTTAAGCATATAAAGGGACTTGAAAAGTTGAGCAGTAAGCTAAGTGCAGACCCATTTACACCTTGTTCTAGGCGACTGATTTTCAAAATATAGTCTCAGATTTGTGTTCGACATGCTGGTGCTGGGCAGTGTTGATGCCTGAGACACATCTTTTTATTTTTTATTTTTCATTTTCCCTAATAAGAATCAGTCATTTCCTTATGCTGTTTGATAAAAGGAGGTACACACACATTATTATCTCACCAAAGCTAGTGTCTCCCTTCTAGTCCATTCTGTTGGTTTTCCTCTAGTGCCTAATGAGAGGAAGTCCCACCAATAGATGGTGTGTGTAACAGCCACGGAAAATCTAGAGAGATAGATAGTCTCATTCAGAAACTTCACAGTTAATAAAGGAGAAGGAGAGTGCCTTATAAATTTTTTAAATTCAGAATATAAACTTATTTTCACTGCTTTAACATCGTACTGAAATAGCCCTCAGAGAAGTACCCAGAATGGTTACCTTGTAGCTTGGCAAGAACTTCTCCTTTCTTCCTTCTTTAACCACCTTGCCATCCTTCTCATTTTCTGCTTTTCTTTCATCAGGAACTTTCTTACTCGATGGCTCAACATCTATTTGCATACTTATTCATGCCATTTAATCACCTTTTGTTAATTCTGCTCCGATACCAAAAACATACTTGGTTTTTAGGCATCCAAAACCGCAATACATGTAATTGACCGCAAAATTGCTAGCAAATACAATGAATTAGAAAGCTATGGAGTACTCTATTAAATTTAATTATCTGAAATCTTTTGAATTACAATGAGATTGTTTGTAATTAAAAACATGGTTTAGTGCATAGTTAATTTCTAAAATGCTAATAATTTTACTTAGTGCAATAACTGTCTTAACTAGGAGTAGGGTAAATTCACATCCTGGCAAGAGTAAGGCAAGCTTTCCAATGAAGGCAAGCCACTCCTACTATTTTTTAAAAATATATTTCTATGATAGAAAAATTGTCAAAGTTTAGGGAATTTTACACATCCTGGGATGGGGCATTGATTGGTCTCTGAGGATAGCCAAAGCTCTTGTTAATGAAATCCATGTATTAATAATTTTCAAGCTGTTTTGGTGAGTCATTCTCTCCCTCCAATTAATAATCCCCTTTAACACTACTGCCTCTGTTATGAACATTTATTGGGGCAAATTCCTGATTCCAGATTAGCCTCTCACTAACATGTGTTAGAATTTTTTTAAAAAAGTGGGGAAGGATAGTATTGGATTATGTTGAAGAATCAATGAATTTGTGCTGTTGGTGCTCAGGAAGTATTAACCAATTAGACCCAGTTAGGTCCGTTAATAGAAAATGCTGCCCTTTCCCTGGGCCATTGCTTCTCTGTGTATTTCGGTCTCACTGTTCAAAAGAGACATAATTAGGGTCATTCTGGAGGAAGCTAGACACTGGAAAGAAGCTCTTGTTTTTCCCATCACGGCAGCAGCTTCTTCTTCCAAGATATGCAGCAACGCATATCCCCAAAGGATCAAACAGGCTCCCCGCAAACTGAAAACAAGTCAACCCCTCAGGGGGGCAGAGGGAAGAACAGGAAAGCCAAAGGATCTCTTTGTCCAGATCAACATTTCACAACCACCAGGCCTCCTGGAACAGGACGCCCTGAGATTTCCATACCTTTTTCACCTTGTTTGGTTAAAGCAATACTTTTCAGCCGGGCACTTACTGAAGCAAGAGGCAGGCAACTGGACTGGCAGCCACAGCAGCAGGGATAGAGGGAAAAGCTGGGTTCAAATCCAGTGGCTCTCTCAGCTCTGTAATGTGCATGCAGGTTATTAAGCTTATTCAGTTCTTGCTTTTCACTTCTCTAAAAATAATGATGAGGACATCAAATCTCAAAATTGTCATAACTATCTATTGAGCTGGGAAACAGGCAGCCCTGGGTAGGTGCTCAGTAGCCATGATCTCCCTGCCTTTGCTCCACCCTCAACTTGTTAGAATGTTACCAGCCAACAGGCCACCTAACCCACCACCACATGCACCAATCTGAGGTAGCTAGATCAGTCCAAAACAACCAAAAAGAATGATCTCATTCTCTCGGATAATGTCCTCCAAGTCTCCCGCATCACTTTGCAGACACATTAAAATGCACATTACTAAGTCTCACACTTGAAACCTCTAAACTCTGGAGAGGGTACAACTGAGACCCAGGGAAGTTCGGGGACTTGCCAAAGATGACAGTGAAAAGAAACAGCCGAGCTGGGACAGAAACTGAGGTCTCTTCTTCCCGGGAAGAGCATCTGCTAAGTGGACCCTGCTTCCCCCCCAATTAAGGTATATGTTTCCAGCAGAAACGGAGCAGATCAGAAGGAAAAGAAAAATTGCGTGTAAGCTAATCCTCACCTGTGCATGCGCCCTTTCTACCCACACATGCGGGCTCCCCAGAGCTTTGCCTGGCTCTGGGTTCTTCCACAGCTGTCAGACAAATCAAAGATCCACATGCGAAATGCAGCCACGATGTGATGTGGTTTTCTAATACTTGCAAAAGGGCTTGGGGTCTATAAAATAATGAATGGATTGCACTGAAAACTTAGAATGTTCATGTGAGACAAATGTCATTCTGCAGGGGGAAAGGAGATAGTTTTGCTGTCATTTGAAAGAAAATGGTCCTTACAGCAACCTTGGATTTCTAGCAAATGAAAATTTGCTACCGTCTCTTCAAACCTTGCATGTCTGCGATGGATATAGAGGGTTCTGGTTCTGTTTGACCAAAACATGTGTTAAGTTAAAAAACACTCTAAAAGGGCAACAGAAACCCAGGGGAGGCGGTGGATGTGTCTGAGGACACACGCATGGGGTTAGGGAAAGGCTCTAATTGCAAACAGGTCCCTTTTTGGAGCTGCTGTCCTGAAGCTGCATTACTTCATAATGAGCAGCTCAGAGCACAAAACAGTGATTCTCTGAAGCAGCGAGCACAGTGCAAGACCAGCTTCTGATTCCACTCACCACCATACTATGCTGGAAAAACAGAGTCTAGAACTGGGCTCAGAAGTGGCCTAATTTTCTAATTTAAAAAAAATGTATTATTATGAGGCTGTGTATTTATATTGCGGCCAAGTCTTTGTAATCCTTTCAGCAACTCTACCAGTGCTACATGAGTCTACTATTAGATAGCAATTTCATCAATGTAATATGTTAAATTTCCCCAACCAATCAGAGACAAGATGAACTACCAAAAATGATACCTCAACATAACCATACCATGGGCCCCCAATTCCTCAAAACTGCCTGGTATTGCTATCTTCAGGAGAGAGGGTCCCTGATGGCAGGCAAAAGTCCTAGAGCCAGGTCTGTAACAATAGCTGGACCCATTAATCTTGTTAGAGAAATTGCCAGGCCAGGTTTAAAAAACAAAATGACAATAATTTGAAGATCTAATTGGCTTTATTAAGCAATCCATGAATTCCCATTGTACAAAATGGAAGGTTTTCATAGGAACGAGGGCAGGCAAGGGAACTACTAACAAAAGAAGGGATTATTTTTAGACCAGAACATCTTTATCCTTTTTTTTTTTAGTGGAAGAGAATAGCAAGGGTTTTAATCTTGTCTCATCTTTCTATGGGTGGGAGAGGAAGGGTGGAATGGAGAGAGACCATGAGACAGATTACCTTACTGATGTTTAACCAGAAAACTCCAGGCCGATTGATTAAGATTATACTTCTAGGAAAGGTGAAACAGCAGTTTGGTCAGGTATTAAATCTAGGTTTCCAATCATGGACCTTATTGCAAGTGAAGTTATTTTGAGCCTGTGGTTTCCTCTTTAACAGAATCTATTGGCTACAGTTTAGTGCAAATCACTTCATCTCTGAATAGCAAAATTGTCATGAATTTGACTTGAAGCTATTTGAACTAGTAAGATCAATCAAATATTATTTCCTTTTAGTACTCCGGGAAAAAGTAGTAGCTTTAAATGTGTCTGAAAAATATCATCCCTTTGAACAATCACACTAAGAAATAAAGGTTATATAGATTATTGAGGATACTTCCTAGTGTTAGCGTAGGTAGCTGGATATTATAATAAAGGGAGGGAGCAAAGGGAATCACACATTATTGAGCATAATAGACCAGGGAGCTGAATGAAACAATAAGCCTGCTGGACTAGAAAGTGCATGTATTCATAGGCTCCCCCGGAGATCACTGCATCCTCTGCCCTTGGGACCTAACCCCTGAAGTGAGTAGGAAGGACCATAATCGCCCAGTCATTATCAAAGGAGGACTAAAAATAACAGGAGAACAGTGGTTCACATGCTCAACAGTGGTTCTCAACCTGTGGGTCACGACCCCTTTAGGGGTCGAATGACCCTTTCATAGGGGTCGCCTAAGACCATCGGAAAACACATATGTAATTACATATTGTTTTTGTGATTAATCACTATGCTTTAATTATGTTCCATTTGTAACAGTGAAATTGGGGGTCACCACAACATGAGGAACTGTATTAAAGGGTCGCAGCATTAGGAAGGTTGAGAACCACTGCCATAGCAGATGAAATGGTAAGAGCAAGCCTTACCATCTTGCTGAGATGAGAAAAGGATGGGATTGGATAAGGGGCACAGAACTCCAGAAGATCTAGGAAATGGATTGTTTAGGGGGAGGAAACAACAGAAGTCCCAGAAGGATTAGGAATTAATGGGTTAGTTTGAAAGAGCACCTTCCCTGAGGTAACATATTCAGCCTAACAAAAGGTCTGTGGCTCTTTTGCCAGGACACAAGCTCAACCCCTTAGATGGCAAGTTCTCTCTCCATAGCAGCCATGTGAGCTCCATGTGCAGGCTCCAAACAGCAATGCAGAGCCTGCTGGGGCCCAGCCAGGAACAGAGACTAGGCTAGATGGAGGGGGACAAAGGCTGAACTGGATTAAGGTGTGATGGATTGAACCAATGGCACAGAATTTCTGGACACTAGTCTTTGGTCTGGGCTTGGTGAAAACAAGGCTGGGCTTTTTCTACTGTGGGATGGACATAGATGAGAGACATCGGGAACCTGGATGCAGCCATTTGTTTCAACCCCAATAAATCTTCCCACTAAACATTATGCTCCCCTACCTGGGTCCCCAGAAATGCTTTTCTCAGAACCCCATGAAAGGACCCTATTTCCACTGGCAACACTAGGATGCTAGACATTGAAAGGCAACATGTAAACCTGGGCTGGTAACTTCAAAGGAAAAAAAGATGTGAACATAGAGCTGATGAAAGGATGACAGTTCAGGCTAGGAGCCACGTCATCCCTCATGCTTTCTTTTCTCTTCAGTCTTTTTTATTTTTTCTTGTTCCAATTCCATAAAGCAGGGGGGGGGGGATGAAGGAGGGAAGGAGGGAGCAAGCATAAGAACAGGTGGCAGAGTTCTGGATGCTATTTGGCCCCAACACGCTCCATAACGAAGCACCTGTGTCCTCCCTGAAGTTTTATTCACAGGTGTACTGTGCTCTGTCTTGCTTTTGAAGTCCACATCATCTTCTGGTAGTTGGGACAGAGCGAGCTGTAGAGAAAAGCACACAGCCTCACGAAGCTTGCTCAGTGGTCACAGCAGTAGACTTTTGCATTTGGGCTAAGTTACCAATCCTCCAAAGAGGGCAACCTCTTTCTTGACAGAGCCCCGCCTAGCTCCTAAATGGAAACGGCCTGATTAGAGTTTGGAGATCCATTTGGGGGGATGTCATCACCCTTGACCTCAGCTAGGGTGTGAGTTCTGCATGAGGCCCTGTCATCTCTCACCTGGCAGTGGGAACTGCAGTGATGATCTGCACCCACAGAAATTCAATCTGCTTGTTATAGAATTGATATGAAATGCCTCTCTGAGGAGCGTTCATGACAAGGAAGAAATGCTGCAGATTAAACAGTCCTCATTCTTTTAGATGCATTATGGTTTATACATGGAAAGACACTCAGTGTGGCCAAGCCCAGTTCTCTCTTTCTAGCCTGTATCTGCACAGCTGATTTGAGATGCAAGGGACCCAAGTTTTGCCACCCTGAAGTTACGTTTTTGGGATATTGATTTTAAGCTGTTTAGTGAGAAACAAAAGACTCAGAAAGAACCTTTGACTATCCCTCCTTTCTTGCCCAAGAGATTCAGACAGAGAAACCTGCTTCAGGAAGGAGATAGTCACCTTAGCCTAATTTGATTAAGTATGGCAAATAAAGAGCTTTAGATAGGGGCCTATTAACTACATATCTGCTGTGCCCCATTGTTTCTAGGTTGCCTTGCAAGAATTTTTCTGCCTTCTTCTTCAGCATACCTATAAATCACCCATTCTCACTTCTGAAATCTAATACCCCCTTTTCCCACTTTTATCTTTTGTCCAAAATGTCTTATATACCAAGTGCCGCTCAACCAGAAGCTGGGCTCGCTGCTTTTTAGTGCTGGCCCCGCCCCCTGCCCACTTGTCCAGGGGAGGGGGGATGCAATCTGGGGCCTAGCTGTCTTGAGCAGGGGCGGTGGGAGGTTGAAGTGCCTCAGTCATGCCCCATACTGCCTGCTGCAGAGGCAAGAGGGGCTCCCACCACTGCTACTACTCCTGTGTTGAGCATCTGTCCCCTGATGGTCAGTGCACATCATAGCAACAGGTTGTTCTGCCGTTTGGTTTATTTGCATATTAGCCTTTTATTATATAGGATGTTGCCTCATTGTCTTTGGAATTTTCATATGTGGATTTCAGGGGAGGGATGAGTGCCGCTCAACCAGAAGCTGGGCTCGCTGCTCTTTAATGCTGGCCCTGCCCCCTACCCACTTGTCCAGGGGGAGGGGCGATGCAATCTGGGGCCTAGCTGTCTGGGGCAGGGGCTGTGGGAGGTTGAAGTGCCTCAGTCATGCCCCATACTGCCTGCTGTGGAGGCAAGAGGGGTTCCCACCACCACTGCTA
>NW_006287546.1:1144904-1146757 GCF_000327345.1 Myotis davidii | reverse complement strand
TTAGCCAGCTAGAAGAACTTAGAAGGTAGGAGGACAATTATTAATATTTATTTTTCGCTCCCACAAGATCCATCCAAAGCTTCAGGTATTGATAAACAAATAAAAAAATGTGATACATGATTGAAAAGATTTCAGCTGACTGAAGATTCTAATGAGGGAGTTGAAGTTGAGCTGTGTGGAAGTTCAGGCTTTTAAACAGACCTTAGGAATATATACAATATATAAAATCTTTGTTTTAATACTTTTGAATATTTATGGGATTTTAGTGTTTTTCTCCCAATATTTGTAAGTACATTGCTAAATATACTATGATATATTTGAGCAGAAAATGAAATCCTAAGCATATCATGTTTATAACAGATATATTTTGCCAACTAACTATAAAAATACTGTACTCAGTTTGTTTTCCTTTATCACTTTTCATGTGAATATTTGACACTTACTACCTGCCTGCCACTATTCTAGAGACTGATAAATAGTGATTTTAAAATTATGTATGTAGTTAAGTCTCATATATGTGCATGTGTGGAGAGGGGAGGTGATTGATAAAAAAACAAATGAACATACACTTTAGAGGCTATTTGGAAAAGTAAAACAGGGCTGTGCAATGGAATCTGGGAGTGCATTAATTGGGGTAGTCTAGAAAAGTCTATAATAAAATGAGCCTGATATCAATGTTAAGCAGTAATGGCCTTAGGTCTTTGATGGCAATGTGGTCTAAGGATATGGCCAGAGGCTAGTTCTGAGAGGTGTAGAAACAGAGGGTCAGCTCCTCAAAGGTCCCAACAACTATTGGGATTCTTTCAGTGTGTTAATACATGGAGAGTCACACACACACACAAAAAAAAAACCCCACAGTATTACTATGTTATAATCATGTTTTATGCATGTGACAATTTCACTGAGGTGATCCATGACCTCATATTTTTCCTACTAGTTGAGCTAAGCAGAACTCTTTGAAACTTGGAAACGTTCAGGAATCCCACTTGTAAAAATATCCAGGGATTTTAAGTTTGCACTAAAATGAGTGAGATCCCTATTTAGCAGGAGACAGCCTTTTCTTACTGCTAAGTTTCTGAAAAAACAAAACCAGGAAGCACCTACCTAAGCAAACGCACTCAGACCCTGAAGGCATTGGTAATTATTCTATTCACTCCAGACACTTATCATTCATCAAAGATGTAAGAAATCCTGATTGACAAAACAAGGTGCTTCCCTTTCCCAAGTGTAATGTCAGATTGGAAATACTTTGATTTATCATTTTCTGCTGGGTATTGTGTGACAGCAAGTCATTGTGGAAGCAACTGGGATTTTTTTAGATGGCTTTTTCATTTTCAAAATCACTTTAATAAAAGGAAAGTGCTTTGACACTTCATTTGCAATTACTAAAAAACAACTACAACAACAAAAAACCACCACCACCACCACAACACTGGTCATTGTATGCAAGACTGAAAACAAGAAATTCAGGAGGGCATTAATTAATATTCACTCATTCATTCATCTGTGAATATTTGACACTTACTACCTGCCTGCCACTATTCTAGAGACTGATAAATAGTGATTTTAAAATTATGTATGTAGTTAAGTCTCTTATATATGTGCATGTGTGGAGAGGGGAGGTGATTGATAAAAAAACAAATGAACATACACTTTAGAGGCTATTTGGAAAAGTAAAACAGGGCTGTGCAATGGAATCTGGGAGTGCATTAATTGGGGTAGTCTAGAAAAGTCTATAATAAAATGAGCCTGATATCAATGTTAAGCAGTAATGGCCTTAGGTCTTTGATGGCAATGTGGTCTAAGGATATGGCCAGAGGCTAGTTCTGAGAGGTGTAGAAACAGAGGGTGAG
>NW_006287546.1:1142559-1144860 GCF_000327345.1 Myotis davidii | reverse complement strand
ATAATAATAAAAGCATAATATGCTAATTAGACTGGACAGGCAAAGAACCTTCCGGACTACCTTCCAGAATGACCTGTGGGCAGGGGGCAAGGTCAGCAAGCCTGCACGGCCAGGCCAGCCATGGCAGTCCCAGGGCCCCCCGCTTCCACAGAGGTGGCAAAAGAGGGGGCTGCTCGGTCCTGGTCCCAGCACCATGCCTTCCACAGAGGTGGAGGGAGGGAGGCGATGGGGGCAGCATGGTCCCAGAGCCTCTGCAGAGGTGGTATTGGGCATGACCGAGGCACTTCAACCTCCCACAGCCCCTCCCCCGGCCAGATAGGCCCCAGATTGTGCCCCCCTGCTACCAGTGGGGGGGGGGCAGTGCTAAGGAGCACTGAGTCCAGCTTCTGGGTGAGTGGCACTCATACGCCCCCCCTGACCCCCCGCCTGGGTCTTTCCTAAGTGATTGAAGTGTGCCATCTATAGTAATAAAAGCATAATATGCTAATTAGACTGGACAGGCAAACAACCTTCCAGAAGACCTTCCAGAATGACCAGTGAGCAGGGGGCAAGGTCAGCAAGCCTGCACTGCCAGGCCAGCCATGGCAGTCCTGGAGCCCCCCATCCCCCGCCTTCCACAGAGGCAGCAGAAGAGGGGGCTGCTCGGCGCTGGTCCCAGCACCATGTCTTCCACAGAGGTGGGGGGAGGGAGGTGATGGGGGCAGCATGGTCCCAGAGCCTCTGCAGAGGTGGCATGGGGCATGACCAAGGCGCTTCAACCTCCCACAGCTCCTCCCCTGGCCAGATAGGCCCCAGATTGTGCTTCCCACCCCCCACCTCTCACAGCCAGAAGCCAGGCTCATGGCTGGCGAGTGCAGTGGAGGTAGCATGAGTCTCTCCCACCTCAGCAGCAGGCGGGCGGTAAAGAGTGAGGGGTCCTGGACTGTGAGAGTCCCAGACTGCAAGAGGGATGTCTGAGTGCCAACTTAGGCCCGATCCCTAGTGGGTCCTAGAACGCAAGAGGGCACAGGCTGGGCTGAGGTACCCAGCCCCCCACAGTGAATGAATTTTGTGCACCAGGCCTCTAGTGAAGAGATAAACAGAAGCAATAATTTCATGTTAGACAAAGCATCTTTTAAGATGTAACATTTAAGCAAAGACCAGAAAGACTGAATTGAACTTAGAAAAATGAGAGTGAAAAAGAATGTTCTAGACAGTTGGACCATATATGTGGAAGCTGTGCAATAGAAAATAATTAAACTTATTTGAAAAACAGAAAGGAGATGGATTTATTTCTTGGGGCTGATAGAATGAAGTACCAACTTGCTGGCTTAAAATAGCAGAAATGTATTTTCTTTGAGTATCAGTGGAGCCATGCTCCCTAAGATGAGTAGAACACTTTCTTGACTCTTGGTGGCTTCTAACAGTGACATAAGATAGTTGGGTTTCTTTGGCTAAAAGCTGCATCACTCCCTTCTCCACTTTACCATCACTTGGTGTTCTCCCTGCGTGTCAGTGTCTTCACATTGATATCAGATGAAGTGTGTGTGTGCCTGTGTGTGTGTGTTGGCGGGGGAGCCGGGGGGGAGGGGGGTTCTTCCCCACTGGGAGCTGCTGGGAATGGACTTCTTACAATATCCCAAGAAAAATAATTTATAAGAGAGAATAAGTGATTTTTATTTGTATGGAGTTAAATCCCTGGGTTTCCAAAGGGGCAGCATGGTCCCAGAGCCTCTGCAGAGGTGGCATGGGGCATGACCAAGGCGCTTCAACCTCCCACAGCTCCTCCCCTGGCCAGATAGGCCCCAGATTGTGCTTCCCACCCCCCACCTCTCAGGGTTTCCAAAGTCCCATTTCCCTTAGTCCAGTCTTAGAAGAAGTGTAGGTGGGGGTTTAGTAAAGCTAAAAGCAAAGCCAGTATCCAGAATTTCCTTTCCATATTGGAGCTGTGTCCAGTTCAGCATCAGGCTAGGTATAGTCCACTAATGCATCATGTGTGGGTCTCCAAGCCAGGCTCATGGCTGGCGAGTGCAGTGGAGGTAGCATGAGTCTCTCCCACCTCAGCAGCAGGCGGGCGGTAAAGAGTGAGGGGTCCTGGACTGTGAGAGTCCCAGACTGCAAGAGGGATGTCTGAGTGCCAACTTAGGCCCGATACCTAGGGGCTCCTAGGGATGTCTGAGTGCCAACTTAGGCCCGATCCCTAGTGGGTCCTAGAACGCAAGAGGGCACAGGCTGGGCTGAGGTACCCAGCCCCCCACAGTGAATGAATTTTGTGCACCAGGCCTCTAGTGAAGAGATAAACAGAAGCAATAATATCATGTT
>NW_006287546.1:1138363-1141713 GCF_000327345.1 Myotis davidii | reverse complement strand
GGAAGGCCTGAGCCCCCAGAGAAGGCCATGGGCCACACAGGAGAATGCCAGGAAGCCAAGTGTGAACCATGAGCCAAGCATGCTAAGAGTCACCGAGAGCAATAAGAGAGCGAGCTTCTTTGTTCAGGGAATGAAGTATGCCAAACTTCCTGGGCTTGCAATGGCCATGCCCATTCTGGCCAACCACCTCTGTCGTCAGGTGTGGATTACAAACAAGTATTTTCCTGTCACCCCAACTTTACTGGGCATGCATCTAGAATTTGGCTATCATGCTTTTTACTTGCCTAGTAATATTTATAAATGTAATAACCCCCTTTCTTCCTACTCAATTTGAAATGTATCCCAACCAATGCACAGATATAAAGATGTCCAATAATAGCAGAATCAAAGATTTAGTATTGCTGTAGGCTCATATATCAGTTTTTACAAGTACTAGAAACACTATCCTATAACCTTTCTTTTGTCACCAGGTTGTCTTCTGAACCATAGTTGATGAATTGGACTTAAATATTTTGGTTGTGTTAACTTTAGCCAGTATGTATATATACAACTATAATTGTATCTAAAAATAATAGTAGCACATTAAAATGCTTAACAATAAAAATAAAATTAATAGCTTTTCATACAATTAAAAATCTTTCAAATTATTGTCATCAGTTCAAATCTCTCTCCTGATTCCAGACTCAATTCCTCTCACTGCTTTTTTGAAATGTATTTATTATTGAATGCCTCACAAGCATTTCAGATTTAACTAATCCCTGATTGCATGAGTGTATCCCCAGACCTGCTTTTACCATGTTCTCCTTTTCTTAGTATACTAGTACGGCATTACAGTTTACTCAGTTGCTCAAGGCAGATATTTGGCACCATCTCTGATGGGTCTTTCTCCATCCTCTGCACAACTGTTGCCTAACCCATTGTTAAATCTTATTTCTTCTCCAAGATGTACATCAAGTCCATTTGATTCTCCACCGCTGCCCCAATAGCCCTTCCCTTGACCACTGTAGTAGCCTTTTACTCCACTTCTACTCATCCGTGTAAAGACTTGCTACTCTCCAACTTACTCACCAGCTTCTGCCATGGTAGCCCCCTTTTGTGGTTTGGATTGTGCTCCCTCCCGAAAAATGTTAAAGTCCTAACTCTTGGTGCCTATGAATGTAGCCTTATTTTTAAAAAATGTTATTGTGAATATAATCAAGTTAAGAGGAGGTCACTAATGTGGGCCCTAATTCAGTATGACCGGTATCTCTCTAAAAGGGGAAGATGGCCATGTTGATACCATTATAATTAGTGAATTATTAATAATAGGAAAAGAGCAAAGGGAAAGCCAGACATTATAGGCACCCTTCCTGCAAAACATTGGGGGAAGGGGGCTGTCCGGGTTAGTTTTTGTAAATTTTTAAGTCTTTGTAAGACTACCCCATTCCAAGTGCCATGACTCAAAGCTAAGGCTTCCCAGTGGGCCAGTTTTTACATGAATCCTCCTGAGGCCAGGCTAAAAGCACCATGTTGCTATAAATCATCTATAGGGGGGAAGACTACACCAGTTAAGTATATGGCTTTCCAATTATGTAAACATGAATTTCAAACTGCTCATCATCTCATGCTTTCTGCCACCCACTCACATTCGTGTGAGGAGTAGTTAGACCTCAAAGAACAAAGTCTTGGTTCAGGCAAGTTATGTTCCAATTAATTTAAAACATATCTATTTTAACCTAAGAGCATGACAAAGCAGGCAAAAGAGTGTGAGCCAGCAACATCCTCAAATAGAATACTAAAAATTTATATTCATTTATTTGGTGGTGTTACAACATTTAATGTTCAGCAAAATTTCCAGGAAAATAATCTATAATATATACAGATATAGATAAGTGCTATATATTATACGCATATATATTTTCAAGTTAATGGCAAAATTTGCATTGCAGTAAAATAGTTGCCTAGTCCTACAAGTCCAATGCTAGCCTACATCATATATTTTCAGAATGGAAAATATTTTGCAGTTTTTGTTAATCTGTGAAGACAGAAAAGTGCTTTCAAATGTTATATATTTAAAAATAGATTATAATCTTGAAAGCTTTTTGGGGAGGGGGGTAGTGCTGAATTACTTTGTAAAATATGGGGTTATGAGCCAGCTAATGTGGTTATTGTGGTCAAAGAGTTTTGCCTGGATCAAATCCACAAGCATCAAGAACAAGTAGAGTTCCAAATATCACATCATCACAATAAATATAATTAACTACTGTAAAGAGGCCAAACTCAGGAATCTGGGAGAGTCTAAAGGTATTAGAACATCTAAAATTATTTTCAGAGAACAGAAATTCCATGGTTCTTGAAAGTAATGCTCACACTCAATCTGATTCCATCCATTAGAAAATTCAGGCTGAATATCCAGTGTCTCAAATGAATCCATGTGGCATTCAATCTGGGGGAATTTGTTTGTTTGTTTTGGGTCTGACTTTAGCACTGGGTTATATTTCATCATCAGAATCAGCTATTGTAACCAGTTGGCATATGAATAGCCCTGATTGGCTTTGCCTGGTTTAGTTTAATAATAAAGGGATACAGTTCCAGGGTTGGCAATGCTGATGGAATTGGATAGAACAAGGGGGAAAAGGCTTGATAAAATCAAACTTTGCCAAGAAGGTGAAGTACAATTGTTAATTTAAAACATCTTTTGCAATTTTGTCATTGCTTTACATTGGACGTTATTGTAAAGAAAGACTGAACAGATGCAATACCAAAAAAATGACAATGAGAAAATTCGCCTGTAGTAATTTTGACTCCAAGTATAAAAGTCATGATTCTAAATAGTGCTTTAGAAAAGCAACTTTTTCAAGCCAAAAGCATAGATCAGAAATTAAATGCTTTCAACACAGTACGCAACACAACAGGAAATAAAATTAAAACTGGTGTTTAGAAAACATCTCAGAGTCTTATCACGTTCTATTTACTCCAAAGCACCTAAAATTTGCATATTAGTTTGAAGGCCAAGTATTCTATATTAGATGATTAATTCTGGCATCTCCTTTTAAAACAAAGTTTACATATTTGTTAATGTCCAAAACTTCTAAGCCTAGGATCCCACTTTGCCTGAAATTTGCAGCAATTTTATTTAAAAAGAGTAATTGGATCTCTTTAATTCCTGGGACAATTGTATTTAGGCCTCATATTCCTTCACTTGTAAGAGATTTTGCTGCCATTCTTTTACACTGTGCAGACATCTCAAACTCAGCTCACGTAGAGCAAGCACTCCGACCACACTTGAATGTGCATGAATGCCTTTGGGGTCAAATGCAGATTCTGATCCAGTTCTGGGGTGGAGCTGAGAGCCTGCATTTCTAATAGGC
>NW_006287546.1:1129218-1138087 GCF_000327345.1 Myotis davidii | reverse complement strand
AAAAACTTTCCTAATGGTCTCCAACCTAACTAATCTTGATTTTTCACCCCACCAGTTTCTACCCCTTCGGTACTGCCTGTCTACTATAACAAAATGATATTCCCAAGGCATACATGTCTTTGCTTTAATTGACTTTTTATTTTTTTAAATTCTTTATTGTTGAAAGTATTACATATGTGTCCTTTCCCACTCCCCCAGAGCATACATTTCTATCATAATCTGACATTTCTTCAGTGTGATTCCCTCAGTCTAAACTAACTCCCTTCTCCCTCTCTTTTTCACAAATGACAAGCTCTTGCCTTTCTTTCCGGCTCACCACAAAGTTGCCCCCTCTTTCAAAGCTGTTCAGCTTCTGTTCCTAGCAGAAAGAGTACTATTCTGTCTACTGTTAAAATTCAGGGACCGGGTATTCCTTATTATTTTGTTCTCAAAACCTAGCCCACTGCTTGGCACTGAATAGACTCACAATAAATATTATTTCAATGATAAAGTTTTTTAAAAGTTTTAATGATTTCATTGATTTAATATACAAAAAAGTGTTCTTCACATCTAAAATACATAGAAAAATAAAAATGTTGACTATAATTAATCTATATCCATGGCTCAAACAGTTGATGCCATAATTTGAAGATAACTAGCTAGTACTTATTAAATACAAACAATTTCAGACAAGAATAGTTGAAAATATGAAATTCAAATTTCCCCAAAAGTACAGCCTTAAATACTTTATTTCAAAGCTTTAGATGTCCAAAGTCAAATTTATTTGAGTCTTTATTATTAGTGATATTCTGTAAAAAAACATTTAGTTGAAGTAAGAGATAACTATATCTAAAATATTATTGTGTGCACATCCTATGTAGTGAATCACTTTCAGTGCATGTTTTTTATTATGTGCCTATCATTTTTCAAACACTGGGTGGATGCTAGAAAGAGCAAGAATGAAATTCTGTCACTGAAATCCCCGTGGTGCTGTGGATGAAGCTTGGTGTCCCCTGACCCCCTTCTTTATTCTGCAACAAGATTTACACAAACGATTGACTTATGGCCTGTCACGGGAGTGTCCTTTGAGCAAGAGAAGGACAGTAAAAGTTTCTGGAAGGAAAAGATAAAAAGTGGCACCAGCAAAAATAGGAAACCATCAGCCTCAAACACATACCCAAACTAATATCCACAGAGTGAGCCATTTCATTACAATAACTTTATAGCATGCTCATATTCACTTGCTCATTTCAACCTCTCAATAACTATGCAAGGGAGGTAAAATAAATATGATTTTCCCAACCAGACATAGGAGTGGATAATTACAATGGCATGTCCAAGGTTACACAGGTACAAGCAGAACCGAGACCCAAGCTCATTTGTCCTTCTGTAGACGTGTCGACTCTCTACTGTAGCACCTCATTTATTGAGTCTGTTTCACCTGGTGGCTCTGAGACATTGCATGGCGGCATCTAGCAGGAGCACTTTCATGAAAGGACTCACTAGCAATCTCAACAGCAGCACATTGCAATTTGGATTGAGAGGAATTGCTTCTGCTTGGAATTCATTATGTGTCTATCTACCATCTCGAAATGACATTTGTTTTGTTTTTAATGTTGCCTTTCCACTTAGTTCTATTTTAGCCAATGAAAAGAATTAGGAAATATGTGATAAGAACTTAAATGGAAATGTTTTGCACAGGTTTGGAGGATGAAAGAAGAAAATGAAGTATGTATTGGGACATGGGCCAAAGTAGAAATGAAAATAAAATTATCAAAATGGACAGTCAGTGGCATTAACAATAAACGCCCTGGGTTGCCATTTGTTTATTTTTAAAAAATGGTCCAGTCATCTTAGTAGGAATTCACAGTTCTGATGTTAACCTTTAGGCAGGAGAATTCTGAAATAGTGAGGTTACCAGAACAATGATAAAACCAGTGTCAGGCACCAGCTCAAGAATGCTTCCTCATGATGACAAGCCCGGATTTGTGGCTAGCAACTGAGAATTGAAAATTAGAGGCTACAATTTTGAAAGACATTTGGAATATGAACTACACGCATTTCTTTCAAATTAATCTTCACCCATGTTTGAATTTCTTTTCAAATGACTGCCTCAAAACCCGTCTGAAGCAAAGCAAAACGAAGTGCAACTCTAAAGACTGTAGCTATTCTTCTGGCCTATCTGTTTAATCACTTGACCACCTAAAAACTATATTTTGATGGTAAAAGTAGTCTCAAGAGATGTCAGCTTGAAGGCAGGTAATTTTCTTTAAAGGAAACAAGTAGCAAAAACAGAATACTGACAGGGCAGAAAGCAGCGCTGTCAGAGTCCATATGCTTGTATTTTTAGAACAGGATGCAGCGAAACAGAAGGAAAGAGATCTAGATAAACAAATGAGACACTGATTGTGGCAAGCAAAGCTTTTTTTTACCTATTGAACAAACACGAAGACTCCAATCGTCTTTGGCAGGAACTTCACAGGAAAAAGCCAAGACGGAGTCATGCTATTTATGTAGTGATCCAATCCTTTTCCTGAATGTCTTTTTATATAAAAGGCAGGCCATTAACAATAGAATATTAACCGATTTCAGTGTAATAGCTTGCCCAACTTGAGGAGCTGTTGCTGATGTGTATCCCAGCGATTATTTACAGGTCTCTGTGGCTCTTTATCTGAAAGGGGAAAACAGGAGTTGAGACCACAAAGGCGGATTTTTCATCTCCAATGATCCATAGATACACAAGATGCTGATGCCCTGAACCTAGTTAATTGACCCGACCATAATAAACTGCAGCTGGGTATTTCCCCTTCATGGTGTTCTGAAGTCACTCACACTTCAGACATTAGGAAGTCATCATCATGCCAAAGGTTTATCTCAGAGTCAGAGAATGGCAGACGGCTGGAGCAGCAAGGGGTCTTTTTCATCCCTCCTTTCCTTTCCCAGAAAGCTTGGTTTAGGCTTGGCTGAGAGCCCATAAAAACCTTCCAAATAGCTACCAAGAACAAAATAGGTTTTCAAAGTCTGCAGAATAGAATATACCAAGATGCAGTCGATAATTAGATGGGTAGGAGCAGAGTAGGAACCATGGGCCAGGTGGAGAGGGTCACCAGGGCAGAGAGCCCCAGGTGCCTAGCAATGGGCAAAACGATAAACCCTTGCAAGACCACTCCCTTAAGCATTAACCCCTGGAGATGACATCTGGGTCTCAGGTGTATTTCAGCTCCAGGCCCAGAAATGCAGCAAAACCAGGCAGAGAGATTCCATGCCTGACTTTAGGACCAGCTGCAATGACTAATGACCCCTCTCCTGGTGCCAACCAGGCAGTGGAGACCCTGAGGAGCTAAGGAGACACACTGGGAAAGCTGATGAGCATTCTAGTGAGATCCTCCCCTGAGACCTCAGATAAAAGCCCTCAGGACAGAGCACCCAGCCAGGCTCTTTCTATGGAGCACACAGGTCCCTTTCCCCGCCCCCTACTCTCCCCAGTGCTCTCTCTCTCTCTCTCTCTCTCTCTCTCACTCATCCTCTTTCTTTCTCCTCCCTCCCCCCACAGGAGCATGCCAGAACACCTCTCCTTCCTCTTTCATCCTACAAGGCACATATATGTCTCTCCATCTTTCTCCTAAGCTCTAAAGGCCCTTCTTTTGCTGGAACTTGCTTCCTCAGCCCATTTCTTCTACTGCTCACTTCTACCTCTGTGGTTTTCTAAATAATTTTTCTCTTACAATTGGAGTCTTGGCTCTGAATTCCTCTCTTCATCAGGACTCAAGAACTGAAGTTGCTGAACCAAGGTTAAACCCTGGTGCCATTTTCCCACTGTTAACAAAAGCTTCCATTATTTATTTTTAAAATATTTAAATAACAGCAGCATACATTTTATGGATATTGTTTAAAGAGAAAAAGAAAACAACAAAAGATCCCATTATTGGTCACTAATAAGGTGTTTGTAAATAAACAGATAAATTAGGTCACTGATAATTATCTTTTTTTTTTCCAGCAAAAACCCTGACCCACATCTTGTTATGGCTTTTAACTTTGACATGCACTTAAAAGTACTAGTATGTCTACATAGAAAAACATGTCTTACAGTCGGTCCTCTGTACCAGAGGGAATGAAGTAGAATTGGGACCATACGATTCAGTTCAATTCATTCAGAAGCTCACTGCCTGTCTGCACAGGTGCCAAGCAGCACAAATTGGGACTTGCACCGAGACACATTCATCATGAACAGGAACATGTCTCAGCACAGCTTCATCTAATCTGGTACAGTCAGCAGCTCCCAGGAAACAGCAGTAACACGGGCACAAGCTGCCCAGTGTGATTTCACCACCAAGGAGTCCCTCTGACAAACTCCTCAGGTGTTCACAAGGGAGGAGGCAGAGTCAAATGTGCGGACAAATCTTTAAGCAATGCTGCCAGTGCTAGTTAGAGAGCACAATATATAGTGCCATGGTTCAAACACTATTTTTTTTAGTCAGATTCATACACAGGTAGTTATCTGGTTGACAGAAAACAATCTCCAAATATGACAGCCTGGATGGGAGTTTTCTGTGCTAAATTCCAGCTGGTGAGTGAAGCATTTTGATTAATGTACAGTCATGTCCTTGCATGGTTACCAAAAATACTGTAGAACTATGCAGTCTGATGTAGCAACCACTAGTCACAAATAGCTATTAGCACTACCAATGGGGCTTGAGATGCACTGTACATATAAAATATGGGATTTTGTGGAATTAGTATGAAAAATAATGTGAAACATATCATTAATAGTTTTACATTGAGTAGATGTTCACGTTCTATTTGGAATGTATTGGACTATACAAACCATATTATTAAAATTAGTTTTGCTAGTTTATATATTTATATGTGGCTACTAGAAAATGTAAATTGCCTATGTGGCATGTATTTGTGGCTTATATTTGATTCCATTGAACAGTGATACTATAGAATATTTGACCAGTTTTCAAGCCTAAAGTATCAATTTCATTCATTTTTGCAGCCATGCCAAATACAATGTTTTGTTTTGTTTTCAGCTGTATCAGGATTATTTCAGTACTTTGCAAAATCTCAAAATACATTTTTAGGCTCCTGAATTATGGACTAACTAGTTTTATTCTACATCACAAAAGCTACTTAACTTTCGCATGTAATTGACATTCTCTAAGGAAAAAAAAAATAACACTCTACAGACATATATTAATTAAAACAAATGTATTCATTTAAAAAATGCATCATGTACCCACTTTTCAGAAGATAATGTGCTGTATTCAGAGGGTTGAATGAAGTTATAAGACAAGTTTACTGCTTTCAAAATGTTATTTGTCTAGAGGAAGGGATGATCTTGCACACAAATAAAATAAAATAAGTCAAGTGAAGAAAGAGAGATGAGAATACAATATGTGTGGAGACAAAGTAGAAGAAGCAACTCACCGCCCTGGGGAATTGTCCTACTGTATGCACAGAACCTGCATATATGTTTCTGCAGTCTTCCCATTTTACAGATGAGAAGGTTGAGGTAAGGAGAGGTGAAAGTCTTTGCATGTAGACAGTGAGAGGGGGAACAAGGATGCAAATTTGCACTGAGCTACCCTGAATCCCATCACTGTGGCCTTCTACCACAGGAAGGCCAGTGAAATGCAAGGGGACATTCTTCATAAAGGAAATGCCAATTCTAAGGAACTCAAGCAAAAAGCTTCATGTGTCCAGAAAGGGGAATAATCCTGTATGCCAATCATACAGTCTCCTGGAATAATTTGAAGGTTTAATAATCTGTTTCATTCTTTGTAATACCACAAGTTTCAAAATTTTAAGACTCACTGTCTTGCTAAGACCCTACTTACTGTAACATTTAGGCCCATCAGTACTTTTCCAATACTCCAAGTTATATCCCCTTAACCCCGATATTCATGCCTATTGCCAGGCCACTCACTAGTGGCAAAGTCCTGGAGGCCAGAATACTCTCTCTTCCCAATGCTTATACATCAGATGTCCTCAACTGGGATTCTCTAAAACAGAATCCACAAACTTTTTCTGCAAAGGGCCAGAGTGTAAATGTGTTCAGCTTTGCAGGACATGGGGTCTGTGCCACAAGTACTCAACTCTTGTGTTGTAGCATGAAAGCAGCCATGAAAAATAAAGAAACAAATGTGCATGACTGTATGTATTCCAATACATTTTGCTTATGGATACTCAAATCCAGTTTTACATAATTTTCACATGTCACAATATATTCTTCTTATAACTTTTCAACAATTTAGAGGTGGAAAGCCGTTCTTCACTTCTCTGTGCCAGTTGTCTTCTGCCGGGAAACCTCACACCCCTTCTCTTGTCCTTGGCATGAGGCGGTTTTTGAGAACCATCATCTATCTGTCCCCTTAAATGCAGAAGCATTCAAGGATAATCTATGAACACATGCTAGCAGGTTAATATGCCTCTTAAATGTGACAGTGAGAATTGATTAAAACCCTCTCAGGATGGTCTTCCAGGGCCAGCCATGGCAGAATACAATGTTCTATTAATAATCCAAAAGTGTTTGCACTATTCTTTGAACATGTTTTTAAAGGATCAACGAAGAAAGTTCTAAACTTACATAATTGTGTTTCTTTTTCTTTCTTTATTTTTTCATGCTAGTTAGTATTCATCAGCTCCCCAGAGCCGGAAAAGCAAGCCCACATATCCCATTTCCATATATATACTGCCTGCCAGGAGGCCAGAGTGCCTTCTATTTCCCCAGTAGTTACAAGTAACATAACTCTTTGAAAAGTCACTTTATTTAATTCTTGAAACAGATTTGGGAGGTATGTATCAATACCTCCTGTTTACAAGGGAGGAATATGAAGCCGGTAGGGTGTCAGGCACCCTCCTCTCTGAGCACTCTCTCTGTGCTCCCTCCACCACCTGTGTTCTGTAGCCAGCAAATTCAAAACCCGGCTCCAAAATTATTCCAGGGCCAGTGGGTTCCTCCAATCCTTGCGTTAGTGGTGCTCATTTATACCCAGGAAGAGGCAGGAAAACAAATAACTGCATTATTATATAGTAAGTGCCTTCAGAGAGAGATAATTGGGGGTTGCATGGGATCCAAGGGAGCAAGAAGAAATGAGAAATGAAAGGGAAGAAAAATAAAGGAGGCAGCAGAAGAATAAGAACTTACTTTTGTCTTCTTACCTTTTCATGCTTAGCATTCATTCATGCGCTAACCAAAAGTATTTTGGTATTTTTGTGGGAAGGAAGTTCAAATAGAAAGGCCTTGAAAATGAGGACAGTCGATGGGTCTGTGTTAGGATTATTAAACCTTGAAGGTTTAAAGAGGAAAACAATGTGCTTAAGAACATGTCAACCTAATTTAAGGACAAAATTGTTGCCTCTACTCTACTGGGTCCAGAATGTTAAATTTGTATGGCTCTAAACATTAACATTGTAAAATACCATTTTAATTTTATCTACTTACTAGAGGCCAGGTGCATGAAAATTCATACACTTGGAGGTGGAGGGGGGGTGTCCCTCAGCTAGGCCTGCACATTTTCACAGTCCAGGACTCCGCAGGGGATGTCCACCTGCTGGCTTAGGCCTGCTACCCAGGGGATCAGGCCTAAACTGGCAGTCAGACATCCCTCTGTCTGGGAGCCCTAGGGGGATGTCCAGTAGAATAGAGACCACAGGGAGTGGGCCTAAGCCATTAGTTGGACATCCTTAGTGCTGCCACGGAGGTGCAAGAGGCTCCCACCACCACCGCTGCATTGGCCAGCCATGAGCTGGCTTCTGGCTGAGCGGTGTGCTCCCCCTGTGTAAGTGCACTGACCACTAAGGCCCAGCTCCTGCATTGAGTGTATGCTCCCTGGTGGTCAGTGTGCATCATAACTACCTGTCATTCCAGTCATTCTGCCATTAGGGTCAATTTGCATATTACCCTTTTATTATGTAAGACTAGAGGCCTGATGCACGAATTCATGCACCAGTGGGGTCTCTCTGCCTGGCCTGTGGGACAAGGCCAAAACCAGCTCTTTGGCATCCCCTAAGGGGTCCCAGATTGCAAGAAGGTGCAGATCTGGCTGAGGGACCCCATTGGTGCACGATCGGTGCCAGGGAGAGGTACGAGAGGCTGGACAGCAGAGGATAAACCATGGGAGAGCTCCAGAGCATGTCTGGCCCATCTTGCTCAGTTACAATGGGCCAGACCCCAGCAGCAAGCTAACCTACTGGTGGAATTTCTGCCCCCTGGTGGTCAGTGCACATCATAGCAACTGGTCAACTGGTTAACTGTCTGCCCTCTGGTGGTCAGTGCATGTCCATATACTGAGCAGTTGAGCATATCATTCACATATTACGCTTTGATTGGTTAAACGGACAACTGGACACAGCATATTAGGCTTTTATTATATAGGGTATGTAAGAAATATTTCCAATACAGACAAAGGAGTTTACATTCTACAGCCGGGAAGCTTTTATGGTTAATACCAGTTGCTTGCCCTGGTATATTATCATTTGTGGAAAAATTAACTGTGATAATGTTACCATCTCTTGCCAACCTGTCATTAGTAAGGGAGTTAGGAGAAATACTATTAGCACAATTATGCTTTCCAGCTGCTTGTCAATGTCAGTTGTATTAGCACAGCTGAAACTTAGCATTAAACCTTAGCAACAATCAAATGATTATTTAGTCTTTTCTTTTTTATCAAACAAGGGCTTTTGCCACATAAAATAATAGGTGAATCCTGTTCATTGATTGAAAAAGGTAAAAAAGCTGGAGTTCTAATTCAAGAAAATATACAGAGGAGCATTGTTCCTCTCGTTGAAATTAATCAGATATATTTAAACATATGAATTGTCTGTATTAATGGAGAAAATGCAGAAATATTCAAGTATAACCCAAGGTGGATTAGCCAAATGAGCA
>NW_006287546.1:1119766-1127920 GCF_000327345.1 Myotis davidii | reverse complement strand
GTGAGAGAGACACATTAATTGTTTGCCTCCACTAGGCACCAACTGGGGCTGGAGATCGAGCCTGTAACCCTGGTGCATGCCCTTGATCGTAATTAAACCTGGGACCCTTCAGTCCATGGGCCAATGCTCTATCCACTGAGCCAAACCAGATAGGGCCCAATCACATCTTTCTTGTTCACTTTTATATCTCTTGAACTTAGCAAGTGCCTGTCATCTTGTTGATTTCACTAAATAAATGTTTGTGAAATAAGTGAATGCATGAATAAAAAAATTCTAAAAGCATAACTAGTTCTAGGTAGTTCGTCAATATTAGAGATTTCAAGATGCTTTTTATTGAGAATGGAGGTGGATTAAAGGCTTTTGTTACAAAGTGGCATTGATTGGGATCTGGACAATAACTCAGAGGTAGCTATTGGTTAGAAGGGATACCCATCAGCTGGACCAATAATATCTGGTGTATATCTGCAAAACATTTTTTTTCTATCAACAGCAGGAAGACAAAGAAGAAACTGTCCTTCATATACTTCATACATGTATCTGCATATCCACTACCATTATGTGTCTATGCATATGTGAACATGAGCATATGCTAGTTTCAAGAATGTCTCAATACTAATTGCTAATTATAAAATGATTAGGAAATAAAAATTTAAAACTATAAGTTATGAGGGCTGATATATGAAAACATCAGAGAAAGGGCTGAACATAATGAAATCTTAAGTCCCAGTTTCTAATGACCTATAAGGACATCGTGTTTTCAAATTAATTAATTAATTTAATTTAAAATATATTTATTGTTGAAAGTATGACATATGTCCCCTTTTTTCTCTCACTGACACCTTACAGCTCACCCCCAGCTCCTCACTCCAGGCCTTCACCACCGTGTTGTCTGTGTTCTCAGGACATCTTTAGCACATGATTTTTAAAATTGGGGATTGTCAATACATGAAATGTCAGTTTTTAGACCTCACAATATTGCAAGATTCTCCAGATACTTGTATAAATTGATGTCTATTTCCCAGGGTTTTTTTTTTTGAAAAAAAAAAAAAACAGATAGATTTCAATATATGTACATTTCAAAGTATTATCTTATTTTTCGTCCTTTATTTTATTCTCCCTTTGAGCTCTATTGTCGCAGAGGCATATAGAGAGGAGGGGATAAAAGCCTACAAAATCTAGTTCTATGAGATGTTATTCACAACAGAAAAGGGAAGGGATAAAAATTGTCAAACTTCCAGCTTCTAAATTTAGCCTTACTGCCTGAGAGCCAGCTCTAGTAGCATCCACAAGAAAAGGAAAACAAAGCAAAAAAAAAATCTCTTTTACACTGTCTGAGAGGAAGGAGTAAAGGAGTCAACGATGGTGAATTATGGTTGACAAGAAGGAAAGGAACATTAAGCCTGGTTTGGGAGGGAAAAAAGCAAAAAAAAAAACCCCAAAAAACACAAAACATCTGTTTTGGAAATAGATATGTAAGATCTATTGCAATAAGATTAAAAAAAGGTATGAAAAATAGAGAAAAATTCAGTATAGATACAGAATCTTTAAATAGCTGGGGAAAAGCATAACTACCATTTCATCCAGAAGTCTTAGATTAATATTGTTAGTCACAGACAACAGAATATCCAGTTTTCTCACCAGTTCATGCCTAAGGGGATTTATTTAAAAATGTTAGATGCCTCAAAGAATATCTGGGAGGGTCAGGATACGGGCCTTAGATGTAGTCACATCTACATCTGACATCTACATCTGAGCCTGGACTGTTCTTCCGTTGTACTGCTGCGTGTTTCTGCTGAAAGGCCCTTGCAGCTGTGAGCTTGCTGGACAGCAACCTGTGCTGTTTGGAAATGATGCTGCAGGGGAAACAAATATGCGACCACAAGCTTGAAAGAAAAGTTGCCTCTCCATGTGTGTCAGCTGCTTCAGAATCGTTATGTCCACCCAAAACTCACCCAGCTGCAGAAACGAGACCAAATATGTGGTTTTCACTCTCCCTTAGGGGGCTGAGTACACATTGGATGAGTCAACCACACAGTGTCTTTTACTGTCCTAGGATCTTCAGATACTCCAGGGAACAAAATGGAACAATGTTACTACCCATTTGACCAAGATAATCACTAGGCATTTAAAAAAATTTGATAAGCATAAACTACCCAGAGAGACTTGGCTTCTAGGCCTGGTTCCATCGGAATCCTGTATGACTTAAATCACTTACTTCACAGTGTTTTCATTTTCTCAACAACAAAATTCACAGCTGATAAAATATGCCCAATGTTATCAGTCACGGTATAAGTAGGAAACAGAATTCACCCTAGATGGGTCAAATGAAGATATTATGAAGGGAACCACTTACAAAGATTTGAGCAGATTTAAGGGATGGTGAGACAGTTCACAGAAGGAAGTTGTTACTAACTCTAAGACTGAAGGGATGAGCAAGGGGACTTGTGTTAGTGGAGCCCACTGAACACTGGAGCTATGGAGATGGGACAGCACCTTGGGAGCCCTGGTTGAGGGAGAACAGCCACCCCCAGGGATGTGACAGCCAAAACTGGTTCTCCAGATCTGCCTTCACCTTTTCCTAGTGCCTCCTAAAGATCAATCCTGGGGAGCCAGCTGCAAGGAAGCCTGGGGAAAACAGAGCAGGCAGAGGGTAAAAACAACAGAGAAAGGATTGGGGAGAAGACAAGTTGAAAATATCCAACACACCTAAATAGTCCACAGAATTATTGCCAAGATGCCATAAGATAATGTACACATACATACTTAAAAAAGCATTTGAAGTGTTGTTTTTAAAATTGAGTAATATTTGTATTATGGATAACTTCTCTTTTGGACATGTTATTTTTTTTTATTCTGCTCTTACCAAGGAATTTTTGATTTTCCTAATTAGTTCAAGAGACATGAGAAGTCGTTGGAATGCGTTCAAAGAAAGTAAATGAAGAAATAAGTTTGAGGAGGGTAAATAGTCATGGAAGCCTGGGCTAGGGATAGTGTCTTAAGGGAAAACTTGTAAAACAAAGATTGTTGAGGCCAAATGGGTAGGAGATGAAGGGATAGGGAATTTAGCCATGTGTTAGAAAAGATCATTGCAGTAAATCCTCTTGATTCTCATTTTAGAGTAAATATTATTTTCTGGATTTAACCAAATAATAGAGCAGTAATGGAATAGTAATGACGAGCAATGCAATCAGTTCATCACTTACACTCTTCCTTTATTTCATGCAAGCGGCATGCTTCCTAATTGTTAAAAAAATATTTTTAATGAAAATAATTTCTTCATGAATTAAAAAAGGAGAGTCTAGCTGCCTTAGTTGGTAGATATAAACCTTACCAATTTAAAGATGAGTTTATGGAAACATCTCTTTAAAGCTACAAATAATTCAGGACAAAATCCTTCAGAGAAGAAAGATCAGCAGAAATAAGTGGTGATACAAATCACAATGATTGGAATTCTGGCATAAAGAGAGCATATTTTTTCCCTGACTGATTATACTGTTTTCCATAATTGCATTCCTCTGCTGAAGGTGAGTTAAAAACCAAAATGAGACATTTACAACTATGGTTAAAGAAAAACCTAAAATCCAAAAGGTTTATTCATACTTTGGTCAGCTATCACTGTAGAATCTGCAGTTGGAAATTTTAGACTAGAAATCAGACAAGAATAAAACACCCCATTATGTTTTAATAGTTTCTATTGGCAGTGGGGTCTGAAACTTAAATAGAATCCTTTGTTATTATGGTACTTGTAGGAGAAATGAAAAAGTAAAACTAAGCTTCAGAAATCCTCTCTAAATCTGCCTTTTCAAAACTGTGACTTTGGGAGGCCGAGATAACTCAGGGCATTGTCACAGTGGCCCTTTCCCAGTACACAGTGAGCACATAAATGTCAGCGGGTAATAACCAAAAACACAGAGAGTGATTTAATGATGTCAAGAAGACACCAACTGGATATTAGCCGCCTCACTAAACCTCAAAACAGCCAGGTATATTTGCTAAGCTAGAGTGAACAAGAACCGTACAAAGAAATCCAGGCCAGCAAAGATCAAAACTCAGGGTTAAAGCAAGATTTCTACACAAGTTATTCACATGAAAAGCATGGAAGGAACATTATTTATTTCATAAGAACTGGATTCACCTAAAACATTAAAATTTTATGTCTACTCCAAGATAGGTTTTCCAAAAAACCAGCTAACAACTATGTGTTCACTACCTGCCACCTCGAAGCTCTCTGTTCCTAGCCTCATTTTGGTGGGAAGTAAATTCCCCACCAAGCTACAGATCCGTTTCAGGTCAGCCTATGAATGGACACCATTTATGCCATTCATCTAGCTCCTTGCCTTTCTTGAGCAGAATGAAATATGAATACTCATTGTATTACACACTGAAGGTAAAAGCTGTGGGTAGATTGACGAAATAATTATGTAAATAATGGCAGACGTCTAAGGAAGACTAATGGCTGAAAAAGCTGAATAACATTAAAAAGTTAATATATTTAATGTTAACCTTTGTAGCTTTCAGTAATAATTCAAATATGGGAAAATTGTTGTAGAAAGCATAGTAATATTAAAGCAAAAAGAAGAACGTCATGGTAATAAATGAATCTCAAGTTTTCCGGGAAACTAGCAGGATATTATTCTACTTTAACACTAAAAGCCAAACACAAAATTTTATTAATATTGAGTGTCATTATTCCTTGTTGTTGTATTGGACTTACTTGCAAATGGAGACTGTTTCTTTCTAATTGTTTATTTCAATAAAAAATCTAATATGTCTCAAAATAAAAGCTTAAAAATAAAATTGTTAAAATATAAAAGAGAAATAGTAATTTATAAATCAAAATACAAGGCAGTTGAATTTTTCATGAACACACAATGAGTAATTTGTTAAAACTTCTCAGTATGAGTATTATATAATTACACATAAATTATATATTTTTTAAAATATTAGGTACTAATAATAATACAAAGGCAGCATGGGTTTAAAGGAGATTTGATTAGATAACAATCTTTCTTTTAATTTTACAGGTAAAAGATGGTTTGGGAAGAGAATAAAGGAGATAAGAAACTTAAGGTAGATAATGATCTCCAGAAAAAGTAGGGCTTATTTGAACAATCAGGTCAATTTTGACATGGAAAAAAAGGGTGTAGTTTCCTATTAGGTTCCTTCTAGTAAGACTTGAGATCATCTCACAAAGGAAAAAAAAAAATAAAGGTGATTAGGAGTTCATTTAATATGGGAAGAATACTAAAGACGAAGATAAATACTTGGGAGTCTAAAAATGGCCTCCTAACATTTATGCTGATTTTTCCTTTTGCATTTGTATTCTCTGCCAAAAAAAAATGACTTAAAATATTGCTTACATTATTGCACAGAAATGCGTAGAGTTGTATTTTTCTACCCCATCAATAAGACAATAGTAACAGTCACTGGACAAGCTCATTTATAGCTATTATCTGATTAAGTCAGTTAATAAAGTTTTTTTTTTTCATAATTTCCTTAAATTGCCTAGCATTTGATTAAAATCAAGCTGCTGCCTATGACTCAAGATAGGTTAAATGTTTACCTCTCACTCTCCGTTTTAAATAACAAATTTATGCGAATAAAGAAATAGATTTGTTTTAAGTTTTGTATATTAGAGATTAAAGAAAATGGAAATTTCCACACTTATCACATAAAAATATAGATATGAAATCTAATGGAGTCCATGGGATTCTGAACTTTGAGAGACACTTTTTTTTTTCTGTTTGGGATCTCCAGAACATCAGAGAATAAGCAAACAGTGGAAAAAGTAGATATTTGCAAACATACCTGACTTGCTTACTATTGAGAATTCTGGACAAGTAAACTACTAACGCCACACCTTTTAATGATGCTAGGAAACTGGAAACATAGATTTACTGTGACACTCTCTCCAGGAAGGAGCCATATTGTAACTCAGGCTCTATGACAAGCATATTCAGTTATTATCCCCCAAGCACATTACATTGCTCAGTTCTAGTCTGCTAGCTTGAATGCATATTGCTCCCTGGAAAGAACTTACAATTCCCTTTACAATGCATTTACAGTTGATTAAAGAATGGATTTGCAATTCAGAGTCTATAATTAGAGCAAAGGGTCTCTATAATTTTAGCTACCCTCATCCACTAATGATGATGTTATGGAGATTAGCCACTATTATAAGGACCCATGGCCACTAAAATGATTACTGGAAAACATGTACTGAGGTTTAGTAGCCCATTCTTTTACCACAGGAAGCCTATTATAAACAGAGTGTTATACAAGGCTACTAGACAGGAAAAATGAGATTAACAATTAACACCTTGCTCAAAGGATTAGTATATCTCTTATGCTGTGATGACTTGGATTCTAATTAAAACTCTCAGAGGTGTGTGTGTGTGTGTGTGTGTGTGTGTGTGTGTGTGTGTGTGTGTGTGTGTTTCTGTTTGAGCACACATGCATGTGTCCTTTGGCAGGTGCTGGCTGCTTGCTTGGAGTTTTAGAAAAAGTGGTTGGTTCATAATATGAACCAAGTCATGACATAACGTTTTATGTGGAGGGATTTCTCCTTGATCTTTAACCAAAAACCATGAAGTTCCTCAATATCAATTTGATGTATTTAACCCTCCAATGAACTTTGTTTGCTACATTTTTTTCATGCATAATGCAATTTTATTAGTGATTTGTGCAATTATTTCTATGGGATTCTGCTGATGATTATATTCACTAACATTTTCTGTAGGCGGAAAACAAAGTCCACAGTTGTTTTCGAAAGTACAATCCATCCACTCTGGAAATAGGGACCATTAAACCATCATAAGGGCGTGAAAAATAAGTAAAAGTTCTATTAATATTCTTAAAAAGGTATCCATTTTTAATCTGTGTTTGTGATTTTTAATATATATATATGTAAAAGATTATATATATTCTGATCAAGCACGCAACCCAGGCATGCGCTTTGACCAGGAATCAAACCACGACCGCCTGGTTCATAGGTCGATGCTCAACCACTGAACCATGCCAGCTTGTCTGTTTGTAATTTTTAAATTGCATGTATAATTGGTATAGTAGCACATGTTACTATATAATTTATAAATAATCTGCATATATTAAATGTGTATAAAGTTTATTTTCATTAAAAAGCTCCTGCAAACAAAATAAAAAATTTTCTTCAATATATGTCAGGCATGTGAACTTATTACAATACTCCAAAGTACTTATACTCTCACTTCTTTTACTTTTTTTAATTCAAATTGGTAGAAAATTTTAAATTCATTTTCTTTTCGAATTCCTAGTTATTCTCGGTTGAACTGACTTAGAATTATTCATGTGATGGTTAAGAGATTTCAATGCTGGGGTGAAAATGGTAATGAGAAAAAAAGGTTATAAATAGTGTACATTAGATGATGACTAACTGTAATGTTTGGGGGAAGTAGAGAAAATTATAGGTGGAATGGAGTTTTACTTTAGGCTTCATTAAAACTTCTAATGACAGAGTATTTAATATAATCTCAGTTAATGAGGTAATGGCGAGGTCACCAGACAGAATAGGCACAAAAAATCTCAACTTCATCAATATCGAAAAAAATCAACTAGATTCAAATCTGAGGCCCTGCTTTAGCCATTATGCTACCTCTTTGCTTATTACAGTGCCTGAGACATGGTCTATGTTTGCTCAGTAAATGTCTGCTGAATAACCAAATGAATAAATTTATGACATCACTACAAAATTTCAAATATTTAAACCTTTGTCATCAATAGTAATAAAACTCTTGATTTTTTGTGTATATTTTTAATTTGAAGAAGATATATAAAATACTGAAGACAACCAGGGGAACTACATATATAGAGTGAAAAAATAGAGATAACAAATTACATATAAGTAAAAGTAACTTTATGATTTGACCAATCCTCATCAAGGGCTGACAAGATCTTATATAACTGCGTGCTGTAATCTAACACGAACACACTTTAAATAGCGACTATTTTTTTTCTAATTCAACAGGAAAACTTTAATGTATCAAATGTAATTATCTGAATAATGACAAAACTAACAAAATTCTAGTACTTTTGACTTCTGTGAATTATCCTAGACTTTTGTGCATGACATTTTGTTCAAGAATTTTAGAAAAAAACTACAAATGGAACTCCCATTTG
>NW_006287546.1:1113644-1119746 GCF_000327345.1 Myotis davidii | reverse complement strand
TCACTCATTCATGGATAATTGAGACCATTATAAACTTTTGAACAATAATAGATACAGAGGCAGAGCTGGCTCAAACAGATTGTCAAACTGCAGCGGGAAGGCCAGGGAGGGGTGGGGGGCAGGAGGTAGGGGGGTAAGAGATCAACCAAAGGACTTGTATGCATGCATATAAGCATAACCAATGGACATAAGACACTGGGGGATAGGGGAGGCTAGGAGACTGTCTAGGGCGGGGGGAAAAAATGGACACATATGTAATACCCTTTGTAATAAAAAATTAAAAAAATTAAAGCCCCTTTGAAATTCAAAAAAAAAAATTTAGAAAAAATGTGTTAATGCTATCGAAGCTAAACAAATGACTATTTGATTGGAGAAACATACACAAAAGCAATTAAAATGTTTTATTAGTGCTAAAAATATTGCATATTTAAACTAAAATATAAATACATTTAACATTTCTAAGGATAGTAAGGTGGGAAAGATCATTTTAACCCATATTTATGATTGATGGAGGAAGGAGAATTCCAAAATTTTATGATCTTCAGGGGTTTAAAGAAAGAAAAAAATCACAAGTAGAAGAGCATAAATTTTTCCCACAAGAATAATAACTACATCTTTAATTACAGGTAAAATATTTTTAAAAAATGCATTAAGTAAATGGATAAAAATTGCTCACATAAACTAATGTGTTTACATTAACAAAACAGTATATGTGATATATTAGCTATTGAATTGAAGATGAAATAACTGCTCTCTTTCCATTATACATCAAAATATTCATTTTTCATAATATGTAATTAGAACTTGACCTATACAGTAGAGCTCATATGAAAATAGCAACTGATAAAAGTATAAAATAATGAGTTACTTAAAAAAAAGAGAAAACTGGACAAGTTCAGTCTGGAAATCCTAAGTAGAGAAGAGGTGTAATAACTGTCTGGAAAAGCTTTTGCAAACTTAATGAAATAAATAAGTCAGACCAATTATTTCTGTTACTCATGATGGATAAAACTAGTCTCACGATGGAAGGGAAGCAGGACTAATACCATTGAAATGCAAGGTCATGTTCTTCTGAATGCATAAGCAAGAATTCTCTTTGGATTACTTCAAGATGATATCAGCATTTTGAACATTGAAAATAGGAAGAAATAACTTTCTAAATGTGTTTTATTATCTCAGGCTTTTGCAATATTTTAGGTTATGCTGTACAAAACAAACGTGGTTGGTCAATTTTGGTAAGAAAAAGAAATAAATGTTTTTCATTTAAGAATGATTTTTAAATTACAAGTTGTCAAATTTGAAAAAATGTTCATTTTTCAATTAATTTTATTATAAAATTAATTCATTATCAAACTATAAAATTTAATAAATAAACAATACAAATATTGTTTTACTATATAAGCATTTCTAAATTCACCACTAAGAAACCTGTGAATTTTTTATATTTTGTTTTTGTTTGTTTTATTTAAAAATTTACCATATATAGGAAGAATTATTGTCTTTTCTAAGCAGTGGTTCTCAATCCAAGATGATTTTGCCCCATTGTGGGTATTTGGCAATGTCTGGAGACTCAAGGACTGCTATTGGCATGTAATGGATAGAAACATGCTAAACATCCTATAATACATTATACAGTTCCCACATAAAGTAATTATCTACCCAAGATGTAAATAGTATGATGGTGGGAAATAGTTAAAGTAATAAGATAAACATTTATCATTATTGAAATAATTTAAAAATATTTTAAGAGTTGTACAAGTAACATCACACAATGTATGATAAAATACTTAACTCTTCCATATTTGTTAAAAGGATGGTATTTTAAAAGTTTAGTTTTCCCAAATAGATGTCATATATCAAATTTGATTTTATAAAACAATTTGAAATCCATGATGATTTTTTTCACTGTCTCTTAAATCTTCTGGTTGTGGTGAGTTCATATTGTTATTATTCTAAGATAGCATAAGGTCTATTTCCCAAACACTTGAAGAGAATTTCAGAATACTGCAATCCCCTCTACTCTATTAGCTTCTAATATAGCCATTTACATTAAGAGCCTGATATTCATGACACTCTATGACTAATAAAAATTAATAGAGCCTAATGTTTTTTTCTTGATAAATGGAAAAAATATTACTCATCATCATAAGTCATCAAATTAAACCAAATTATAGCTACTTTATCAAGTCTAAGCTAGTTGCTGCTTTGTTCTTTCTTTTCAAAGCACTAGTACACTATGTGTAAACAACTCAACTTCATGTCTCATCAAAAAATAGCACAAATGGATGGAAGACATAATTGAGAATTTCAGATATTCTCACCAACATACAAAACCACTAATTTTCTCCTATTCCTATCAATTTTCCTAAACATACAATTTATCAGTAGGTTCATACCAATGTTTCTACATGCTACGAATTGTTTGAAAATACAACAAACTTTTTAAAAAATCCTAATTGTGCCCAGCCGGTGTGTCTCAGTGGTTGAGCATCAATCTGTGAACCAGGAGGTTAAGGTTTGATTCCAGGTCAGGGCACACACTGGGGTTGTTGGCTAGATCCCCAGTGTAGTGCCTGCAGGAGGCAGTCAATCAATGATTCTATCTCATTATTGATGTATTTCTCACTCTCCCTCTCTGAAATCAACAAAAAAAAAACATATTTTTTTAAATCCTAATTGTGTAAATGCAGTATAAAGGGCACTTTTATAGAAAATTCAACACAGGTTTCTTTATGAAGTTTTGGTAACTTTGTTAGTATTTTCTAATGATGTTATGCGGATCACATATGTCATGTCCTACTCCTTGAGCTTCAGGTTGCCTTTTTCCTCAGTGACTAAATCAAAAACTTTGATGAGGAAAAAAAAAAAAACAACAAAACTTATTTCCCCTCCTCGAGTAAATAGCATTGAAATTGAGCTCCATTTGAAGTATCCACTATCTATTGCATTTTTAGGTACTCCCAAGAACTCTGCAGCCCTGTAAAGACAGACCATCATTGTTGTGTAAAAGCTCTACCTCCGTTTCAGAAGGTGTAGGAGAAAAGATGAAAGGTAACTTATATGAAAGATACTATTTCTGGTTAAATGTTTTCTCACTTTCCCTGAGTTTGGTGCCAGCTTTCTTTTCTGTTTAACAGATTTTTGTCTATCTAAAGAAAAGATCTGTGTTCAGACTTCCTCCTATATATAAGGTAAATGTGGTAAGAAGCAACTGTGAGCCTTATTCTTCATAGGTAATCAATAGCTTTTGTCCATGTGCAAGTGCATGTGTGTATGTAAAGTATCAATATACATCCAGCTGTCATCTAACAGTCAGTTGTTCTTCACAATTAAATGGACTTTTTTTTTTCCAATGCAGGATATATCCTGCATTTTCAATCAATTTCAAATAAAGTATAATTATATATGATTGAGGTTTACCTCAAACTTTGATCACCCCCCAATCTTAAATTTCTCCATTACTTTTCACTATCAATACTTTTAAATTTAAAGGCTGTGTCTACATATTTACATGTATTTTTATTAATTGCATTAAAAGGTTTTAAAAAACAGCATCAAGAGCTGTCTGCTTTAGTAGATTGCTGAAGGCATCCTGGTAGCCAGACCTGACCTATTACATACCCACTGTTTTTCATAGATAATGGATCATTAATGCAGCTAAGTGTTAAGTAGAAACATCCCCTACTCCTAATAGGTCCTTCAAAGTGGAGGAGCAGTAAGTCATATACCACTTCCGGTTTCTCTCTCTGCCTCCTCTCTTATGTCATAACCATGTGCTGAGGTACCTAAAGTATTTAATTAGTCTGGAGGTTGAGGGAAGAACTGGGCATCTTTATTCTGCCCCTCTCCTCCTTGCCTGCAGGGAAGGAGCACTCTGCTATCTGTCATGTTGGACTTTGTGGTAAAGGTATTTATTGCCCTCAGATGAGAAACCTTCCTGCAGAACTTTCTGGAAGTGTGTGGGTAAATCTATGTGATGCTCAAGTTGTGACCATATGTCCAAGACAATCCTATCATCGAGTCTTGACCCAAAATGCAGAGGCTATCTGCATCTTCATCCACCTGTTCCTCTGTTCAACTCATTTGGTTAGAGGCTTGGTCAGGGAGTGAGAAGCTATTTATTGGGTCCCCTCAAACACCCCAATGTAAGACCACATTAGCTTCTCTGATGATCACATCACAATTGATTTTAAGCAAATGCACTTGCAAACTAAAATTTTAAGAATTTCTGTGAACACTTATGCAATAGCACCTTTCCCCCACCCCCAAGTTTACAACCTTCAATTTTTAATTTATTTAATACAAATTTCACGTGACAGTATTCATCACTTCACTTCCCAGATATTTTTGAATCTTGACCTACTAACTTACATGTCATTACTCTCAGCTTAAATTCATTTTGAAATTTGATGAAAATGCCCTTTATGTCTTTGTCAAAGCTATCCATGTCAATGGTGAGCAGGACAAACTGGGTGGCATTCCTTTTAAATTTAATCTATTTATCAATTTTCTCGGAGAGTTTTGTCCTCCAAATTTGTTTTATGATTAAAGCATAACATATGTGTTGTGAATTAGACATTTTAATTGAATATTTTAATGTCTTGACAAATGCATATAATCTTGTAACCCATTCCCCAATTGAGATATAGAACAATTCCTTAACTCCAGAAATTTATCCCATGCCCATTTGCCAACCAGTTCACTACCATGGAGACTACTGCTATTCTGAGTTTTATCACCATGTGTTAGTTTTTCCTATTCATTGGTATCTTTTTTCTTTTCTGATTGCGCTCTGCAGGTTTTTCGACTCCTCGCCTGTGGGCTCCATGCTATTCTTTGTCTTACACAAGGTCAGCCCTGAATAGTTACTATTTTATGTTGGGTGTCTCATAACAAAAGCCATAAATCTTTAATTGGCTTGAGAATATACTCAAAAATAATTTTGATACTGAATTTTGATGTCAGTTGTTTTGAGCTCGTATTTATTGAGCATGGTCCAAAAAATAGGTACCGCCCATTTGTTAGTGTCCCAGGAATGGGGTTTGGTTTTCTATGAATGTGTATCTATATCTCAGCTTTAGCTCTGAATGTTTATCACTCAGCTGGCTGTGGATTCTTCCCACATTGGGATGCCAAACTTAGAAAAATAAAAACAAACAAAAATTTGTGCTCATGTAAATTTGAAGTTCTAGTAAGTAACAAAAAAAATTAAGTAAGGGTATACCTCGAATATTACAAGAGACACACTCAAAGATTTATTATTTATTGAAATTTTAAATTCAACTGGGCATTTTATAATTGTATGTGGAAACCCTATGCCACATGAATTATGATCCACTAACCCAACAATAACAGGACATACTTTATAACTCTTTTGGCAGGAAGAGCATCTTCTCTTAGGGGCACCCACTGAAAACAGATTTTCCAGCAAGATGACTCATCACTCCATGATACTTCTCATGTAACACTGTTAAATATGCCATCTGGCTGCAGAAGCTCATTGGCTAAAACCTTTAACTTTTGTTTTTTGTGTGTATTTTGTTATAATGGAATTATACATAAAGTGAGTGGAATACACCAATGGCCCCAGATCAACCTGTGGCTCTTGGAAGACTGAAACACTGATTTCCATTTCCTTCCAAGTTCCCCTGTTACCACCACAAATACTGTTGCTATGGCTTACCTTCCTCTATATGCGCAGTGGTTCTCAAACTTTTTGGAGGACTGGAATCACCTGAGGAATTTCATAAATCCCAACGTCAAGGTTATATCCCAGACCAATTAAGTCAGAATCTCTAAGACATTTTTAAAGTCATTGCCGTATGCAAACAAGGTTGAGAAAGGACACTTTATTGATTTCAGAGAGAAAGAGAGAGGGAAAGATAGAAATATCAATGATGCGAGAGAATCATTGATTGGCTGCCTCCTGCACTCCCCACACTAGGGATCAAGCCCACGACCTAGGCATGTGCCCTGACCAGGACTCAAACAGTGACCTCCTGGTTCATGGGTCAACGCTCAACCACTGAGACACTCTGGCCAGGCAATATATATGTATACACACACACACACACACACACAAACACACACAAACCCACACAC
>NW_006287546.1:1107751-1112909 GCF_000327345.1 Myotis davidii | reverse complement strand
ACTATGCCTTGTGTAGCTGGGAAAATGCTATATTCTTCAATAACTATTGCAATATCTATATATATTTAGGAATGAAAACTTATTCCCGCTTCTCATCACATTCTCTATCGGTCTTAGTAAATAAAGGACATTTATTATTTTGGCCTTAACTGTAAATTTGGAACTAAAATTTAAGCAGAAAGTCCTAGAAAATCTAGTCTACTAAGCAGAATAAGCAATCAAATGGAAATATTTTTACAAGATAAAATTAAACATATATAATAATGTATGTCAACTGTAATTAAAAATAAAATGATTTTAAACATTTTATTAAAATAGATACATTATTGCTCTATACAACTTTCAGGTGGATGACAAAAGATCAAAGAGAGAAAGAGAGAGATCAAAAGCAAGAGTAAAATTTCAACCAGGTTGTTTTTCTAATACATGACTTGGATAGCTCTTTAAACACATGTCTCTCTTAAATTTTACTGTGTATGGATTTTTAAATGCAATGACTAATGCTCACATTTCTGAGAATTATTCTTGGCACTGAAGTTATTTAGATACTACCTTTAAGCCAAGAGAAACACCCACCATCCTGTCCTTCCCTATATGTAGTACACAAAATCACTAAAAGGTGCACTATGGTTTTTCACATAAATGCTGTCTTAGTTAAAAAATTAAAATGTTTACTTTTGAATTACATTGAAATTTGTTTCTCCATAATTTTATATAAAAAGTGTTTCCATGGAATTAAGAAATAATTCCTTAATGTCACTTTTTCTCCAAAAAAAATAACACAAATGAAACACACACACACACACACACACACACACACACACACACACACACACACACACAATGTTCTACAGCATTTGATAATAAATAGATATAATTTTCTATTTAATGCTGAGGCAATTAAGATTGTAAATAGATATTGGTAGGTTAAAAAGTTAAGTAATTGGAATTTTGTTTATAAAAATAGCCTTATGCCTTTTTCTTTGTATCTAAATATATGGCACAAAATTAGGAAGTTTTGTTGTAGCTAGACTAGAGTACCGATTCTTATTGTTTAATGCCCACACTAATGACTGGGGTAATTTTACACACACACACACACACACACACACACACACAATTTCATTGCCAGTTACTTTACACACAGGTAGGAAAAGAAAACAGAATTAATACCAGCTAGAGCCATGTCCATATCCTGAAATTCCATTAGTCTAAGAATGGGGTGACTTTTTACTATTTGTTTTCACCTGTATGGCTAAGAAAATGTAATATTACATGTACATTTAAACAAAACTTTCTCTATGGTGGACCATACACCATAGAACGTTTAATTCAAGGTGTTGACATCATTCTTTACACCACCCGATACAGCCTGGATCTTGGTTTCCTCAGGGATTACTTCAGCAATAACTAGCAAGATAACTTGGCTCAGGGCACTACCTCTAGTTGAAGTATTTATCTTGAGAATCAAGGCATATGCATTTTAAACTCAGTTCCACCAGGGACACTTACACTTAAGAGGCATCAGTTTCCTGATCTTGTTGTCTTAAAGGGATGTTCTATTCCAAATAAAGTATAGAACTTGTCTGCTAGTTCCAACATAGGAGAGCAGTTATTTGGCACTGAAGATCCATACCTTACTACTTACTGGGTGAGTGAACCTTCTTGGCAGAAGTGTGATATCAGACACACTAAAACAATAATGAAGAAGCACATTTGACTCTATCCTTTTAGCCAAGTCAACAGAATCAACTTCAGAAATAAAGAGATATCAGACCTTATAGGCATATAACTCTCACCCTCATTGTTTAATCTCACACGTATTTACTAAATATCTACAATATGTTAGACCTTGTATTTTGGGATGAGGACACACCTTCTTTGTCATTCTTAAGGCTTACAATTTAGTGTCATCCTCTTTCAATGTTCATTAAACTGAAAGTCAAAGGTAGGTGTTGAAAAATATCAACTATTCATGTTCTTTGTTTAATAGAACAAACATAATGTCAGTTACAAAGAAACTTCCTAATAAATTAGCATATATACTTTTATAAATTTTAGAATCATATACACTTAATTGAACCAATGAACATTCTAAAACAAACACAGTTGAATTGATAAGATTCGATGGCTTTACTCAAACTCCAGCCATCATTTAGCTCATTTCAAATGATACCAATCATTTCTCCCACAAAGATCTTTGGTCAATTTGGGAGCTGGTGGATGGAACACACTAGAGTTTTAGGGTGACAGCATATTTGTAGAGAGTGAGAATTTTATTCATATTTTGAAACAAACCTTCAATGTAAGTGGGTTATATTCAATTCCTCTTAAAAGATAAATCTGAACATGGATGGTTAGAATGCATAGAGGAGGTTACAAAATGTCTTGCAATGGGAAGATGGATTCTGCAAACTGCTTACACTTCTAACGGGCCTCACACAAGCAAAAATTAGTAGTTGATCAGGAAAATGGCAGACAGTATTGTCACTGAGCCAGGTTCTTTGATGGATTATTGTCGCTCTGACCAAAGAGGATTTTCCATGTTGTCATTGCCATATTGCCCAGTCTGCGTGAGCACATAAAGTATTTCACTTAAATGCAAAGCTTATTTAGATGAAGTAATGCTCTCCTAGCAGGGAGGGAATGGCAAATAGGAGTGACATGTTTTTCCTGGAGTAAAAGAAATAGGTGACCCAAAACAGGAGAGGTTGTCTAGAATGGCAGATCCAAAAGAAACTACCCATAAACCAGAGGGCTCTAAGAAGCCAGGAGATAAAGAAAGGAAAGGCAAATTCTGAAGACAAATCACACACATTGACAATTTCACCTAGGGCTGAAGAATTAAAAGGCTACATCTTTTCTGGGAACTTAGAGTCATCTTAATGCTACACAATGTTATATCCTCAGTAGGAACTGTTCTTTCTTTTCTAGAAAATTGAACTTAATAAACATCGTACTGTTTCTTTTAGTCATTTACTCTATGGCTTGTGCCAAAGATGTCCCTGCTACTTCCAGACATCTTGTTCTCATTGTGACATGTCTCTGCCCCTTTAAACTTTTTACCTAAAATTGGACCAAGTAATCACTCAGGACTGCAAGGCAGTCTGGCGTTTTCAAAACTATAATTATTAAATAGCCAGAGCATGGAAAAAGGAAAAGAAAATTGTGAAAGATTTCCTGAGTACCAGCTCTGACTCATACACACACTGTCTTGATCTCCAAAGGGATGATATAACTTTCCTAGACACAATCTTTAGGAGCTCCTAGCCCTCACACTGCCTGATGTTTCCAGTACTCAAGAGATATCCTTTCCTCTTTCTCAAACTACTGGCTCTAGCCTGAAGCAAGTCCCAAATTCATATTTGACTATAAGACAAGGGCGTGAGCAAACGGTGAATATTAAAAGCTGTGCAAACACCCCTGTGCACCTCTGGAATCTTCTTAATGTTTTCCCTAAAAATTATATATAAGGAAGCCAAGCATCTGGTGTTGACTGGAGGGCTGCATTTCTTAGGGTCCCTTCAGATGAAAACTAAGGTGTCTCTATACGTACTTCATTGCTGAGATTACCAAAGCCCAAGCAATTTGAATTATTTTCCCTGCAGAATAGGCAATTAGCACACATTGATTGGCTCCATTATGATAATCTGAATCAGTAAAAATAAACAGGTTGGCTATGTTTACACTTTGTATTCATATCAAAATTGAATCTTTTCTTACTTTATAATCTGATTAGTGATCAATAACTACCTTTTGTCCAGAAAAAAAAAATGATTATAGAAGTTTCCAAAGCACCTGAAGTATCTAAAACCAATCAATGCCACTGATTTAACAATAGAAAAAATAACATATTTGCATCTACTCCAGAGGCAATTTACTTTGAAGAGCACTTTACAGATAGTTGGTGTCTTTTAAAATTTATTTAAGAAGACTAAAAGTGGTTAGGAACAGATTTATACTCATTAGCAAAGGGAATCCCTGTTGGCAAGTGATGTCACATTTCAACACACAAAAGTATATATAGTCAAGTAATCATATGCCATCACGTTTCCTGTTTCATTCACTAGTATTACAGTGAGGATATGAGAACACTCTGCATTTCCTTTCATTATTTGCTTTATGTTCTGTGAACTTCCTCTCTTATTGTAGTGTTTTCAGGGGGAAACAATGGTATACATGAAAGCATAGCATATTCTTCTCTTTTCCCTTGGTCATAACCTTTACACAAAACAATCCTTTTCGTATTGAATTTCAGGAGTTGGTCTCAGTCCAAAGGTAAATTATCTTGGAGTGCTTGAAGAAAATATAACCACATGCATTGATTTATATAATTTAAAAAAAAATACCTTGCTGATTAAAAAAAAACTAAAGCATGCAATACTCTTGAACATCTATAACTTAGAAATGAGTGCATGTATTCTCATCAGACTCTGAGAATTATAATTTCAATAGTGTCAAGATGAGGAAAAGTGCTTCCAAATCTTGTAATTTTTAAACTGTAAGCAAAGCAAAATAAGCTACATCGTTCTTAGGCTGCACTTGTTCTTTCAGAGTCTATTAAAGGAAAGGAAAGACTAAAATCAACATTTAAAGGACATAATAGAGTTTTCTTTTATAAATAGTAAATATGTTAATATTTAACACATATTTAATAGTAATAGTTTTTATGTATTATTGGCTATTTTTAGAAGCAACAATAAAGAAAATTTTGGGAAAACTATGATAAAATAATATTACTATGGTAAGTCAATAACAATACTAATAATACTATGGTAAAATCCTATCTAATAAAAGAGTAATATGCAAATTAACAATCACTTCACAATAAAGATGGTGGCGCCCACAGCCAATAAGGTGGGAATATGCAAATTGTGCAACAAAGATGGAGGCTCCAGCAGGAGCCACGGAGCCCGTGGGAGCAAGCGGGAGGCTTGGCTTCCTTGATTTCCCTAGTCGGCTCTGTGGCCACAACCCAGACAAAGCCATAGTGGCAGGTCCAAGGCAGAGGCAGTTAGGGCTATCAGGCCAGGAGGGGAGGGCTAGTAGGCGGCGAGCAGGCTGGCAGGGTGGACAGTTGGGGGCGATCAAGCCAGCAGGGGGGTGCAGTTGAAGGCAATCAGGCCAGCGGGGGACAATCAGGCCAGCAAGGGGGGCA
>NW_006287546.1:1102545-1107645 GCF_000327345.1 Myotis davidii | reverse complement strand
CCCCCACAGCCAATAAGGTGGGAATATGCAAATTGTGCAACAAAGATGGAGGCTCCAGCAGGAGCCACGGAGCCCGTGGGAGCAAGCGGGAGGCTTGGCTTCCTTGATTTCCCTAGTCGGCTCTGTGGCCACAACCCAGACAAAGCCATAGTGGCAGGTCCAAGGCAGAGGCAGTTAGGGCTATCAGGCCAGGAGGGGAGGGCAGTTGGGAGTGATCAGGCTGGCGGTGGGGGCATTTGGGGTCAAGCAGGCCAGCAAGGGTGGCCTATTGGGGGCAAGCAGGCCAGCGGGGTGGGGGGGCGGCGTTTGGAGGTGAGCAGGCCAGCAGTGGAGGGCTGTTGGGCATGACCAGGCCAGCAGGAGGGGCAGTTTTGGGCAAGCATGCTGACAGGAGAGGCAGTTGGGGGCAAGCAGGCCAGTAAGGCAGGCAGGCCAGCAGTTAGGAGCCAGAGGTCCTGGATTGTGAGAGGATTTCAACCCAAAACTGCAGTCAGACATATCCCGAGGGGTCCCAGATTGGAGAGGATGCAGGCTGGGATGAGGGACAGCCCCACTAGTTAAACTATAATAGATATAAAAATATTACTAAAGACTGAATGACTGTACAGTGTCCAGATTTATGGTTTACACTGAACAAGAGTAAAAGATCATACAGATGGCCATGTTGGTAAGCAGTGACATTATTTAAATAAATATATTTTCCTTTATTGAATTTAGAAGAGCAAAATTCAAAACATTTTCCCCATGAACTTTGTTGCTCTGCATACTCTTCTTTATCTAAAAAAAGAAATATAGTTATTGCTTTAAAAAAAGTAAATGGGAAATTCATATTCTGAATTGTTAGTTTAATACTAGAGGCCTGGTGCCTGAAATGCATGCATGGGTAGGGCCCCTAGGCTTGGCTGGCAATCAGGTCTGATCTGTGGGGTGACAGGCGGCCTGATTGGAACCCCCACTCGCACCCAATTTGGCCTGGTGCCACCCACTAACCTGCTCCACCATCTTGCCACAGTAGCGCTCTCATTGGGACCCACTGGGGCCAGCAGCGTCCCCACTGCAGCCTGCTTCCAGTGCTGCATTGACACCCACCGTGTTCCAAGCTGGTCCCCGATGGTCAGTGCACGTCTAACTCCCAGTCAGTTGAGCTCTCGCCCATGGGGACAATTGGCATATTAGGTATATTTGTAAATAGTTGGTTCTATTGAAGAGATTGTGGTTAACCTGTCCTTAGGGTAAATATGTGCTCTAACATTTATAAATGAAGGTACTTATCTTGAAAAATGGTGAATTTCATATTTCCTCCCTTCAGTGTTTTCAGAAAAACACAATGATATTCATGAAGCACATTATATCACACTGTGCTTTTTTTTCACTTATTCATAACTTTTCCACAGAGATTTCTTTCAGATTAACTATCTAGGCTTGGTTTCAACCCAAAGTTAAATATCCCAGAGAAGCAACATTCTCTCCAAACCTGATTTTGCTCACTATAGCAGAAGAATAAGGACAAAGAAGTCTCACTGCCTTTTACACATCTTCTAGGTAGGCTAGCTCATGGTTTGGAGTTAAGCCTCAATGAATTAAGAGATGAGAGCAACTATCAGGAGAAGTTGGGGTCTCAGGGACCAAATCCCTCAGATCTAATAAATAAAATATAGCACAGAGTTGGTGAGAAGGCCCATCACCTCATTTCTATGTAAATCCCGAAACTCATGGGCATTAATGGATTCTGAGCAGTCAGGATAAGTTACAGCATGCTATGGTAACAACCCCAAATTAATAACAAAGGTTTTTGTTGTTGTTGTTGCTTGTTTGTTGGATTGATTTTTTATCTGTATTTTTTTTCTTTCTCCAACTCACTATGATGGTTCACCTGGAGGGACTCTGCTCACCCTCAGCTTCACTTCAAGACCCAAGTTGATAGAGTAGCTTCTATCAAGGGTATTATCTTACCAAGAGGAAAGAGATGTGGTAATTCATGGCAATCTGTGCATTTTTCCACTGGCCAAAGTAGTCACAGGGTCAGCCTTATGGCAATGAGGCAAGGAAATATAACTATCCTTGTGATTAAATAGTTTTGTGGGGTTTTTCTAACAACAACATAGTCTGCCTTGTGGATATTGCTAAAATAAACACAACGAGAAAGTTTCTATGGTATCAAAGGGAACAAAGAGCACCGCTCTTAGACCCAGACAAGTAGAGAACTCTAATCCGTCCTCTCTCCTAGAAAGAATTCAGAAGGCCAAGTGAAAACAAAAGAGCAAATTAGCAAATCTGAATGTTAATTCAATGAGGAAAATTTTTAAATGATTACAAAAAAAGAAGAGAAGATGAACAATAATATCAGTAACATAAGTGAGAAAATGATGCCAGATTCTACAGACCTTAAAAAGGTAATATGAGAATATTATGACTAATTTTATGCCATTAATTGTGACAACTTAGATGAAAAGGACAGATTCATTCAAAGGTAAAACTTACCACAATTGACAAAAGAAAACAAACAAACAAAAACATAAAAACAAACAAACAAAAACAACAACCAGAAAATCTAAATAAATAAAAAATACACTATGTTTGTGGATTGAAGTCTCAGTATTAATAAATATCAACTCTCTCCAAATATATCCATAGAGTCAATGCAATTCCTGTCAAAATGCTAAGTGGCTTTTTTAAAAAGAAGGAAAAAAACAATTTTTATTTATAATATAAAGACAAGAGATCTATATCAGTCAAAACAAATCTTGATAAAGAATAAAGACTCACAAATAAGATTGATTTTAGAACTTACTATAAAGTTACAATATTCAAAATAATATGTATAGTATTTTTGCATGGTTAGAGAAATAGTTTAATGGGACAGAATAGATACAGAACATAATGAAAACACATTTAATTGATTTTTAGTTGTCACCAAAAATATTCAACAGAAAACAGTGTTTTCCTAGAACAACCAGAAAAATGTATGTTAATAAATGATTTTTGACTTTGACATTAATGCAAACAAAAATTTAAAATAGGTCATTGATTTAAAAGTAATAACTAAGTGTATAAAGTGCCAACAAGAAAACATAATAAAATATGTATATACTTTTGGAGTAGGCAATGTTTTCTTAAAGAGGACACAAAAAAGCATTAAACATAAAAAATTTATCTATTGCACTTCACCAAAATAAAGAAAACAACTCTGTTTTAGTACAATGTAAAAACAAGCCACAATGACTCAGAAAATACTTTAAATATATTCATACATAAAATTTTACAGGATTCACATCCAAACTATAAAAAGAACTACAAATCAACAGCAAAAAGACAAGTAAATCAGTCAAAAAACCTAGGCAAAAGTAGGAACAGATACTTCAAAAACGAAAATATATTCCTAAAAAGCACATAAAGCACTTGACATTATTAGTCACCAGGGAAATTCACATTAAATCCACCATGAGATACTACTTCACACCTAGTAGAACGAATAAAGTTAAATAGAAAAACACATGAGCATATTAAAGTTGTGAGGATATAAAGCAAATGGGACTCCCATACATTTCTTTGTGGGAATATAAAATAATATGACTTCGAACAATGTTTGGCAACTAAAGATACACCTACACTCTGATTCAGCAATTTATTTACTCTCCAATTATCCCAAAGATATAAAAATATCTGTACACAGAAGATATCTACAAGTATGTTTATATCAACCCTATTCATAATAGCTAAAACTAAGAACTAAAGGCAATATACAAGAAAATGGATAAGCAAATTGGTTATACAATGGAAAACTCAATAAAAAATAATAAAATAGTGATTTATGCACAGACATTAATAAATCTCAAAAACATTGCATTGAGTGACAAAAAGACCTTACATATAAGAATTCATGCATAATATGTCCATGTATTTAGAGCACATAAACAAACAAAACTGAACTGTGGTAATATAAATCAGAATAATGATTAGTTTTGGGGGGTGCATTTATCCCTGGGAATTTTCAGGGATGATGATATATCTTTATTCAGATGGTGGCTACTCAAGTGTGCATATTTATCAAAGTCCATTGAATTGTGACAGGTGTGAGATGGTACCTAATTGTCGTTTTGATTTGCATCTCTTGGATGATTGGTGACTTTGAGCATGTTTTTATATGTCTCTTGGCCATCTGTATATCCTCTTTCAAAAAGTGTCTATTTAAGTCCATTGCCCATTTTTTTATTGGATTGTTTATTTTCCTTTTGTTAAGCTGTATGAGTTCCCTGTACATTTTGGAGATTAAACTCTTTTTGGAGATAACATTGGAAAATATGTTCTCCCGTGCAGTGGGCTTTCTTGTTGTTTTGTTGATGTTTCCTTTTCCTGTGCAAAAGCTTTTTATTTTGATGTAGTCCCATTTTTTTTTATTTTCTCCTTAGATTCCATTGCCCTAGGAGCTGCATTGGTAAAGATATTGCTACGACAAATGTCTGCTATTTGGCTGCCTGTGACTTCTTCTAAGATTTTTATGGTTTCCTGTCTTATGTTTAAGTCCTTTATCCATTTTGAGTTTATTTTTTGTATGGTGTAAGTTGATGGTCTAGTTTTATCTTTTTGCATGTATCTGTCTAATTTTCCCAACACCATTTATTGAAGAGACTTTCTTAACTCCATTGTATACTCTTGCCTTTTGTATCAGAATGGCTATCATCAACAAATCAACAAATGACAAGTGCTAGAGAGAATGCAAAGAAAAAAGAACCCTTGTGCACTGTTGGTGGGAATGCAGACTGGTGCAACCACTGTGGAAAACAGTATGGCACTTCCTCAAAAAATTAAAAATGGAACTTCCATTTGGTTTCTTGGGATATATCCACTTCTAGGAATATATCCCAAGAAACCAAAAATACCAATCAGAAAGGATATATGCACCCCTATGTTCATAGCAGCACAATTTACAATAGCTAAGATTTGGAAACAGCCTAAGTGTCCATCAGCAGATGAGTGGACTAGAAAACTGTGGTACATCTACATAATGGAATACTATGCTGCTGTAAAAAAGAAGGAATTCTTACCATTTGCCACAGCATGGATGGAGCTGGAGAGCATTATCTTAAGTGAAATAATCCA
>NW_006287546.1:1090826-1102486 GCF_000327345.1 Myotis davidii | reverse complement strand
AAAGTAAAGTTTTATGAGCTTGGCTTTGCAAAAGAGAAAGCACATTAAAAGGACTTGTATGCATGCATATGAGCATAACCAATGGACACAGACACTAGGGGGGTGAGGGCATGTGCCGAGGGGTGGGGGAGGCCAGGGGGAGGTCAATGGGGGGAAAAGGAGACATATGTACTACTATTTGTAATACTTTAAACAATAATAATTAAGAAAGTACCTAGAAATAAATTTAACCAAGAAGGAAAAAGGCCTGTACTCAGGAAAAAAAAATCCATTGAATCGTATGCTTGCTATCTATATGTTTTATCATTGCATTGCATAAAAATTTATTTCAAATTATATACACATATGTTCTCAAGTGCACAGGAACCATTCTCTAGGACAAACCATATGCTACATCACATAAAAGCTTCATTAAATTTAAAAGGATTGAACATTTTTTATTGACCACAATAGAATGGAATTAGAAATCAATAATAATAGAAAATGTGGTAATAAAACAACATATTCTTAAATAACCAATAAGTCAAAGAAGAAATCACAAGGGAAGCTAGATAATACTTTAAGATGAGTAAAAATTAAGACCTAACATATCAAAACTTCTAGGATACAGAAATAGCATTTAGATGAAACTTTATCATTATAAGCACCTATATTTAAAAAGATCAAAGATTTCAAGTCAACAATGTAACCTTGACCCTGGAAAAAAGAACAGTCTAATAAATCTAAACCAAACAGAGGAAGAAAAACAATAAAGCCTAAAGCAGAAATTAATGAAATAAAGATAGAAAAAAAAGAAAATTAAGGAAACCAAAAGTTTAACATCAACATATTTGACAAATCTTAAGTTAGAATAAGAGAGAAAAGGAGGAGGGCATAAAATCAGGAATAAAGTGAATCGTGGCCAAGTGAAATTTATGTCAGAAATACAAGGTTGGTATAACATGTGAAAATCAATTAACCTCATACTCCTTATCAATATAATAAATGGACAAAGCCACAGGGCAATCTCATGAGGCAGAGAAAGCATTTGACAAAATCCAATGCCCTTTAATAATAAAAACACACAATAAACAAGAAATAGAAACCAAATTTGTAAACTGACTAAAGAGTATTAATAAACAACCCACAACTGCCAGCATACTTAATAGTGAAAGATTGGTTACTTAACACCTAAAATCAGAAACAAGACAAGGATGTCTGCCTTTGCCACTGTGTTGGGGTTTCTAGGCTGGGAAATTAGGCAAGAAAATTAAATAAAACTTCCAGTCTAGAAAAGAAAAACTAAGACCATCTCTGACATAAGGATAGATACATATTTATTAATGGACTAGAATTGAAAGTCTAGAAGTAAACCACTACATTGATGGCCAATTAATAGTCAATATTAAGTAAATCATAACATTGCATTGATGTTCAATTGATCTTTGTACAGGTTACCCAAAAAATTCAATAGGAAAAGAATAGTATTTTCAATCAATGATGCTTGCACACCTGCATAGTCTCATGCAAAATAATAAATTTGGATCCCTTCCTCACAGACTACACAAAAATCAACTCAGAATAGTACAGAGCTATAAGAGCTAAAATTTATAAATAGTTAGAGGAAAATACAGAATCATCATGACCATGGATTATAAGACTTAGAAATCTTAAAAATGACACCAAAAGCACAAGTAACAAAAAAAAATGGAAATAAATAAACCTCATCAAAGTTTTTAAAAAATTAAATCTTTTTTGGTTTAATTTTGGTTTCATCCAGAAAATAAAATGATAATCTATAGAAGGGAGATAATATTTGAAAATCATGTAACTAAGCCCTGGCCAGATAGCTCAGTTGATTAGAGACTCTCCTGACAAGGTTGTGGGTTCGATCTCTGCCCAGGACATGTATAAAATATAGCCAATAAATGCACAAATACATAGAACAACAAATTGATCTCTCTCAAAATTAATCAATAAAAATTACATATATAATAAGGGACTTGTATCTTGAATACATAACTTTTAACTAATAATAAAATAAAACATAACCCATTTAGAAAGTGGGCAAAAAATCTGATTAGAAATGTCTCCAGAATAGATATATAGTAATTAACAAACTAATGAAAAAAATACCGAATATTATTAGTATTTAGGAAAAGGCAAATCACAGAAAGACACCACTTCCTATCTGCTACTATCATTTTGCAAACTGGCCTCCATATAGGAAACTCAAGGTCAAACCAAAGAAAGAGTCAGACCACTCCAGATTAGTAGGTGGCATGTTTCATAAGCAAGGGAACTTACTTATGAGGTTTGTCTTGGGTGCCCCCACCTACTCACTAGAATCATAAAGGTTTATATACAGGCCTTAACTGGGTTCAGTCTTGTACATCGTCCAGATGGTCTCAACAACACATTACTTTCTCAAGGCTTGGTCTTTGACAATGAGTAGTGTGGGAATGATGGGCAGATATGGCACATTGAAGGACAAAGGTGTGGGTGAGGTGTCTGATTGCCCTCAGCTCTAGGTTAACCTCTCATGGACATGACATGTTGGACCTCCTCCAACAACTGCATTGGCTATAATCAACTGGACAAGTAATAACAAGTATTGGTGAGGACGTGAAAAAATGGAAACCTCATACATTGCTGATCACCATGTAAAATGGGGCAGCTCCTTTGGAGAAGTGTAGCTGTTCATCAAAACACTAAATACAGAGTCAGAACCAGCAATTTCACTTCTGGGTACATACTCAAGAGTAACAAAAATGTGTGTCCACACAAAAACTGTACACGAATTTTCATATGAGCATTATTCATAGTAGCCAAAAGATGGAAAAATCCTAAAATGCCCAGTGATTTATAGAGAATAGGTAAGATGTGGCATAGCTATACCATGAGATATTATTCAGCAATTAAAGAAATGAAGTACCACAACATAAGCATTGAAAACATTATGCTAAACGAAAGAAGCTACTCAGAAAACACCTGCATATTATATGATTCCGTATATAAAATGTCCAGAATAGTAAGTTGTCACCAGGGCTGAAGAGAAGGAAGAGAATGGTGAATAATTGCTAATATTTATAGGAATAAAAATGTTCTATAATTGATTGTGGTGATGGCAGCACACCATTACAGAATATACTACAAACATTAAATTGTACACTTAAAATGCATGAATTCTTTGGAAAGTGAATTACATCTCAATAAGAATGTCGTGGACACACACAATGAAAGAGAGAGCAAGAGTAAAATGTAGCTTCCAAACTTGATTAACTAGAAGTTTCTTAATTGGGAATAAAATTTTCACAGGTTGGAACCTTTTTTTAGGCATAAGTTACTCATTTTCTTACCATCTAGCACAGAAAAACCCGTGGAAAGAAAAAGGATACAATAAAAATAACAGGATCAGGAGGCTTGGTCTGTGGCCATGTTGAGCTATCGAACTCCACTTTGGCAAGTTACTTAATATCTCTGGGCTTTGATTGTCTCACCTGAAACAAAGGGTGTTGGGAACACAACACCTCTGAAGTTCCATCCCACAATTCTATGCGTTTTCCATTGGATAACTGGATATTCACTTTCATTACCAGAATACTACCTTTCTGTTAAGTATGTCACCTAGACTTTTCCCCATTTAATATCAAACTAACTATCTAAAGCCTTTTCCCCAAACTGATATAGATGTGATCTTGCTTCTAAATCAGGACAAATATTGACCTGTTATTTGAATGTCCATTGTGGTTACTTGCTACCTGACAATATCTTGGAATAGAAAGTCTAGTTAGAAGAAAAATGCTAAAGAGACGAATAGTACAAAGGGCTTCATTTTATAGCCACAGAGGTGTAAATTTAGGTTTAGTTATGTTGTTAAGAAATCAATCCCAATGCTCATGGCATTTGCTCAGACTGTAGAGCAGCTGATTAGCAGTTGGTCAGAAACACAGATATTTGTTATTCACACTCTTCTTGACACATAATACATTTCCAAACATAAAATAGCAACTTTCAACCATGCAGAATAAAGAGGTTTCTATGCATTGCTGAGAAATTGAATACTGTGTCAGTGGAGTAGAGAATGGACTTTAGATGGAGGATATGCTAAATTGTGTGTACTTGTCCATAATATTGAGTCTGAAGGAGGGATGGGGGCAAACTGTTTAAAGTCTTCTCACTCCGGCAAAGGTCACTGCCTCCATAAAGTGGGGGAAGATGTACTTCAAACACTTTATTACTAATAGTTGAGTCCATTATTATGTAAGTTATTGAAGCTTATGGTGGAAAGTCTGAAAATTGAATTCCTGAATTGAGTTTCACGTATAACCGCAAAAACATATACCACTTGTTCTTGCATATTGGTTTTTAAAAAGTTTTTTTAAGCAATTATGTCTATCCTTTTTACATTTTATTTCCTCTGTCAATTATTGAGTAACAGTAGCAATAGCTCCTATTTTGTTTAACACTCCTTTTACCCAGATGTAGTTTCATTGACTACATTGGTTTTACCTGCACGCATGTGTTACTTCTGAAGCACAGTTTCCTTCTGAAATGTCTGATTCGATGAACTGAAAGGGAGAGGTCAGGCTGCCATAAACCCTTAGAAAGAGAAATACTCTGAAGTTCTATAGGGGGTGACAATAAAGAAGTTCTTAATAGGAAACAAAACTTCCTTAGGGAGTACAGGGCACTTGAAGACATCATGCCTTCAGGTTTTTCTCCCTTACCTCCCACTCTGAATAATTACACATAAATAAAACCAAGTCACAATATATACTGATGGAAGGCTTGAGTGGGGGAATGTTACCAAAGGAAGCCTGCCTGTCAAGGTAAAATTAGAGGGAGTCAGAACCACACTCTTCTTTTTTTTAAAAAAAAAAAATTAATCCTCACCCAAGGATATTTTTTTCCATTGATGATTTTCAGATAGAGTGGGAGGGAGGGAATGGAAATACAAGGTAATAAAATGGAATACTACGCTGCTGTAAAAAAGAAGGAATTCTTACCACTTCCCACAGCATGGATGGAATATAATTATAGGAATCATAAGGGGTGGAAATAAGCATAGCACAGCTTCTCCATCTTGGCTCTCAGAAGGCATCCACCCTGCTGAGGCCATGATCTCGGCCTTCTGGCTTACAGAATTACAGACAAGAAGTTTATGTTGTGTAAGCCACTCAGTCTATGAAAACTAATTCAATATCTATTTTAAGTTATTCCACTAAGAAGATAATTAGTGGGAATATACATTGATATTTTACTGCCTCTTGATCTCGGAAGTACTTTGAAATCACTCCGTTACAACTGAGCTTTCAGAGATCACAAAGGATGGCTGAATTCCAAATATGAGCCATTTTGCATTCTTTTACTCTTGATTTTCCTTTGATTCTTGAAATTTTAATAAAAGCACATTCATTTTTTTACTCTATTCTTTTTTTCTCTTATTCAACAGGATGTTTTATACTCATTTTAAAAATATTATTTTAATTTTATGAATCTAACATCTTAGTGTGATGGAATGGCTCAAAATACCTCACTCTCAAATCCTACTTCAACCACTAGATATTTTAGAGTCTTTGTCTCACAGCTGCCATTATCATCACTGTCAATAAAATCACTTTATTGATCACTTATTATATGTGACACACTACAAAAGCAGCACTATTTCTGAGCCTTTTACATTCATTGTGTTACTTGGCCTCTGTAATGGTGAATTTTGTATGTCAACCTGACTTTTCTATGGGCTTTCCAGGTATTTGTCCAAGATTCTTTCGGGTGTGTCTGTGAGGGTGTCTCTGAATGAGAGTAACATTAGAATCAATAGACATAGAACAAAGAGGCTGATTTCCCCCCAGGTAAATGGAATTTCTTCTTGCCTTGAGTGGAGATATTAGTTTTTCCTTCTTTCAGATTTAAACTGAAACACTGTCTCCTCTTGGGTCTTAAGCCTGTTGGCTTTTGAAACTTCTGCTCTCCAGGTTCTCAGGCCTTTGTACTCAGTATATATATATTGAGAGAGGAAGAGAGAGAGAGAGAGAGAGAGAGAGAGAGAGAGAGAGAGAGAGAGAGAGAGAGAGAGAGGAGTGGAGAGAGAGAGAGAGAGAGAGAGAGAATGAGGAATGAGAGAGAGAACCCTTAGTAATACAACCTCATGACACTATGGGATACATACTATTCTATTTTCATTCTATAGATGAAAGAAGTAAATAAAGTGGTCTAGTACATGTCTAAGGATGACTGTTAGGAGAAGGCTGAACCAAGATTCAGATCCAGGTCTGTCAGACACTATATCTTAACCCTTATATAAGTCTTTTTTTTTTCCTTTACCTGAGCATACCTAAGACATGATTGCTATTTCTGTTATGGTTTTCCCAGTTCATTCCTCAGAAAGAACTTGATCTCCCTTATCTCTCTAACACTAATGCAGCTTCCAAATATATATTCATGTGTCTCCCTTCATTCATAGTCCAGCTGCTACATGTCCAGGTGCCAATTGAGTCTCTAAACACATCATGGCTGCAAGAAGCAGGCAAACTGGATTGCATGGCTTATTCCTTTTTATCCTTCCACTGTGGTTTATCAGTTGTACTGAGAAGCTCATTGTTTAATTATTACACAGCTCAGAAGTTCTAAGGGGACCCCCACTGCCTTACCAGAGCTGTGGCAAGACAGATATTCTGATTTGCCTCCACTCTGATGGCTCAGGGCCCTTGCTGCACCAGCGGTTAAGTATTGTTGGTATCACTAGAGTGCATCAACATCCATCTTGGGGAGCTTTCTCAATCTAAACTTACTCTCCAACTGAAAGTCTCATGTAGTAATTGGGCATCTGTGTTCTGAGAATGATGCCATGATAAATTGTTTTTATTTCGATTTACTGATAGAGGAAATCGATTTTAAGCTATGTTGTTGTCATCTTAGTTCTGATATGCTTTTTCCAATATTTTAACCCACTGTTTTGCTACAGTCAGACAAGCCTTCACTCCAGGCTCAGAGCACGCTCTTGGATTTTCACTCTCTATACAAATCCACATGCCAAACATGAGACTGGAGGGTCCTCCAAATATTTATTTTTTTATCAAAATTCAATCCATTCTCAGTGTCCAGTTTAAAGCCTATGTCCTCAATGAATCTCTCCAGTGGTCGGCAAACTGCGGCTCGCAAGCCACATGTGGCTCTTTGGCCCCTTGAGTGTGGCTCTTCCTAAGCCTTAGGGGTACCGTAATTAAGTTAATAACAATGTACCTACCTATATAGTTCAAGTTTAAAAAATTTGGCTCTCAAAAGAAATTTCAATCGTTGTACTGTTGATATTTGGCTCTGTTAACTAATGAATTTGCTGACCATTGCTAGACCATTGGCACTGAATGCCATCCCTTCCACTCTAATTGTTTCACTTCTCACAGGTTAGTCTGGATGTGCTGTAGAATAGAATGTAATAGGAGGTGTCGCAGTTAAAAGGTAAGTGCTGCCTAGCAAAGGATTCAAGTTTGCTGAGAACAAACAACACGCACACCAGGCTCAGATGGTCTCGCATTACTTTCAGCAGAGGCGAGCGCACAGATTCAGCCCCTGGCAGTGTGGTGGGCCCCACCGCTGACCGCACCTCTCACTTCCTGCTGCTGTGGAAGCATGGGGACCGCTCCCTATGTGGCCTGAGACACAGTGAGCTGGGGACAGGCTTGAGGACCATTGTTGCACGGGCTTAAGCAGAACAGAGGAGTCCACATGAATCCAGAACAGAAAAAGATATACACTAAAGAGGCAAAAAGCCCAGCCTGGACTGTGAGGGCTCTTTATCTCTTAGTCAGGAACTGTGTCAGGCTCAAGTCCATTCATGCGCACCTGAGATTGGCTTCCCCAACAGTAATAGTACATATTGCCCTTCTAGTGTGAGCTAGACATGTGTGGACTCCATTGTTTTGGAGCTATTATTTATGCACATATGCCTTTTCTCCTCATACTGTACTCTACCTGGGTAACATAACATGACATGTATATGAAATTATTCAACACACATTAACCAATAAAATTGCTGAGGAGAATTGTCCAAGTTAAGAAGGTTGTTACAGACTGTATACATGTTATAAGGACTCAAAATATGATGGAGAAGATCCTTTACATTTGTACCAGTTGGAGCAACTTGAGTAGTTTCACAAACCTCAGCAGTCTTTTTCCCACATGCATTTCCCATGCCTCCCCTTCTGATAATTGCAGAAGTTCTAGAATTTTTCTGCCGAAACTACAGAATTTTTTTCCCAATTAAAAAATAATGACACCAAGTGGCCTTTGCAATTGAATGATATACTTAACAAAAATCATACAGATCCCTAATCTATTGCCTTCGTGCATCTTGTATTTTTTTTTTAATGAGAAACATCTCATGAAGTAATTTGATAATTTATGACTGGGTGAAAATATTTAATGTCACTTTATGCTAGATTTTTTTATGCCAAGTTGAGATTTCAAAGCTAATGACAGACTTTAATTAGGACAATTTAGGGTTTGCATAGTTTAAATTAAAAGGAGGAAGGAGAAATTCAATAGCTAAATTATTTTTGCTATGTTGGATAGAAAATATTTCTCTAAAATCATTTTCTAATGCAGACAGTTATATCAGCAGCCTTTATAAAACCTTTAAAGATTATTTTCTCATAACCTGGTTTCCTAGTTACAAATCACTATTATCAATGGTTTTAAAGGAGTTTCAGCCTAGAGATTTGGCAGTTCCATGCTAAGGAACCCTTTGCTCTTTGACTCTCAGCCCTCCAGGGGTTAAGGCAGCATTTACCTGGTCTGACTCATTTCAACTCATGCCTCTTCTGAATCTTGTTTGCCAAGCCCAAACTGTGCCAAACATCAGTGAGTTTGGGTCAAAGCATAAGCTGTGTCCCTCTGCATACTGAAATCACCTACCTTCCCATTATCATATAATTATATTACAATAATTAGGGTTCACCATACAAATCCCAGTTTGAGGGTCTAATGACCAGGATTTAAAATTATAAGATAATTATACCCAGCACCCCTCTGAAAACTCCCATTGAGAAAAACAGCAACTGAGAATTGTTTCCCCATTTTATTTATTCAAAAGAACCATTTAATAGAACACCATGTAGCTATGTACCATTGCTAAAGCTAGTAGTTGACTATATATATTTAACCTTGGCTTTTAAAAGTTATTTAGGAAAGAAGTTTCATGAGAATAGCTTTTTAATTTCTTGGTGATGGCCAACTGTGACAGAAAATGCTATATTTTTTTTTCTTAATTTCTTCCACCTTAGCTGCCCTGCAGAGCCCTAGCATACCTAGTTATAATTTATTGCTAGAGTGTGGGGTATTCTTTCCTCCAAGTTAATGTTAGGGTTGTTGAAGGAGGAACTCACAAGGCCAAAAGTAGTAAGGGATTATAAAGTTTTAGGTCCTTGGACTCCCAAAATGGCACCAGCAGCCAGGGACCAGGGAGTTAGAGGTTTTAAAGAACTTTAGACAGGCTTTTTTGGCAGGGAATCCTCTGGGTATGTCCGGATCCTGGGCAAGACCAGAAGGGAAAGAAAATGATCTTAGCAAACAGAATGTGGTCTAAGTGAAAGGTTATAGCAGTTGTGAAGTGGTCTAAAGGTCCTTTTCCCAGGGGAGGGGTATTGATTCAATTACTTGATAATGGTCCTACCTATTTTTAAAAAGTGCCATATACATTTTCAAGCATTTCTGGAAACCAAACATACTTAGAAATGATCAGCGTCTTGCTCAATTTCCCTTTATTTACCTGTCATCCATACCCAATAAGTTTGTTATAAAAAAAAAAGAACAAAACACATTTGTTTCAAGAGTAGACACATTCATTAGTTTTCCAAAGACTGTATCCAAATTTGTTATGCCAGCAATTGGTGAGAGGAGTCCCCATTCATAAGTAAGAATAGGATATTTCAGAGCTCAGCTTCATAAACTGCTTTCTCCTATTGTATAAATATACTGTTACCAAATGCAAGGATATTCTCTGGCAAGGCTGTGTACAAAATAGCTTGCAACATTTAGTAATGAGAACAGTACAAACACACACATTCATTTACCATAGTCATCAGTTTAGAGAGTTTGAAATGTTTAGAAGGTATGGCTTTTTAAATAAGCTTGTATCTATAGTTATATCGTATCATTTCTTAAAAACAATGTCTACTTAAAAACATTAAAAATTAAAAGGAACTCATTTCACATTAAATAATGGAAAACTTGGGCATAATATAACTGCTATGGGAAAGTTTACTTTTCAACAGGGTCTGCTGCAAACTTTTTCATTAAGAAGTAGTTTACTGACTTCCAGTCATATATCCTAAGAAATCAGAAACACCAATCAGTAAGAATATGTGCTCCTATGTTTATAGTGGCACAATTTACAATAGCTAAGATTTGAAAACAGCCCAAGTGATCATCAAAAGATGAGTGGATAAAAAAGCTGTAGTACATTTACCCAATGGAGTACTACTCAGCTATAAAAAGAAAGAACTCTTACCATTTGCAACAGCTTGGATGAACCTGGAGAGTATTATGCTAATCAAAATAAGACAATCACAGAAAGATAAATATCACATGATCACACTCATATGTGGAATATAATGAACAAAATAGATCCAGAGACATAGAAGCATCAAACAGGCTGTCAAACCTCAGAGGGAAGTCGCGGGGGCAGGGGGTGGTGGGGCTGCTCAACCAATGAATTCATATGCATATTTACATAACCCATGGACACAAACAGTAGGATGGTGAAGGGGTCTGGGGTAGGGGGTGGGAGCGGGGTGCGAGAGGTCAATGGGGGAAAAAGGAGACATATGTAATACTTTCAGTAATAAAGATTTATAAACAACAACAGCAAAAAAGAGTTACCTAGACCTGCCATTGACATTGTATAAGCAGAAAATACATGTATGTTGTGCTAAGGCAAAAAAAAAAGTAGCTTAAACTATGTAAATTAAACTATTTCATTAAAAATACCTATGAGTTCTATCTCTAGAATTAGAGAACCTAATTTATAGATTAAATGATTTATACATTATAATACTCTAGAATTTAGAGTTTATAGGTTACATATGGCTTCCTGTTTTTAAAAATACGTACATAAGACTTTAAAGCACTTTGATAAGTAGGCTTTTGCTGCCCTATCTTTAAATGGCCATGAAAAAGAGAAGGTTACTGCTCTTCAGCCAGGTCCAGCTGGGCATAGTGTGAAAGGCAATGACCAATTGGTAATTATCCTGTGGACTTAAGCTGCTGAACGGGGGAGTCAAGGTAATTCAAACCTTAGTCACCTGCTTTTTCCTCAACCAACTGGCTAATTGAAAAAAGATTTAAAATGAGCAAAAGGAGATAAAACAGTGGCTCTCAATTTCATGAAGGGTGGGGGTAAACCAGAAAGCATAAACATGGCATTTCTTCTCCTGGGTGTGTAAACACAGCCTGTAGCTGTGAGCAACATTCTGCCTCCAGGAGAAACAAAAGTAAATACGTAGAATATGTAGAAATGGGTGTGGATAACAAGATATTTCAGGAAAACCTTGTTCAAACCCATCTGCTCACTAGGTGATAGAAGTTGCTGATTATCTTCTGGATGTGCTTGATAACTCTTAGGTCAATAATGCTTTGACATACTGAGGGTGGGGGGGGAATTACTGCTTGGGAACTGC
>NW_006287546.1:1090260-1090616 GCF_000327345.1 Myotis davidii | reverse complement strand
AGCTTTTATTTTTTAAAATTTCTATTGTTCAGATTATTACAGATGTCCCTCTGTTTTTTCCCCCATAGCTGCCCTCCCCCCGGTTCCCACCCCACCCCAGGCCCTCTCCACCCCTCTGTTGGTGTCCATAGGTACTGCATACATCCATATAAGATTTTTATTCCATCTCTTCCTGCAGCCCCCCACCACATCCCCTTCCCCCCAAGAATTGTCAGTCTACTCCATTCCTATGCCGCTGGTTCTATTACATTCACTAGTTTATTCTGTTCATCAGATTTTTTATTCATTTGATTTTTAGATTCACTTGTTGATAGACATGTACTTGTTGTCACTTTGCTGTTCATTTTTTATCTTTA
>NW_006287546.1:1088014-1090067 GCF_000327345.1 Myotis davidii | reverse complement strand
ATTTCTTGCCACTCCCTTCTGGCCTGCATAGTTTCTGTTGAGAAATCAGCTGACAGTCATATGGGTACTCCCTTGTAGGTAACACACTGTATTTCTCTTGTTGCTTTTACAATTCTCTCTTTGTCTATTGCCCCTGGCATTTTATTATGATGTGTCTTGGTGTGCTCCTCTTTGGATTCCTCTTGTCTGGGGTTCTCTGTGCTTCCTGGGCTTGTAAGTCTTTTTCTTTCACCAGGTAGGGGAAGTTTTCTGTCATTATTTCTTCAAATAGGTTTTCAATATCTTGTTCTCTCTCTTCTTCTGGCACCCTCATAATTCAGATGTTGGTATGCTTGAAGTTGTCCCAGAGGCTCCTTACACTATCTTTATTTTTTTTTTCTCTTCCAATTGGGTGTTTTCTGCTTCCTTTTATTTCAAATCTTTGACTTGATTCTTGGGATCCTCTACTCTATTGTTGAATCTCTGTGTATTATTCTTTATTTCAGTCAGTGTATGCTTAATTTCTGACTGGTCCTTTTTCTTTGTCTCTTTTTTTTTCTTTTTTGGCATTCTCACTAAGATCTTTGAAGGTCTCACTAAGTTCCCCGAAGGTCTCACTAAGTTTCTTGGAGCTTTCTAGAAGATTCTTGAGTAACCTTATAACTGTGGTTTTGAACTCTATATCTAGGAGTTTGCTTTCTTCCATTTCTTTCATTTGTGACAGTTTCTTTGTCTCCGCATTTTGGCTACTTCCCTGTGTTTGTTTGCCGCCAGGCCAATCGGCTGTTAGGACCAGCTGTGTCTACAATGGAAGAGCTGCTGTGCAGGAGATGCCCTTATGGGGCAGGACTTGCTTCAGTGGGGCTTTGGTGCTCACTGAGTCTGACCAGCCTTGTGTTGGCATGGATGTGTAGGGTTATAATCTGGTATGGTCTCACACTGACCACTGGGTACACTGGCTCTAGGATCTCCAAGGAGGTGCAAGGTCAGCCACTGCCTGGGGCCACCCAGCAGGAGCTACAGAGAGATCTACATATTCCTCCTCTTTGTATGTGGTTGGGAAGTGCCCAGATAAGGCCCAGCTGTGAAGCAAGGCAAGTTGCTGCTGTGCTGGCCTGTGCCTTCTTTAGATAGCTTTGGGGCACTATAGAAGTTGCTGATTATCTTCTGGATGTGCTTGATAACTCTTAGGTCAATAATGCTTTGACATACTGAGGGTGGGGGGGGAATTACTGCTGACTTATGGGAACTGCCTTCACAACATGATTAGGCCTTCTTGGTTCCATGGGCTGATGCTCAATCTTCTAGTGCACTTAAAAAGAAAGGAAATGACAACAGGCCATGAGAGAGGGAGGTTGGAAATGAAGATATTAGGAAAGAAGGGAGATAGGTCACTAATGAAAGATGATGCAGACTTATACAAAATTTGTCAATTACCTCATTTAAGCTCTCTTTGTTTATAATGCATTTGTTGATCCATTCAATAACTATGTTTTGTGTGCCTTCTATTGCTAGGGGACAGATGTAAGTAAGATACAGTCTCTGCTCTCACAGTTCCAGAATATAGACTCAGGATTAGGAGTTAATTAACATTCTTGCCCAATTATCCACCTAAGAGGGCATGAATCTCTTCTATAAAATATCTGCCAAAGCTTTACCCTATCACCCTAGGGTTAGCATTAATAGCTAAGATGTATTTGTTGTTGACAAATACTGCTGTGAAACAACATTTCTTCCTTGTCATTTTTATGCAGTAGATTTTACTTGCTTTTTTAAACATAAGTGTGCTATTTTACATCTATGCCTATAATGTACCAATATTTAAAAAAGTTAGCCTGCTGTTCTAGTCTATTAAAATTTTTTAGAGCCAGAGTATTCATTAACCCTCCCAACACTGGGTTACTGTATAATGAGCAGGTCCACCATAACTTCATCTAACTCTTCATAAACATGTTGACTAAGGCAGAGTCATATTCTTTTAGTTTTTTAGCTTTTATTTTTTAAAATTTCTATTGTTCAGATTATTACAGATGTCCCTCTGTTTTTTCCCCCATAGCTGCCCTCCCCCCGGTTC
>NW_006287546.1:1082838-1086758 GCF_000327345.1 Myotis davidii | reverse complement strand
CTAATGGATGTGCAGAGCTGTAATCTGGTATGTTCTCACACTGACCACTGGGTACACTGGCTCTTGGATCTCCAAGGAGGTGCAAAGTCAGCCACTGCCTGTGGCCACCCAGCAGGAACTATAGAGAGATCTGCAGATTCCTCCTCTTTGTTTGGGGTTGGGAAGTGCCCAGATAAGGCCCAGCTGTGAAGCAAGGCAAGTTGCTGCTGTGCTGGCCTGTGCCTTCTTTAGATAGCTTTGGGCACTCTCACCCAGCTGCAGTTTGACAGGTTTTAGGCTGAGAAAGGACAGGCCATTCATATGCAAAAGCAGCTGTGCACAGCTTGGGTGGGGTTGTAAATTGCGTAGTGCGGGATCTCAGGGAGTCTCCCGGGTGGAGCAAACATCAATGGCTGCCAGTCAGTCCTGCACTGGAGAGGTCCGACCACTGCTGTGTTCACCTCCATCTGGAAGAACTGCTGACCTGAGTTCCTGCTTGGCCTTCCAATAAGTTCCTGTCTGTTCCTGCCAGACAGTCCAGTTTCTCCCCATATGTGTCTGTGTCCCACAAAGTCTCGCCTAGCACTGGAGCTCAGAGCACATGAGAGCTTGTATCTCCCTCCCAATTAAAAAGCGGCATACCCAGCTGCCAGCCCCTTCCACACCTCCGCACCTCCAAACCTCCAGCCTCAATGCTCTTTCTTCTTTATTCTTCTAGTTGTAGTTCTTCCACTCAGCCAGGTTTCCCGCAGTTCTGGATGATAGTTGTCATGTATTTTAGTTGTAATTTTGATATGGTTGTGGGAGGCAGCAAGTACAGGTGTTTACCTATGCCAGTATCTTGGTTCTCTTCAATCAGAGTCACATTCTTGAAACACAAGCTTGTCTCCCAGGCTGAATTCTGCTATCAAAGTCAGAAATTGGGTCAGCAAATGTCATCACCAGGCTCTTGCTGCCTACTTATTTTAGTAACTTATTCATCATCAATCAAATTGTAAAATAAAGGCCCTTAAGAATCCTTACCAATTAAATCATCTTAATTTATACCAAAAAAAAAACCCACCCCAAAATTATTTAGTGAATTCCCAAAACATATATCAGGCATATAGGGATATTATGTGTGACTCCTACCAAGGATTCCAGGTTCACACCTGTAATCCTGATTCACTCTCAAAACCTCCTGGTATAAACAATAAATTATATATTTATGGCCCCCTGAGTTATGGGCAATGGATGAGCCAAATTTCTATTACCATCTCTCCCTGTAAATTCCTCAGTCACCTCTCAAACAGGTTTAGGGAAGTGATTTTTCTCTCCTTCTTATAATGATATATATGAAGTTCTTGGGCACCTTCACCTGAACAATAAATACTTGAGGCTAGGATCAATCATTGCTTTATTTCTAGCAGCTAACATGGTTCCTGGAACATACAGGCACTTAATACCTATATTTTTAGTGACAACTAAGTAAATGAATATTTCTGCTACTGAATGGCCTCATCTGTATAGTGTGATTCTGTGACTTTAGACATATGTTCCTGGGCCAGTGAGGACAGGTGAGTGTAATGTGAATCTTGTCTGGACTTTATTGGCCTCTCAGAGCATTCCATTTTGAGGATTTTATTTGCTCTGCTCTTCACACTTTCAGTGCCTTCAGCTTGGCCTTCCAATAAAAAAAAAATAGCATTTTACTTCCTGGCATGAGACCTTTTTTAACTTTAATTAAATGATAGATCCCCTTGCAAAGGCCCTGGCAACTGCAACTGACTTAGCAGATCATGTCTTCTCCCCTCCCCTTCTCCTCTAGCCACATTAATGACTAAAGGATTTAGATTCAATGAAGGGATGAAACATGGCTCTTCTGGTCAGAAACATGTTCCTTTGTTTCTATTCAATCATATCTGTGTGATAATATTTCCATAATCTTTTTAGCGCCCTATTTTGTTTGTTTCCCATGACATAAATAAAAATAATATGTATCAAAAATGTTTAAACATGACTCATTCTGACTTTGAAGAAAAATTTTATATTTGGTCTCTTTAATTGTGATCTGTGTTAGAGGCAGTACTCAAATTAGCATGCTCTTCAAAAAACATTTTGTTTAATTTAATTAGAAATGAATTATCAAGTCCCTACTGTATGTAACACATATATGTTTCTATACCTTTGGAACAATAGGAAAAATGAAGATTCCAATGGCGTGGCATTTTTTTTTCTAAAAGGGATAGCCATATGAGATGAAATCTTTGTGCATTGGCTAACAGATGCCAGGAATATAACTTATTTTTAGAATAATTTTAGACTCACTATAGAAAACAGTTGAGTGCATTTTCATAAAGTCCTCCAGTTTCCATGGCAAATGGGGCCATTATTTCTCCTGAAATGGAAGGCTTTTACTTACACTTTCCAAATGCTTTTTATATTGTTCCAAAAACTCAAGTCAGTCCAGAAACAAGTATACTAATGGCTTATTGTTGAAAGCAGTTTTTAAGTAAAAATGTGCAGCAGGTCAAAATGACCTTCCATTCAGGCCTATGGCGAACACCCAATAATATGCGACAGTCAAATGGCATGCATGCATCTTAGATGTAGATGGCGCGGCCTATGAAAAGTTTTTATTCAAAGCTCTTCATCATGATGAGATATAAAAACAATAAGATTAGATGTTCTTATTAGAAAACTATAATGGTTGTTTTTTAAATCACAAAACATAGGCTATAAAAAAACTTATATACAAATTCATGTAATACCTAATATGCATTATGCATATTAAAACATAAAACACAAAAGCTATGTAATTTTGTAAGCTCCGCTTAATTTCATGATAAATGATGATATTTCTTCTTTAGAAGATTATGGAATTTTCAATATCGAATATTAAATGGATTTTGGAAATGCAAATAATTAGACTAATAAATATCAACATGATTTTATATTGTTTACTGGGCTTCTTGTTTTTAAAAAGATTGTATAATTGCTATGGGAAATCAGTTACAGATTAAAACCTCTATATAAAAAATGGAGTCATATCACCTTTTCTCTTCAGCATAGAGCTTATTCTATAATATCAACTTTAAAATGAATGGAGGTAAATCTGAAATTATTTTAATTCTAAAACATACTTATTCACTTAATGCCAATGTTTATTAGTCACCTTTTAAACTATATTTGTTGACTGAAGTACTTCTCTATGGGAAATATGTAACAACTAACACATGAATAATATTTGCATGCACCTAATATATAACTACTCAGGGAGGGGGCTATTATTAACATATTACATCCTTCTGCAATATGTGACTTGTATGAACTAGCTAAGTCAAGTAAGGATAGCATGATCTATGTCTGCTGACCATTAACCAACAGAACATAGACTACAATATACATCCCTAGTACTAGTTTCTTCTGCATAAACTAGTTTCTTTGAAGCCAACATGCTTCCTCCCCTTTCAGGCTCCTCTCTCTATATTAGCATAGAAACCTCTACTTTAATTCTTGCAGGATCTCAAGTCACATTTGATGATAAACTGACCCTAAGTTTGCCTCTGCCATTTACATTTTTGTATAAAGACAATCATTTTATATATATTTTAAAATGAGGGCCAATCCAATATGGAGGTGCTAGGATAGCTAGTGCTATATATCCTATGTAATAATAGACAAACATGGTAATTAACCATTCTTCCGCTACGCCTCCCATTGGCTAATCAGGGCAATATGCAAATTAACTGCCAAACCAAGATGAGGTTAACCGCCAACAAAGATGACAGTTAATTTGCATACATAGGGGCAATAATGGGAGGCCATAGGGGAAGGACGGTGATTGGAAACACAGGCGGCAGGCAAGAGCCGGGAGGCACTGCCCCGGCCCTAGATCAGAGAACTGGCTGCCTTTGCCCGCCCCCCTGCCGGTGCTGAGCAGCAGAGGGCACTTTACACAC
>NW_006287546.1:1067274-1082314 GCF_000327345.1 Myotis davidii | reverse complement strand
GCCCAGGTTCGATGCTGGTCAATGGCACATGCCTGGGTTGCGGGCTCGATTCCAGGGTGGGTCGTGCAGGAGGAAGCCGATCAATGATTCTCTCTCATCATTGATGTTTTTCTCTCTCTCTCTCCCTCTCCCTTCCTCTCTGAAATCAATAAAAAATATATTAAAAATAAATAAATAAACATAAATTATAAAAAATTGACAATTCATTTTAAAAATATGACTCACAAATATATGCTGTTTATTATAACCCAAGATGCAACAGGTCACTGCTCAATAACATAAAAGGAAATGTATTGGCAATATGTAAGATGTCAATGTTCATCGCCATAATAAAATGATTTTACTTCTCTAATAAACAGTCCCTTCTGTGCTACATGAAGCATCTCTTTGCCAGAGTAGGTATTTCCCTTAATGCCATTGGGCCAAAATATACTTTTAGACACTTTGAGTTATTCAAAGAACTTTATTTTCGTATTTAACCTATGGTCCTTTTTCTTGTGTTTGATGATGTTGTATTTGAGTGGTTAGTACAAAGTACTGTTTCTTCCATTCCCCTAAACAAGTAAGAATAAAATTTGTCAGACCTTCAGAATGGGGTGTGAGGAGTTGGGCCTTTCTCCTACCTCTGTTTTAGCTCTTCCAGCCATAGAGCAGGCAGGAGGGAGAGAGAAACAAAGTTCTCCCTCATTTCCTGAGCAAAGGTATAATCCTCTCTGTTTCTACTTCTCTAACAATCACGGTGGCCAATGATGTCTGCCTGGTATGTGTCTAAAGGCTGGTTCCTTCCTCTTGGAGCTCAGGTGTGGTTTCTGCAGTAAGTATTGTGGGGATCTGTGTAATGCACATTTTTTTAAAGTAAGAGATCAGTCCCTGGTTATCTCTTTCACATCTACCTTAGTTCCCATCAAGGAAGAGTCAATCTGCAGCCTTCACTACCTTTTGGGGGAGTATCTACAATATGGACCAAGTGTAGCCCTCCAAGCAGTGCCCACTGACAATGAGAAATGCATGTATCGTCAGGATGCTGCCTTCTCCACTGACACCACTCTCCTGGCAAATTCAGAGTAAGATGTGTGGGACTAATAACATGTTAACTACTTACTGTTCTTTACCCTCATGAGACAATGTAGGCTAAAGAAAGGCATGTTTTAAAATGGCATCAGCTAGTTGGTTTGAAGAGCTGTATAAGGCAGGGAACAGGATTCCTGGTTTGAAATAATAGCACCAATTTCAGCCTACCTTCTCCTTCACACTATACATCCATGTTTCTATGAAACTTCATCAAAACCTTTCCAGAGAACAAAACCAAAAAATATAGTACATTCCAAAGTATTCCATAATTTTCCTCCAGATAAAGATGAATCAGATACATTGTCATCAAAGAGATTTGTAAATGATGTCTGTGAACCATACAGATGGTTAACTGGTGGAGGAAGAAGCAGTTGATTGAGGATTGCTTGGAATTCTGACACTAGAAAGAAAGAAAAAGTATTGGATCATATATTTCAATTCCTTTTGATTTAGTAATATCCTCTATAATGGTTGTTTTCTCTATTTGAGAAACAAGACTGATTTTTAAAACCATGATGGTTTAACAAGTAGAATATATAGATTTGGAAAGATGATAGAAGATGTACTGTCATTCATCTTGCAGCAGAAATATTGGGTGTATAGAATATATCTTGAGTTAAGAATTAAATGGGGACATTCAATTTTTCTAAGTGATAATTCTATTACTTAGCTAAAAGAAAGTTTGCAGCACTTGTTTCAAAGCCAACTTTTAATGAATCCTTGTTAATGTTTATTGTTTCATTTTGTCTTTGTCTTCATTCACTGCTTGCAGTACATCTACTTGAAATAGCTCATTAACTTTGCCCAGTTCTCTGCATTGAGATACAGGGAGAGTCTGGCAGACAACACAGGTGCTTTCAACACTTCAAAGAGAAGGTATCATTATATACACACATTTTAGCAAAAGTGATTGGCAATTTCATACTACACAGCCCAAGTACTACCAAATCAATCAGATAAGGGAAAATGTAAAAATAAAAGCCCAAAGTCTTTAATCATTCTACTTCAATTGAAGAGAGGCATTAAAATCAACTGGGCAATTTGCAGTAGTTTCAAGATACCATTGAAAGAGATGACAAACAAATTACAAATGAACTTGGGACTGCTTGCTAATTTGGTCACATAGAGAATATTTATTCATAATCAAAGAAGGCAATTAATAGAGCTGCCATAAAAATATTATTATGTTCATATCTCATGTGATAATAACTTGCCAATAGATGGTAACAAGTCAATATTTGCCTACAAAAATTTTAAGAAAAGCTTTACCTTAAGATCTTTTGGGTTAGCGGAAAGTAAACAGAGAAGTCTTCGCCTAGGTTTCCACTCCCCAGTTTTCCTGACAGTGGGAGGGAATTTCCTCTAAATGTCTTACCTGTTTTAACAACCTTTATATAGATATCTGATTCACTAAAAAATTTACACTCCTTTATTTCCTATGCAGAGAAGATATAATAAGCACATTTCTTTTTCATTTCACTCAAGACTTTAAAATCTGATACTGTAAATGATTTTACATGTTCAAAATATAGGGAGCTTTTTATTTAATTAGATAGAAAATTTGACTAATTCTCAAGGGCCATTTTAATCCATATACCCCAAGCAACATGACAGGCATCTTAACCAGGCTATCACATTATATTTCACTCTTTCAAAAATAAAAATTAAAAAAAAAGAGTCTCAACTCTTAAAAGTGTTGAAATCACATTAAACAGGGTGCATAGTGACTTTTATTTATTTATTTATTTATTTTTAAATATATTTTTATTATTAATACTATTACAGATATCTCTCATTCCTCCTTTACCCCACTCTTGCCAGTCCTTCCCCATCCCACATCTTCACAACCTCTTGCCTGTGCCCATGGGCTATGCATATAAGTATATAAGTTCTTTGGTTTATCTCTTCTTATCTGCCCAACCCCACATCGAGATATGTCAGTCTGTTCCATGCCCTCCTGCTTCAGGTCTTATTTTGTTGGTCAATTCCTTTTAAACTAAGAAGAGAAATCTTACAAAATAAAAAGAAGCAATTTACAAATAGATCCTGTGGTATGTTACAATATAAGCTTATTAGCAATTGCATATTGAAGGAAATCCACATGAAAGGGACATGCATATTTTTGTTAATGTTCCTTATATTTATATTATGCTACTCTTAAATGAAAATAATTTAAATAAATAAAAGAATTCATATTGCCCAAAGAGAAAATGTAAGGTAATTTTATTCAGAATTTTTGTTCTGTAACTTAGTAGTTCTCCTCTTTCCTGCAAATTATTTAACAAACTTCCTATGCCCAGTTGATTATCAATAAAAATAAAAATAACTATTATAAAATCATTTTCTGAAGATTTAGTATAAAGATGTTTGAAAAGGCTTAACAGAGTTCCTGGTGCCTGATAAATGATGGCTAATTATTATTTTAAGTAAAATAAAAAGTGGATTTTTAAATGTATATATACATAGTGCTAGCTGATTCAGCTTTGTTCCAAGTTCCCTGTAGAGCTCAAGTGATAAAATTCTATTTGGAATGCTCTAGAACAGTGGTTCTCAACCTTCTGGCCCTTTAAATACAGTTCCTCATGTTGTGACCCCAACCATAAAATTATTTTCATTGCTACTTCATAACTGTAATGTTGCTACTGTTATGAATTGTAATGTAAATATCTGATATGTAGGATGGTCTTAGGCGACCCCTGTGAAAGGGTCGTTTGATCGCTGAAGGGGTCGCGACCCACAGGTTGAGAACCGCTGCTGTAGAAGAAAGAATACTTTAGATGTTCATTGAGAGCAAAACAAATAAAAATTTAGTGAAAGCCCTGAAAGAAAAAAATTGCAAATAATAAAAAGCGCCAGGGCTATTATTTAGTGCCTCCAATAAATGATACACATAACCTAGGATTGTTAACTATAAGTTTTTAAAAAATTGAAGACAATATTTTAGAAAGTATTGAAGAACAATGATTAAAGGTATAGGTTCTTACTATGATTTAAATATCTATGGGGTTGAAATACATTTTGAAAGCAATTCTATTTAATATTTCCTTTTGTAGTTTCATAACTGAAAGAAACATTCTCTTACCTCATTCTTCTCACTATGGGTTAATTTCATTTCTATGCTGCTAGACACAAGACTTCTTACTGCTTTTGAAAATTATCAAGGGTCTGAAAACTGGATTGTTTCACTATAATTCCAAGTTATATGAAATTTTCAGGAGAAACATTTTCTGCCATTTTCCCATTATTTTATGAATGCATTACAATTTGTTAAATATTTATTCTAAGTGGCATTGCCTTTCCTAGAGAAAAAAAATATTTCCACGTTAACACACAATTATTTTATTATGAATACTTATTTTAACTTCTTGCTTAAAATTTTACTGTTAATTTTATTTAAAAAAACACACATTGAAATTATTAGAGCTTCTATAAGCAACCAAACCAGCAGATAATGACCTCATTGCTTTCCCCATGTTCCTTTTTTCCCTCATTCTCTTTTTCTTTGGCTTACACACGCACCCATACACACACACACACACACACACACACACACACACACACACACTTAGATGCATAAACACATACACACAGCTGTGTGACACTCACTGGCCAAAAAAATGAAAGAATGTTGTAACCCATTACAAATCCCTTCCTGGGGCTCTTTAATGCATCTAAAATTAGAGAAATCCAAACTAAATTCAGAGCAGCCTCTTCACAACTGCAGTCAATGATTACAGCTGGCGATTAAAGAGAGGGAAACAAATCCTGAGACATCACTGGGATCCACCATAGAAGCCAGTCTGAATAGAGGCAGTCAGTGGCCGCCCAGCGTGAGCTGGAGAGGGTCATCTGTATGCCAGTCGGCTCCAGTAACTGATACTGGTCAATTTCCAAGTCACAGAAAATACCTGGTTATACCCTCCTATCTTTATTTTAAATTTTTTTAAAAATTATTTATTATTATTATTTAGCTCTGCGTAGTCAAAAGATCACAAATTCATTCTACACGGGGTAATTTCATCATTATTTTGTAGGGGGGTATTTTTTTATGGGCTAGTATTATTTAATTCACTTGCCTCCTGGGATTCTGGTCTCCAAATTTGTCTCCTGTGTGAATCAATCCCTCCACAGGGTTATATAAAGTGAACTTGGCTCCGAGAACAGCGTCTATTGTCCAAAATATCTAAGCAGTGAGGATTCTGGAAAGCTTATATATGGCTGGCGCCCGTTCAGCAATATTGTTCTGAGTCTCGGGTTTCTGTAGAACTTTCCAAATATCAAGTTGAAAAAAGTGACACTATGTTTTCAAATCCCTTGCGGTTGATAAAACTATTTTTTAAAGTTCTACAGATGCAGAGGCCACTCTTTTTGAGAGATAAACTTTACTGTTGCATATGTTCCCGGAAATTTTTATAGACCAGTGATAAGAGATAAAATAAGGTCGATATGTTTTTAAATTAGTCAAATAAACATGTAATCCAAGGAGCAGATTATTTCTTCTTTACCTGAGTCTCATAACTGTGCTAAACTTACACAGCCAATTATTCATGGTTTACATACCAGAAGTCATGAGATCCTACTAGTCCAGTTGAGGATGATGCAGTTCTGGCTACATGGCTGAGCGTATACCAGGAAAGAGTAGGAGGACTCAGGATCCAAACAACACTGGGAAAGTCTGGGTTCTAGCATGTGTTCCTTCTGGGAATTGCTGTGTGTAAGTTTACATAGGGTACATCTTAGGACTTCAGCAATCTCTGTCAGATAGGCATAGTAAATCCTATTCTACCTACCTCACAGCATTATTGTGAAAACTAAAGGAGACATTTGATGTGAAACCACCCTGAAAATTACAAATAGCTGTAGAAACAGCTATTTAGGATAATTTCCGCATGCTTGCAGAGTTAAGGCATTTATTAATTCAGTCAACTTTCATAGAGAGCCTGTCATGTGCTAGGCTGCATATGTACTGTTGGATGGGTCTCTAGTTAGATAGATAATTCTGATTTCAGGACCCATCAATCTGCTCAGAGGCCATTTGTGAAGGCTGAAAATGATGCATTTTAAATATTTCCTCGGACCTGCCTCCCCATAGGTATATTTTTCATATTGTTTATGAATATACATTTTCATATTGTTTAAGAATTTTCTTTCTGCTATGGAAAAAGAAAAACATATGGGATGGATGATACTCATAAGCTTGTTGAGTAGTGAATGAATAGAATAACAGGTATTAAACAAAGAGAAAGGAGTGGGAGAATTAAGAGACACCTAATGTCCTTGAGGCACTAAATAAACAAACCACTAGAGTGCAAAGGACTCAGGACCCTGCCCAGCCAGCCTGGCTTAGTGGTTGAGCGTCAATCTGTGAACCAGGAGGTCATGGTTCAATTCTCAGTCAGGGAACATACCCGGGTTGTGGGCTGGTTCTCCAATGTGTGGCATGCAGAAGTCAGCCAATCAATGATTCTCTCTCATTATTGATGTTTCTATCTCGCTATCTCCCTTCCCCTCTAAAATCAATAAAAATATATATTAAAAATAACAACTCAGGACACTCTACATATGATTGAGACATGGCACACCAAATATACAAGGAACCTTTAATATTCTGAGTACACTAAATATACATGAGCACTTAGTATTCATGAGGTATTGGCTCAGCCACCCTTTGATGAAACCCTCTCTGTGCCAAGTCTTCTGCCCCAGAAATGCTGATAGAGCCCCTGGCTGTTCAGGAGGTTGACTGGCAATCCACAGCCACTGTCCAGGACTACGTGTCCCTGTGCATCCCCAGGAGAACCAGTGTGTGTTATTGACCTAGGGCACCTTGCTAAACCTCAATCACTCCATCTGTGGGAATGACTGAGGCGGGTGAGAGAGAAACAGGACACGGGAACAGTGCATGCCCCAGCATTCAGGAAGCATGCTTGCACTCTAGCCTAAATTTCCTCTTGCTTCTAGCTCTATGTTTTAAACTGATTGATCAACCATGGTCTAAGGGTATTTTTAGTTAGTCAATGAGCTTTTCAGTTCTGTGACTCCCTAGAATCAATTTCCTAGGCTTGTGCTTAAAGGCTACCTACCAATGCATGGAGGTCATTTCCCCCTCTTTTAAAGCAGCTGCAGAGTGTGGCTCCTCAGACTAATCCTAATGACCCACATATGGTCCCACATACCCACTGCCTGGCTACTGCTACAATGTCTCCTGATACTATTTCTTAGATGACACCAACTCTTAAACCGTACAAATGTCATTGCTAATTAACACTTTACATAAACTGAGCCCTGGTCTAAGCCCTTTTATATCTCTGATTGCATTTAATTCTTAAGAAAAACCTATGAAGTTGATAGTGTAATTATCCTCCTCGTTTTTTCAGATGAGGGAGCTGAGACACAAAAAGATTAAGTTGTTTGCACAAGTTGTTTGCACAAGGTCACCCAGCTAGCAGGAGGTAGGGCCGAAATCCAACCGGAACAGTGTTGCCCCAGAACTCTTGCTTAAATTATCATGTTGAAAGCTGTCTATAGCCTGTGTGCATGGCCTTAGGATTTCACAGTCTTTTAATGCACATTGCCCTCTTGAACCTGTCAACAAAGCTAACATTTTCAGATTCCCCACTCAGCATACATTAGCTGACAGCGTGAAAAACGTGGATGTTATTTCAGAAGAGAGAACTGAGGGAAATGAGAATCTAGCATCTAGGATGGAGTGTGGCTTTATATGAAGAATACATGCACCACTCTGGATGATTTTGGAGCAGCTGAGCCTGGAGGAAGGTAAGGGTGGGTGTGGCATTCCCTTGGTAGGTCTCTCTTTTCTCTGCATCTCTTCCCCCGGGGAAGCCTAAGGGTGGTTCAGATGGAAAGAAACTACACTGTAACAGGCAAATTGCTCAGGAAGCTTCAGAAGGAATTGCTAATCCTCCTTTTGCTCTTTCTTATCCAGCTTCACAAAGCTCTTCCTCACACTTGGTACATGTGTGTTCATGTCTAACCTACAATGGGGCTATTTTAGAGATGAGGAAATGGAGGCTCAGAAACACGCTGTAATAGCTCCACATCACAAAGCTAATAAATTGCAAATGTAGATTATGAAGTCTGGCCCGATGACAGCAGCACACATGTTCTTTCCATTATGTTTCATCACTGGTGAGCCTACACCGATAAGAGACCCTAAAGAGCCGCATTGTCACTCTGCCCTTTCGCCCTATTCCTTAGACACTCCCTGACAATGATTCATTTCTGCTTCTGGAAAGCTGGGCTTGGTCAGACTGAGCAGCAGCTGACTTCCTGGGAGGCTCAGGAGATGCCAGAGATGAGCAGAATAAAGCATGGGAATCATGGGCCCAGGCTTGAATGTAACTTACCTCTGAGAGGGGTCCATTTCCATAAGTTGTGACATTTTTCTCTACCCCATCTCCGACCTCACCCACAGTCCTTGATTTTTTTGGCTGGATCAGCATATCTCACAGTCAGCTTTCAAAAAGATCTCATTGGCCACATGTGGCCCACATTTTCAGACATTCCGGAAATGTAGTGTTTGATTTGTACATCCCCACACCTAACAGATCACTCAGGCAGGCTGACCTGTGGCACAATTCGCCAGCGTGTCATCTACCATCTGTGCTTACCTTGTTGCAAAAGACAAGAAAATTCGGAAGATGGCAGGGGATTTGTTTCTAATTTATGAAACCATAACCATTATTGGGGACAAAGAGCACTGATATGCTCATAACACAGAAGCAAGTTATGCCTGTGTTTAATTCTAATTTGTTCTCAACTAATTGGTCATGGTTGTTTCTGCAGATTGTAAAATGAGAAAGTAAGCTGTTAAATTAGTAAACATTTCATAATACTAAAATTGTACAATTCTCGTAGCTTGTAATTTTTTTTTGTTTTGCAAATCTCTTAATGGAAACTTTCTAATTGAAATCTAAATCAATGGATCCTGGGACTTTGAAGTTATTGCAATAGGTCTAAGAATCCATACAGGTTGAAGAAAAAAATAAGCTTTGCACATATATATATATACTACTGCATATATGTTATTTCAAATTTATGCTTATCAAAATGCAAATTTTCACTGGACAAAATGCAAATCCACATATAATTGATATTGAATTCAAAGTAATTTCCTGTTCCTAACCATTTATTAAGTCGATTGATTCTAAAAGGGTACTTCCTATCACATGAGAACTTCTAGGAGGAAAAGCCTTAAAACGTGGTCCTTGCATTCTAAAAGTCTGGGAACCACTGATCTAGTCAGATTATCCTTTCCTGGTCTCCCACGCATTTGAGTTATCAACAGTGGACCTTTGACACAGTTGTCAGGATTTTTTTCATAGGCACAAGCAATCTACATATGACTCTGCCTGGGAGTTCTTTGCTTTCTCCTTTAATTTTATCAACACAAATCAGCATTGTAAATGCTTTTCCAGTAGGTTCTAATGAAGGCCCTGGGCAAAAGTCATTTCCTCTTTGGAGCCTCCCCGGCCCTGCATGCAGAGCTTTCTCTCCTCTGTCCAATGGCCTGCCTAATAATCCCTCTATTATTCCACTTAGCACAGCACTGCTAACATCCGCTTCTGTATCTCCAAAGAAGGAATGAGCTGAGACATTGTCTCTTTATGGATCCAGAGCCTCAGTGCAAATGTGTGATGGTGATTATCACATAGGTTGCCTCTACTAACAATTGAATGAGTTACAGGTGATAATAATAATTAACAAAAATGAATTTTCTTCACAGCACTTCTTCATGATGACCCCATAACATAATTTAGAGAAACAAATTAAATACATAAACCAGTAAATTGGAACAATGATAACGCTAAACAACAACAACAAAATGACTAGAAATGGGTAGGGCTGCTGCCTTAGGAGCTAAATGAAAGGAGGAGGACATATATTCTAAAAAAGGAATAATAAATGTTTTAAAAATAGACAAATAGGGTGAGAAGTCTTGAGGCAATTAAGACAGGTGGCAATAATATTAGGTAACTCATATTATTAAGTGCTTATAGTATCCCTGTACTGTTGTTAATTTCAATGCAAGTATCAACTAGTTAATGCTTTGAAATACCCAATGAGCTGTATATTATTATTATTGTCCCATATTACAGACAAGTAAGTGTAAACACAGAGATGTTAAGCAACTTGTCTCAAATACGTTCACACTTAGTGCGTAGCAGAGAGGAATTCATATCCAGGTGAGCCTGGCTTTTTAAAAAAATACATTTATTGTTGAGAACATTACAGATGTCCCTCCTTCCACTCCCTCCTTTGCTTTGTCCCCCTTCACCTGGATCTTGCCTCGCCCCAGGCATTCACTACCTGATTATCTGTTGGTGGGTAATGCATGTATGCATATAAGTTCTTTGGTTAATATCTTCCCGCCCCCACCCTGGCTTTTGAAATGTATTAATGAGCCATTTCAAGGGAGGACATGGTTTTCTTTTCTTTTTAAAAAATATATATTTTATTGATTTTTTTAGAGAGGAAGGGAGAGAGAGAGTTAGAAACATCGATGAGAGAAAAACATCGATAAGCTGCCTCCTGCACACCTCCCACTGAGAATGTGCCCGCAGCCAAGGTACATGCCCTTGACCGGAATCAAACCTGGGACCTTTCAGTCTGCAGGCCGATGCTCTATCCACTGAGCCAAACCGGTTATGGCAGGACATGGTTTTCTAATCTCCTACATTATCACCAGTTTTTGGCATATCCTCATAAGCTTGGAAATAAAGATAGATACAAAGTTGAGAGAGAGAGGGAGAGTTAGAGAGAGAGAGAAATTGTTCAGAGACATGTCATTAAGAAGTTCTACATGTGACTAATCCTTATGACACCCATGTTGGGAAGGTATTATTAATATCCCCTATTTAAAAATAAAGAAACTGAGACACAGGAATCTATTAATTGGCCCAATATCACACTGTAATAAAGTGGTGGAACCACTTCTAAGCCTGGACTACCTTATTTATTTTTATCACATAGCAGGATGCATGGCTTAAGTGTTCAATGAAGCATTTTTTTAAATTAATTAGTTAATTAATTTCAAGGCCATACATGCCCTCTAACTATAAGCAAAACAATTGGTGCTGGAGAAGAAACGAGGCAGAGATAAGGATTGATTTCTGTCTCTTTATCTACCTCCCTCCCTCTTTCTTTCTTTCCTTTTTCTTTGTCTGAAAAGTATACATTAAGCATCCACTGTCTTGCAAAAACTTTAACAGAAAGTCTACTAAAATGTGGATCCTTAAGCTCCAATAAGGTTATATAAAAATGGGGACAGAAGGCGAGCAATCAAATAATTAAAATGCAAACATGTCACAGATAGATAATAATATAGAAATTTCCATGAGTAGTGCAACATTGGATACTACTGAACAATGAGTAGAATTTAGAAGGACAAGCAAGTGGAGGAGGGAACATTGCACATTGAGAGAACAACATAAGCATGAGGGATGAGCATGTATGATACTGAAAAACAAAAGTTACTCACTATGGTGGAAGTGAATGAGGAATGTGATGGAATGGTGGAAACATTAGGCTAGGAAGGGCTAAGGGGTCAGAGCACATCTTGAGAACTATTGCAAGTCATTAATGCTTTTAACTAGAAAAGATGTAATAATGATCAGGTTTGTAAATCTCTGTAGCAAAGATATAAAGAAAATGGTGTATGCAGAGTTGAAACAGGAAGATCAGCTGGACTATCTTTCTGACAAATACTTGGTAGTCTTGAGCTGAGAGTAACAAACTCACCAGATCAAATAGAGCATCTGCACGGGGTATTCGGGTTTTCTCAGTCATGTGCAGTTTCAAACACTGTATCTAACATGACTAGAATCTATAACATAGAAAAAAATGCATAATACAAATAAATTTTTAAGATAAAATATGATCTCTTATTATAACCCATTATTTCTTTGGACTTTTTTTAATTAATGAAAGATTAGGAGAAAAAGTCTTAGAAATCTTAAGGAGGGAATATTGCAGTCATTAATGTAAGAAGTGAAGTGGACCTAGGGGAAAACATATATGAATGGAGAGGAATGGATTAAGACAAAGACAAGAGACACTAAAAGTCAGCCCTACAGGACTTGGAGAGAGTGGTTAGATTAAAGGGAAGAGTAAGAAGACAAAGTCCAGTGTGGCTAAAGTTCTACAGGAAATATGAGAGTTAGAAAAGAAGCAATGGATGTAGAAACGCGGAGGATCAGTTCAGTTTCAAACATGCCAAGCTGAAAGTGCCCATAGGACATTCAAATGAAGAGCCAGTAGAGATATAAACCAGAAAGTCACCTTCATGCAGTGAGAGTTGAAACCATGGGTGTGAATGAGATTCCCCCCAAAAAAACATGTGTAATGAGAAAAGAAAACCAAGATGTGCTCCCAGGAAACATGGATATTTAAGGTATGAGCCATGGAAAATGAGACAGCAAGTGAAATGTAGGAGATTGCAGAGAGATAAGAGCAAAATCAAGGAGAAGGGTACCATAGAATGTAAGAAAAAGATATTTCAAAAAAGGGAGATCAACCCTGTGAGATTCTGCCAAGAGGTCAAGAATGTCCTCCTGCTTTGACTCCTGGAGAGTGATGAAGACCCAATGAGCAGGCACACTCAGTGTGCACCTGCAGACATGTGAGGACTATAGAGGGTGAGGTGGACAAGGACCATTCTGGACCAAGTGGGAAAAAGTCTACCTGTGGGTCTTAATAGGAATGTATCCATTGCCAATAATGTCTTCTAAAAGACCATGTTAAAGCAGTCATGCAAAACACTCCAAGTCATGTACTGGCATTATTTTTCCAATTTATTTTATATACACTTTATTTTCTTTTAAAGCAGAGAAGGAATCCTCTCAGCATTGCCTTTTTTTAGCACTCCTCGGGGAATGCCAATTCACTCCTGTAATTTGTGTTGAGTGTTAACTAGAGAATGCATCAAATGGAAGACTTCTTGTTTAGTCTTTGCAGACACAATTTTTTTAAAAGTAGGAACCATAAATAATTCTGTCCCCATCCCTGGAATAATAAAACAGGAGAAAATTGCATTTCTAAGTTTGCCATTATCATTTAAGGCCGAATGATTTTTGTGGTCACTCTCCCTAACAATTTTCCTTTGTTGTCACTAGACCCAACACCATTTAAAAGCTGTCAGGAGCATGACCCACAATGAACTGTGGTCCTCATTTTTCACACCATAATGTCATTGAGCTCATTGGTCACTGTCAGTGTTTGGATGGAGACCATAGCTATGTCTAGAAGCCCTGTGTTTGGTCCACTAAGTTCCGTTGCCCTGAACACAGCCAGTTTAAGTTCAATAGTGGCAAAAATACCAGTCAAACCCTACCCTGTGTGGCTCAGTCAGTTGGGCATTGACCTGTGCACTAAACGGTTACTAGTTTAATTCCCAGTCAGGGCACATGCTCAGGTTTCAAACTCTATCCCTGATTGGGGGAGCAGGGTGCAGAAGGCAACTGATCAATGTATTGCACTCACATTGATATTTCTCTCTCCCTCTCCTTTCCTCTCTCTCTCTCTAAAAATCAATAAAAATATCATCTAATAATAGAAAAACATACAAATTGACCGTAGCTTCGCTATGCCCACCAGCCAATCGGATGAGTATGCAAATTAAACAAACAAAGATGGTGGTTAATTTGCATACATAGGCGCCCAGTGGCAATCAGAGCCTGCAATCAGAGCTGAGGGGTTCCCTGCCCAGGCCTAATCCCTCGGCCACAGGCGTTAGCCCTGGGCAGGGGCGGAGCCAGAAATCACGGGGAGCAGGAACGGATCCGGCAATGGTGGGGAGCTGGGGCTCCCCTGCTCAGGCTTAACGCTTCAGTCAGAGGTGTTAGGCCTGGCAGGGGTGGAGCCGGCAATGGCGGGGAGCAGAGAGGGAGCTGGCGATGGTGGGGAGCAGGGAGGGAGCCAGGGATAGCAGGGAGCAGGGATGGAGCCAGAGATTGTGAGAGCTGGGGTTCTCCTGCCCAGGCCTAATGCCTCAGCCACAGATGTTAGGCCTGGGCAGGGGCAGAGCCAGCGATCATGGGGAGCAGGGATGGAGCCGGCGATGGTGTGGAGCAGGGGTGGAGCTAGCAATCGTGGGGAGCTAGGGGTCCCTGGCCCAGGCTAACGCCTTGGCCACAGTCATTAGGCATGGGCAGGGGCAGAGCCAGCGATCACGGGGAGCAGGGGCAGAGATGGCTATGTCAGGGAGCTGGGGGTCCCCTGTCCTGTCCTAACACCTTGGTCAGAGGCATTAGGCCTAGCCGGGTCGGAGCCGGTGATGGTGGGGAGCAGGGAGGGAGCTAGCGATGGCGGGGAGCAGGGGCAGAGCTAGCAATCACAAGGAGCAGGGGTGAAGCCGGCGATGATGGGGAGCTGGAGTGCCCCTGCCCAGGCCTAATGACTCAGCCACAGGCATTAGGCCTGGGCAGGGTCGGAGCGGGAGATCATGGAGAGCTGGGGGTCCCTGCCAGGTCTAAGGACTTGGTCAGAGACATTAGGACTGGGCAGGGGTGGAGCCAGCTATCATAGGGAGCTGGTGGTCCCCTGCCCAGGCCTAACGCCTTTATCAGAGGCATTAGGCCTGGGCAAGGGCCAAGCTGGCAATTGGTTTGAACTACAGAGGAATCACCTCTTCTGACTGCTCATTGGCTAAGCTCCCTGTATGCCACTGGTAATATTCTTAGTAACTTGGGTAATAAGAATCCAATAAGGTGATCTAGGGTTTTTCAGCACACTCCTGGAGAAAAAAGGAAGGTCCACTGCTGGAGGGCTAAGAAATGTCATATCCTGCCTTAGCTGGTTTTGCTCAGTGGATAATGCCTCAGCCTTCCCACCAGAGGGTCTGGGTTCAGTTCTGACCAAGGGCATGTACCTAGGTTGCAGGCTCCTCCCTGGCCTGGGCCCAGGTCAGGGTTCATGCAGGAGGCAACCAATCAAAGTGTTCTCTCACTTT